>NW_024704742.1:31165903-31736400 GCF_018977255.1 Callorhinchus milii | reverse complement strand
ACCCCCCCCCCGACACACACCCACACACATACCCGACACCCCCCCCACACCCCACACACACACCACACCCCCCGGACCCTCCCCACACACACCCCCCCCCCGACACACACCCCACACACATACCCCGACACCCCCCCCCCACACCCCCCACACACACACCCCGACACCCCCCCACACACACACCCCGGACCCTCCCCACACCCCCCCCCCGACACCCCCCCCCCCGGACCCTCCCTCACACACACCCCCGACACCCCCCCCCCCCCCCGGACCCTCCCTCACATACACACACCCCGGCCCCCACCCCCCCACCCGGACAGCACCCACATCCCTCCCCCACCAGCACCCACACCCAAACCTCCCACAGCCCCCAGCACCCGCACCCCCACCAGCACCCACGACCCCCAGCATCCATACATCCCAGCACCCACACCCCACCAGCACCCATACTCACCCATAGCACCCCACCCCCATCACCCACACCCCTCCAGCACCCACAAGCCCCCAGCACCCTCACCCCGCCCAGCACCACACCACACACACACCCCCAGCACCCACACACCCCAGCACCCACACACCCAGCATCCACACCCCCAGCACCCCACACCCCAGCACCCACACACCCCAGCACCCACACACCCCCAGCACCCACATCCTACACCCCCTGCCAAGACCCACTCTCCCCAGCACATACATCTCATAACCCCCAGCACCCACACACCCCAGCACCCACACCCCCCCAGCACCACACACCCACAGCACCCACACACCCCCAGCACCCACACACCCCCAGCACCCACACACCCCAGCACCCACACACCCCAGCACCCACACCCCCCAGCACCCACACACCCCAGCACCCACACCCCCCCAGCACCCACAAGCCCCCAGCACCCACACACCCCAGCACCCACACCCCCAGCACCCACACACCCCCAGCACCCACACACCCCAGCACCCACACCCCCCCAGCACCCACGCACCCCAGCACCCACACACCCCCAGCACCCACACCCCAGCACCCACACCCCCCCCAGCACCCACACCCGGTACTCCCCCCTCCCCCCAGCACCCACATCCTGTACCCAACACCTACACCCCATAGCCCCCCAGCACCCAAGGAACCTGACGGCTCAAAGCACTTGAGCTGCTCCATACCCTGTGTTATTAATAATACGATACTTGCATTTTGTTTTGCACCTTTCACTTTAGGAGGATGTCTGAAAGTGCTTCATAGGATATGCTATGAAATGTCGTGACTGGGTATTTGTTGGCGAACACAGCAACCCCTTTCACCCGCAGTAATATAATGCAAACAGCCATGAAGTACATGACCAATTTTATTTGAGAGATTGTTAGCAACGCACCAGTAGGAACAGCCTTCTCTTTTTGAATAGTGCCATGGGATATAAAGCATCCACCTGACTGGCAAATGGAGCCGCACTTTAATGCCTGATCCAAACACCTCCAACACGGCAACAAATCCAGCACTGCCCTGAATTGTCAACATTAGATTATATAAATTCAAAGTCTCCACATGGGGCTTGAACCCATAACCTTCTGACTCTGAGTCGTGAATGCTACCAACTAAGCTAGAAATTCTCTAAGTTTGGATGGTGTCCTTTGCAAATTTTGTAGTAAATTAATTGTTTATTGCAGAGGGTCCTAAATTACATGTTTTGTCTGCAGATTAAACATTCGCCACTCAGTCACTAGATGGTGCTACAATACCTATCAGCCACTGAAAAGGAAACTGCAGATTTCAGGTCCATGTTCACTGCTACACAATAATAATCCTTGCATTTCATACAGCACCTTATCACATTGTTGAAATATCTCAAAGCGCTTCATAGGATATACTGTGATGTGTAGTGACTGTATTTGCAGATGAACTCAGCAGCCAATTTGTACATTCCACAAACCTGCATGAAGTGTGTGACCAATTTTAAATGCATTGGTGCTTGACTCATAGACCACAATGTGCTCCTTAAGTACAAGCAGTTTCCTGGTAAAAAAAATATAGAAAATACTCACATTCATGAAAAAGATAAGCACAGTATAACATTTATTTCAAGCAGTTAAAATTTCAGTGCAGACCTGATAAGGATTGACATCTTGGGAGAAATATATATTCTACTTGCTATTAACCCCAGTGATTCTTGAGATTGCACCAGTTTTATACGGGTACAGGTGCATTTCCCAATGGCTGAGTTTGGAGGTGGGGGAATCCAGAAGAAGGGGACGTATCTTAAAATTGGAACTAGACCATTTAGGAGTACATTTTCACACAAAGCATTGTGGAAATCTGGAACTTTCTCTCCCAAAAAGCTGTGGATGCTGGATCAATGGAAAGTTTCAAGATTTGAGGTGGATAGATATTTGTTAGGTAAGAGTATCAAGGGATATAATAATAATAAAATCTGTGCATCTGATAAAGTGCCTTATCATGTCTTTGGGACGTCTCAAAGCGCTTCACAGAATAAACTGTAAAGTGAATTGACTGTATATTTTGTGGGTGAAATGTGGCAGCCAATTTCGCACAGCAGTGTCTCACAAACAGGCGTAGATTGAACGACCAATTTATTATTTTCTTTTAAGGAATTATTACCCCCGGAAAAACAATCCGCCAATCAACTAACAACTGGGTTCCTACTTACTGCTAGGTAAACAAAGGTGTATGTAGTTAGGAAGCTTGCCCAGAATTTTGGCCTGCTGGAAATCAAACCAGGTCTCTTGCTTGCAAGGCGAGTGCTCTAACCACTGAGCTACAGGACTCCATGTGGGGCAAAGGTAAGTGAATATAATACTATTATATTATATAAATATAATATACACAAAAATATATTTGGTATAATGCCTTTCACATCTGGAGGACGTCCCAAGGCACTGGGAGAAAATGGAGAGAATAGAGTTGAGGAACAGATCAGCCATGATCCAATAGAATATGGGAATAGGCTCGAGGGCTGAATGGCCTCCTGTTGTTCCTATGTTCCTTTAAGTTGGTGTTCCTGAGCCAGGGAGCGTAAAACTCAGCCAAGATTCTTGCTCCTGATCCCTCGTGCACAGTGGTAGCCACCCTTTTTCATCTGCCAACCAAATAATTTTTCCTTTATTTAATTTTTCTTCATTTATGTCTGTATCGCAGCTCAGTAGCTATTGGAAACAAGGAATTGATTTGGTATGGACTTGTCAGGCCACTATTTTGCCACTTCTTGAAGCTCCAAGAAGTCAATCGCTATCCACTGGTTGGAGACCCTGATCTAGCAGATTTAGTGATCTGGCATCTATCAGGCTTTTTGGCAAAACACAGCTACACTGCTACTAATCCTGCATGTTGTGCCACTCTTAAGATGATTACATTTAACTTTCTCCTCGGTGATATCTCCACAGCGATGTGAGTTAGGCTGTTGACTTTTTTTTCTCACTTCTACCAAAGTTCTCGTGCATTAAATGAATAGATAGAAACCCCACCTACTCCCCCCGGTACAACAGCCACTCAGATGGCACAGAACCAGCCTTGCAGTCCATCATCAGATTTGGCTCAACCACTTTCGAAATTTCCACCTCTCCCTCTCCAAAGATAAGACCTCCTTCTACTCCAAGGTCAACCTGGAGGTCAAGGACTACCCGAAGCTCCTTTTCTCCACTGCACATGGCCTCCTCCCTCCCCAAGCCTTCTTCATTCTAACCTCTGACACCAAATGCAACTGCCTTAGGAACAAAATCAATAAAATTCATCTGTCTGTATCTTCTGTTTTTTGCCCTCCCTCCATCCTTCCGCCCCATCCTCCGTGCCTTCTCCAATACCCCTAACCTACAAACTTTCACCCACATTTCTTCTGTATCCCTCCCCCCACCCTTTTAACCCACGTGAAACCCAACAACTGCTCCCTTGATACCCTCCCCACCCAATTGCTGATGATCCAAGTGCCCCTCCACTGCCCCCTATTGGTAGACATAGGCAACCTGTCCTAAATCCAGTAAAGCACTTTGAGAAATCCTCCAGACATGAAAAATGCTATATCAAATGTAAGAATTATTATTATTAACTCTGTGTCATCAGCCCTCCTTAAAAATCCCACCCTCAGTCCTATCCCTGCTCTGCCCTACCCATACCCATTAGTGACTGAGCTTTCAAATTGTTTACCCATAACCTCTGGAACTCTGTCTCACACCTTCCCTCTGTCTTCAAATCTATTTAAACATATCTCTTCGACCGTGCCTATGGTCACCTACTTCCTCTCGCAAGGGTTTCCACACACCCTCCTGCCAACATTCACTGTAAAAGTCACCTCTGAATAATGGCCATTTAAATGAATGGACATACCTCGCTAAACTTGCTAAGCCAAGGCAGGCTGGCATAGGCTGACTTGCACTTTCCACTTACATCCAGTTTACGGCTATTATGAAATGAAGTCTGGGTCACACAGAGGGTGTGTTACACGCCTCATACATTGAGTAATTGAAATCAGCACAGAATCAGATTAGTATTTATTGGTGTAAGCGGCTCACTGACCACTACAGTGAATTCATATCTGTGACACATAATGACAATCATTTAACCAAATGTGTTATTTGCCAGCTAGTCCCAACCATGCTAGCAGCTCCATTCTGTCATGCAGTAAATGAGACAGGATGCTCCCAGAATCCAGGACCCTGATCACAGTGACCAACCACTCACCAAACAACTGTGAGTTAAATCACCATGTAATTCATTCACTGGGTATTAGTTGGTCCTTGGCTCAGTTAATAGCACTCTCAGCTCTGAGTCAAAAGGTTCTGGGTTCAAAACCCATGTCAATAGTGCCATTGGATAAGACAATAACACAGGGACCAATCTACTTGTTTGGCTGGATGTCAAAGATCCTATGGCACTATTAGAAAAGAGAACAGAGTTTCTCCTGTTGGTGTGGCCAACAATCCCCCAAATAAAATTGGTCATTCACGCCATGGCTGTTTGCAAATTGGCTGCCGTGTTTGTCTACACGTTACATGTGCATCACACTTTACAGCGAAGTGCTTTGAGGTGTCCTCCCGGCATAAGGTGTGGTATCAAATGTAAGGATTATTCTCATAACTCCTGTGTGTGAGGCTTGTTCATTACTTGCTATCTGTGTCACATCCTGAGAATTACACAATAATGTGAAATATTGTGATGTCACCGTGTCGGGATACACCTGGTGGTTACTTGTTTGACAACATTTTTCTCCTATTAATTTCCTACTGTAACGTATTTATTTTTTTAAAAGGGTATTGATTTTGGCTAAGATTTACACTCCTGTATCCTGGTAGCATTAGCACATGAGTGAAGGCGTCACCACGTCCACTGGGGCTTAAGTTCACCTTTGAAAACTCACTTGTGGCACCAGGCTAAATGCTAAGTAACTTGAGAGCTTTATTCAGCTTCTATCACTTTAACACAAGCTCATGGATAAAAAGCATCAACATCTCTTTGCGTGTGTGTGTATGGAGGAGGGAAAGAGAGAAGAAAAAGAGAATGTGGCCTTAAATCACATTTCATTTCAAATTGATTTTTTTTTGATATACATAGAGAAAAAAAATGTACAAGCAGATAAAGTGAGCAATCGGTTTATCACATGGAAGTCTCTTGCCCAACCTCCAGATTTGTTCAGTGAGTGGGTGGGACTGAATCAGCTGAACAAACCTTGTATATCCACAGGTAGATCTGAGCTTGTGTCAAAGTGATCAAAGATGAACAAAGCTCTCACGTTACCGAGCCGAAGTTAACCCGGTGCCCGCTTCCCAATTGGTGACGTGCCTTCGGTCGCCCTCCCACCTCTCTGCCCTCCCTCCCTCCCTCCCTCACCCCCTACCCCACCCTTCCCCTCCCCTCCCCCATGCTCGGGTCCTGACCCCTGACGATCCAGCGCCTTGGGACGTCCCCCCGACGTGAAAGGCGCTCTTATAAATGTGACTTGTTGTTGTGGTGGTGATTTGGGGAGAAAATCGAAACTCAAATGTGAGCACTTGGTCGATTGCTGTGTAAGCTGCGAAATTCGAAGAGAGTAGAGCAATAGTGTAGAGAGTGTGTGTGGGGGGGGCGATGCAAAGAGGGAAAACTTAAATGAAGCGCCTTGAGGTCAGGTTCATGCGCAGTCTGTGTGGGAGGGTGGAGATAGAGAGGGAGACAAACAGGAATACTCAGTCTCTGCTCCTTCTCACTGATAAACAGAGACCAACCCCCCACACCCACACCCTGAACCATTGCACAGCCACAGCCAGGGAGTGAGTAAGTGAGAGAGACAGAGAGCAGTCCACACAGTGGTAAGAACTTCCCTCTTGACTTTTAGTCATTCTCTTTTCTGACTTTCAAAAGTTTTTTTTTCTTAAAAGTGTCAGCAGCTCCCCAGGGAGGGAGGGAGGGTCCCATCCTCCAAAGTAGGTCTATCCACTGTCGTTGGGGGCTTCTTTCCAGGCAAGAGGACGGTGGGGGGTTCCCTAAGGAAAGGGAACGTCAGGAGTATCACCTTGAAGGAACCAGGGAGCAGGTTTGCAGGGACTGGCCCCTGAATTCTCCAGTCTTGGCTTGAAATTGCAAGGAGTTATTTGAACCACTTCAGCTCTGGAGCACACACAGGACTTGACTGGGTGCGACTTCGCTTGGGCTGTTGATACTGAAGGTCTCGCTTTTTATACCCAGGTCTTGTATGAATGAAAGTGCAGGAGGACCACTGCCCCCGACCGAGAGAGAGACACACACACACACACAGAGACACACACACACTGTGAGAGAGCGACACACAAACTGTGACACACACACACACTGTGAGACACACACACACACTGTGAGACACACACACACACTGTGAGACACACACACACACTGAGACACACACACACACACTGTGAGACACACACACAAACTGAGACACACACACAAACTGTGACACACACAAACTGTGACACACACAAACTGACACACACAAACTGTGAGACACACACACACACACACACTGTGAGACACACACAAACTGTGAGACACACACAAACTGAGACACACACAAACTGAGAGAGAGACACACAAACTGTGAGACACACACACTGTGAGAGAGAGACACAAACTGAGACACACACAAACAGAGAGACACGCACACAAACTGAGAGAGAGACACACACAAACAGAGAGAGACACACACAAACTGTGAGAGAGAGACACACAAACTGTGAGACACACACAAACTGTGAGAGAGAGACACACACAAACTGAGACACACACAAACTGAGACACACACACACTGTGAGAGAGACACACAAACTGTGAGACACACACACACACACTGAAAGTGAGAGACACATACGCACAAACTGTGTCTGGTAAAGGAAAATCTCTCGTCGTTGTGCCCTGTTGAGTGGGTAAGCCTGATGCAGGTCAGTGGGATTGCTGCCCCTTATTACCCTGAGAAATGCACTTCAGTCAGTTGCAGTACTTGGCAAATAAGCCCTGAGCCCCACAGCCCCAGCACAGGGCGATTAGTTGAGTTTTTTCTCTCTCTCTCTCTCTCTCTCTGGACGTGCATTGATTTAGTTCTGTGTTTAGTTTCTCAGTCTCTCAGCTCGTGTGTGTTTTTTTTTTAATTTAAAAGCTCTCCAACGTGTGTGGATCTGTTTCTGAGACCTGCTCCACGCTTTCAGGGCATCTTTGGCTCAACACCCAGACTCTCTCTCTCATTGCTGTGCTCTTGGGAGGAATGTCTTCTCAGCAGTGGATTTGAAGCGTTTGAAGGTGACTCAGTGTGGCAGTAATCGCCCATGCACTTGTGGGAGGCAGCATCGCCTTTTGGTCAATTGCCATGCAGGAAGGGGGTTAACCCAGCCAGGAGGAAGCAAGGGGTTAAACCAGCCAGCAAGGGGTTAAACCAGCCAACAAGGGGTTAAACCAGCCAGCAGCTATTGCAAGGGTTTCGTCTCTTCGAAGTATTGCTGAACTTTGGGCTGTTGGGTGCTGACGTGTCAGCGGGCGTTTTAGTGTAAACTTAATCCACGCTGCGTTTCCCTTGTGGTCACTCAGTTCATAATGTCTTGTTGCTGATCCAGCAGATAAACTGCTAGGACAGGGCAGGCAGTGGGGATGAAAACTGTTGGGGAAGGGTGTGAATACTTAACCGTTCTCGTGGCTTGGGGTTTGTCCTCAGTCAAGACTTTGGGCAATCCCTGATTTTTAACTATTATTTTAAATTATCTACTGAGCAAAATAATTTATTTTTAAAATGCATCTACCAAATGCAAGCACAAGAAAGGTTACAGTCGGAGATGCGTATATTTTTTAAAATCACAAATGTTAAACTCTGGGGGTGGGAGGAGAGAGTTGCAAACTGGATAGATCGTCAATCTAGGAATGTGTAAAGTGGAAAATTATTGTAGTTTAATACAAGTGACTTGCCTGTCAGACCCAGGGCTCGTTGATAAAGAATACAGAACTGGTACTGGGCACACAGGTGGCTGAAAGTCATTAAGCAGTTCCTGCAGAATAGGTAAAGGCAAGATTTAAATAGTGTTGGACCAATGGAATGGGGAAGCAAATAATTGGCTTGAAGCAATTGCAAGTTGGTGAAATAGGACTCGGTACAATAAAGGTCTGATCTGAAGATACTGTCGTCTGAGATTACCTGTTTGTTTAATCTGACTGATTTCTCCCCTAGTTTTAAGATTCAGCCAATTTATGGATTGCCGAATTGTTTGCCGCGTGATTGACTGCTCTGGAATATTTGGACAAATGTAATAATGTTGATACTGTAAATTTTCCTTCCACTTTGTTTTCTGTAGCTTGCTTTATAAAATCTGTTTGTGTAGGAGATTGAGGCAACAAATTCTTTTTTTAAATCTTTAATAAATAATTAATTTGGTCGCTCAGTCCATCTCAGTTTGTGGGATACTGCTGTGCGCATTTGGCTGCCGTGTTTCACCCACAAAATACACAATCAACTCACTTTACAGGATATTCTGTGAAGCGCTTAGAGACATCTCACTGAAATGATAAGGCGCTATATCAAATGCAATTATTATTACAAGAATATTAGTTGTAGATGTGATCATCAGCAAAATGGTCAGCAAAACCAGTAATGTAAAACTGATATTATTGGGGTTTAATTTGTGATATTCACGGACCTAGTTAGGTGCAGTAATTGTGGGTTCTTTGCAAAAATCAATTTTTGAGATTCATAAAACAATGAACTGTGATTCCTGAAAGTAAGCAATGTTCAAAAAAGCTGGCAAGGAAAGTTAATAACTCTTGCATTAGATATAGAGCCTTATCATGTAATTGAGGATTCAAAGAATTTCATAGGTTTTTCAGTAAGTACAAATGCAGGTGACAGTATATTTGTAGGCAAATGCAGCAGTTAATTTTCACACAAACAGGCATAAAGTGAATCATTTTATTTGGGGGAATTGTTGGTCAGAGAACCGGGAGAAATTACTTTTTCAAAGTTCACAAATTAGAGTCTTTGTTACCAATGGTTCAGTTTTGGACTGTAAAGTCCAGTTTTAAGGGCATTGTGTAGTGTCCAGTCAGAAGCATTGACCGACACCAAATGTCCGGTTACTGCCCGCAGGCCTACAACTCCCAGTGTCCTCCATGCATCGGGCACGCATAGAGTATGCACATAATAACATAGTACTAGTGTCCAGTTTTGAGAAACTAGAAAGTTGACAACCCTAGTTACCAGACAGTAGCACTGGAACCTGTACCATCTCCTGCCTTCCACCGGTGTTTTTTTTTATTGGTTGCGAAACCACTTTCACTAGCCATAAAATTTGCCAGGGTATGATAATTATTTGATAAGACTCTGTTCTTCTATACAATTGAAAACATAGGAACAGATTCAGTCTGTTGAGTCTGTTCCACCATTCTATTAGATGGTAGTTGATCTGTAACTTAATACCATTTCCATTTAAGTGATGGTGTACCTGTTGAGTCCCATAGTGTAGTGGTTAGTGGGCTCATCTCGCAAGCATGAGGACCCGGATTTGATTCTCGGGTAGGGCAAAACCTTAGCCAAGTTTCCTTACACTACACGTCTCTGGTTATCTAGCAGTAAGTAGGAAACCAGTTGTTAGACGATTGGCAGTTTGCTTTCCACGGGTAATAATCCAGCCATAAAAAAGTTTGTAAAAAAATGGTTACAATTAATTTGGTGACTCAATCCACAACTGTTTGTGTGCCCACAACATAGTTGATTCACTTTACAATACTGTATATTCTGTGAAGCGCTTTAGGATGTCTAAACGATTAGATAAAGCATTATATGAAATGCAAGGAATATTATTGTAGATTGTAAATGATTTGTAAGTTAATACCATTGACGTGATGGTGTACAGACGGCAGGAAGTGACTCAAGTGGATGAATCCGTTGCTAAAGCTACTGGCTTGAGCAACACTGAACACTGATGATTTGATTCTCCAATCTGTGCTGTTTGCTAATCTTGGCGGTTTGGGGAGTGCTATATTTGGTTTGTTGTCCCTGGACTTTAGAAGGAGAACATTTTTCCAGACTTTCCCAATCCTGATTGTATCCGGTTTCTCCTGTTGAAAAGTTGGCACTTGTGGATGGTTGGGTGAGGAAAGGATTGAACTCCTGTTCAGCCAGTCTACAAATCCTCAATGTGACCACTCATAAAGAACAATTTACATTTATGTAGTGAGAGGATGTCTTAAAAGTGCTTCACACAGCCCAAGGTGAGGGTGGTGACTGAAGCCACAGTTCAAAAAAAGTAGTTCTTAAAGTGGACCTTAAAGGTAGGGAGGATGGAGCTAGATGGAGAGTCTCCAGAATGACTACTTGGACAAGTTAAGGGGTTGCTTAGTACTAGTAGAAGTGCAGCCTCAGGTCACACTGGTCAGAATAAAGCTATCATCAGAAATCCCTTTAGTTTTCAGAAAGGGATCATTTCTGTTGATACTGTATTTGGATCAATTGTTGACTGGTTTGTGGCTGGAGCAGTTAACCCCAGAACAGCATAAAATCTACTGCCTTTAAATTGTTAACTCAATACTCAATAAGATTATCAAATACTTTTAATGGTCCTTTGGAATGTTTATCAAAACAATTAGTGGGTGCGGTGGAAAGGTTCCCATGTGAACTCCCCCACCCTTGCCTGATAGTCGGCTTATCTTTGTTTGGCCATCATAGCACATTTGCAGTGACTTTAAAGGCTAAAGTGTGCTGGGTTATTCTTATGGAGATTGGCCAAAAAAAGTAGTAGATAAATAAATAACTAGATGGAAGGGGAATTATGTGATTAGGTTGAGGCCTGTGTAAATTAAAGAAATGCACAATTGGTATGTAAAACATTTGAGATTAAACCTTAACAAACAGTTTGTCGCTCCCGTTGCAACACTAAGCCATGCAGAACAGCAACAACAAAATTACATTTGTATACAACAACAAGATTTCATTTATAGAGCGCCTTTCACGTTGGGAGGACGTCCCAAGGCGCTGGACAGTTGGGTCGAGACCCGAGCAGGGGGGAAATGGTCAGGGTGAGGGAAGGGAGGGAGCAAGGAGGGGGTAGAGAATCGAGAGGGGAGCTGAAGGCATGGTTGAAGAGAATAGCACCTTTCACGTCGGGGGGGGGAGGACAGAAAAGAATGGCTTTGAATCTCTGTCTTTGCTGAGTTAGCTCATTTCTGCTGGGACTGCAGTAGAGTACAGAGTGTCCACAAAGTCCTGTAATCCCCACATGTGGGTTTTTGTCACTACAGTGCACTGACCAATAACTGAAACGTGTGGAAGAATGATGAT
Organism: Callorhinchus milii; assembly: GCF_018977255.1. Taxonomy (NCBI): domain Eukaryota; kingdom Metazoa; phylum Chordata; class Chondrichthyes; order Chimaeriformes; family Callorhinchidae; genus Callorhinchus; species Callorhinchus milii. The sequence goes on along the minus strand of NW_024704742.1, from coordinate 31,724,638 downwards.
AATTGTATTTCCAAGTACTTCACTGTATTCAGTACATATATTTAGACGTTAAGAGGATCGATGTGAGTGAGTGCCATCATTTTCATGGCAGATAATGATCCATGTTTTGTGTGACATCTTCCGTAACATGATGGAGCAACAAGGCAAAATACATCTGACAGCTTGTTTGAGCTCCTCCATAGACTCATATCACTATTTCGATTGATGGAGTGGAAAATCAACCAGGATTCCAGCTTCTGATTACTTTCTCAACCTATAAACCCTTGTTGAAAGGTGGATGTTGGATGAGGAACATGATGAGGTTTAGCTGTGATTTTGCCCCGATTCTCATCATCAAATATCCTGGAGACACTCCTCTCGACGTGAAAGGGGCTATACAAATGTAATCTTGTTGTTGTTCTCACTTCAGAAAAGACGAAAACTGCAGTTACTTAGATGAGATACCAAAACGTGACTGGTACCTGTGGAGCTGTACCCCAATAGAGGGAGCTGACTGACCGCTTTCAGGGGAGCAGGGGATGTCATTGGTCTCAGAGAGAGGGAAACAACCTAAGAAATGTAGAATTCTCTAATGGTTGTGCATTTTGCAATATTAATTTTGTAAAAGTGTCTGGAATTCAATTAACGATTTCACATGCTTTTTGGCCTCATTGTATTTTGGGCAATTGGCACTTTGTCTGAATGGAATTTGAATTATTGCAACCAATCTAGAAAAATCATCCAATGTGGAGTGTTAGGTTACTTAAATCGAGTCATACCACTGCAGGCCAGCAACAGCCAAGTTAAAACCACTAGTAGTTGTAGCACATTCAAATTCATTTCAACAATAACAACAACAACTTGGATTTATATAGCACCCTCCACGCCAGACGGCGTCTCAGAGCGCTTCACAGTAACGGATTCCGGGGCCGAGCCAGGGGGAGGGGGAGGAAGGTATTCAAAGGCGCAGTCGAAAAGAAAGGTCTTCAGAAGAGACCTGAAAATAGGAAGAGAGGGAGTGAGACGAAGGGAGTGAGGAAGGGAGTTCCAGAGCCTCGGGGCATAGTGGCTGAAGGTACAGCCGCCGAGGGTAGAGCGGAGGACTCGGGACAAGGAGGAGTCTAGACCTGGAGGAATGAAGGCAACAGGCATTGTTTTAAGGAGAGAGGTCAGGAAGGTAGGGGGGTGCTGAGGAGTGGAGGGATTTGAAGACAAGGGTGAGGATCTTGAAGTCGATCCTCTCTGGGACAGGCAGCCAGTGCAGTCTGGCAAGGACTGGGGTGATCGGGGAGTGGAGTTTGGTGCGGGTGAGAATGTGGACGGCAGAGTTTTGAATAATCTGGATTTGGTGGATGGTAGTGGAGGGGAGACCGGCGAGGAGGGCGTTAGAATAGTCCAGCCGAGAGGTGACAAAGGCATCGATCTGGGTTTCAGCGGCTTTCGGAGAGAGGTATTGGCGGAGACGGGCAATGCGTCGGAGGTGGAAGAAGGTGGTGCTGGTGAGGGACCGGATGTGGGGGAGGAAGGATAATTGGGGGTCGAACCTGACGCCTAGGTTGTTTATGGGTTCGGAGAGTTTTAGTGAGTTGTCGGGTAGGTGGAGGAGGTGAGAACCATGAGATTTTAGACATTGACGAGAGGCAAAGTGTATGGCTTCCGTCTTGTCAACGTTCAGCTGAAGAAAGTTTCTGCTCATCCAGCCCCTGAGGTCTGACAGGTTGGCTGACAGAACATCAGGGGACTGGGGGTCACAAAGAGAGGTGGAAAAACAAGAGTTGGGTGTCGTCCGCATACATGTGGAAATGTACCCCATGTCTGTAGATGACATCCCCAAGGGGTAGCATGTAGATTAGAAAGAGGAGGGGGCCAAGGATGGATCCTTGGGGTACCCCGCAGGTAACCGGATGAGAGCGGGAGGAGAAGCCATTTGTGCAGATGTACTGCTGGCGGTTTGTGAGGTAGGACTCGAACCAGGCGAGTGCGGCCCACTGAGGTGGATGACGGAGGAAGGGTGGTGGAGGAGGATGGCATTATCGACTGTGTCGAATGCGGTGGAGAGGTCCAGGAGAACAAGGAGGCAGAGGGAGCCTTGGTCACAGATAGAGAGGATGTCGTTTGTGACTTTCACAAGCGCAGTCTCTGTACTGTGGGCAGGGGGAAACCAGACTGGAGGGGTTTGAAGAGGGAGTGGGAGGAGAGGTGTGTGCGAAGTTGATTGGCAACAACGCGTTCTAGGACTTTTGAGAGGAAGGACAGGTTAGAAATAGGGCAGCAGTGGCTGGGGTTTGAGCGATCTAAGGAAGGTTTTTCAAAACTGGTATTTCAAAACTGATCTAGAGTTGTAAATTGACTCCTTGCTCACCTTGACAAGAGCGAGGGATAAATAAAATTGGTAATTCACTTCATGGCTTTGTTTGTGGGACACTGCTGTGTGCAGATTGACTGCTGCATTCACCTGCAAAAAACAGTCACTGCACTTTGCGATATATCCTGTGAAAGGGTTTGAGATGTCACCGTGTTTCAATAGGATATACTGCGTGTGGCAAAGCAGATGCAGATACAAGTGATTAAAAATGGACCCTGGCTATGCTGAATCGTTTCAGTTCAGACATGAAGAACTTGGCATTGTTTATAACACCTTATCAGGTCAAAACATCAGGCTTCATAGCAATTGTAGTCAAGTGTAATGGTAAACTTGGCAGCCATTTCTTTATACCGTACGGTGGCACGATGTGAATTCATGGTCTGAGTTAAAATGCTATAAATGGGTTTACAAGACTGTCCCTGGCCTACACTAGGAAACTGGTCATATAAAGTCATTTTAGTGGATTCTCTTTACCGAGCATCCTGGAGTAGTTCGGAGTGTGAACAAGTCCTCAATTAGCAACAGTGGTGCTCTTTAAAGAACAAATATAGGGAATTCCTTAACTCTTTCCATGTGCTAATTAACATTACTGTGTGCACATCGGTAGCAGTGTTTATCTGCAAATAGTTCCAATGCTTTGCAGCAATTACCTGTGATGTGCTTAGAAGTGTTTCAGCATTATATCAAATGCCAAGGTAATTACTAATTAAGTGTACAACTGAACAAGTAGAATGTATACTGGTATACTTGAAGACCTTGGGCTGAATCCAGACTGGTGTCTGCCTTGATGGGGATGGATAGATTTCTTCCCACCCAAAGTATAAATAGCTACTGTTGGAGCAGATCTCCAGGGCAAAGTTGGGCTGGGTGGAGAAGCATTGCAGGGAATGTGGATGTTGATTGAACGTTAGGATTTAGACCACAAGTCAACTAAATTCATCCTTTTCTGGGTTTGGGGTTATTTTGGTCTCTGGTCACAGCTGTGATTTCTATGTAATTGTTGGCAGTTCCAATGTGTACAACTTAGGGAGTCGTATTGTGTGGTCAGAAACCTTCTACAGATCATTATTTCACTAATTACCTCTTTCCTCTTGAGAAAAACTCTCTGGATACAATCCAGTTGTGTGATATTGATAGCTCATGTTCTTAAGGTCAGAAGAGAATAACTTTTATAGTATTATTTCCAGTTTAATATTTTAGTTTGGCTGTGTATACAAATTGCTATGAATGAATGCCCCAATGGTAATCCATGTAATGGTGAAGGGAAATCACTTGTCCAAGGTTTAATAGATGAATTTAAGGCTCAAGCTTCTTTTTAAAAAGATTTTGCTAAATTGAACACATTTTCCAAGATAAATATCCCTTTCCTCCACCAATCTTGTTATTTCCTCCTCTCCTGAAGGGCTGATCTTTCTGTGATTCAGGTCCATCAGTGTTGGACTTCTTCTGATATGTCACCCAAATGGCTATTCTTCATGTATGAGTCTACATAGTGAGTCTTTGCTGGCGTTTTGATTGTGAATGGCGTAGAAGGCAAATATTTCTAGTAAATACCTAGGCTTTGGAAGGCTCCAAAAATACAGTGGATAGAGCTGCATTTTATGGACCAGGAATTTCTGGTTCAAATCCCAATCCATGCTGAGTTTGCTAATCTCAGGGCTATGCAGGAAGGCTAAAGTGGCCTCGGCCATACCAGGATTCAGGCAGGTCAGACAGCCACCATGGTGCTTGCTCCCAGCCTTCACTGGCAATATGCCATGTGTAGAAGCCGCTGATCCACCTGATCTGGGGTTCCAAGATGGATCATGACCGCAGAGACACAATGCACAAGACCCCGGAGAAAGGTGGCAAAGGTGTCCCTAATATAGTCCCGATCCTCATGGCCACCTCTATGTGTAGCTGCCTGAGGTGAAGGAGGCTCATTGGTACTCCCGAAACCTGGTGGTCTTCCAGCGGAATGAGGGGATGGAGAGGGCCTGCCTCAGGCTCACGCACGCTAGGATCAGGGGCTACCTACTGAGGAACGCGCTGAAGCTCATCTCAGCCTCAGTAAAGGCTAGATGGGGCCTGACCCCAGCCAGAGCCGCTCCTGTGCTAACCGCGATCACATTGGTGTCACATCCCCACGCGCCAGGGTCCCTACCAGTGACAGGCGAGACGTCAGGGCGGGCTCACCGGGTAACTCAAGAGTACACCCAAAACTGAATAAACATTGTGTGTAACCATGTAAATGTACAGAGGGATGCTCGAGATGTAAATAAGGAGCGTCACGAAAATGTATGTATGTCTGCCTGCCTGTCTGCTTCCGCCCCATAAAAGGGGGAGTGGCAAGGAGTGAGGTAAAGGCATACTGTCCTGTGAAAGGATGGCAGAGAAGAGACTAGCCAACACGTGTAACTGCTCCCTGTAGAAAAGGAGAACAGAACCCCGGCAGGGATGCTGCGGTGACAGGCACGGGACTGGCCAAGTATATAATGTATGGGTTTGTGTTTGCGAGGTTTCCAGGTGTGAGTTTGGGTAAATGTGTTCATACGGTGCACTTCAGATGGAGTGTGCAGGCACGGCACATGGATGCAGTGCACACAGGGGTGATTCCCAAATGTCGTAAAGGGAGCGTCCCAAACAAATGTGTGCACAACCTCTGTGCTGTGAACCTGTTCCCACTCCCCACTAAGAGGGGAGGGATAGGGAGGGGGTTACAAGACCTCATTTGTAACTGCGCCCTACAAAAGGTGGCAGAACCCCGAGGTGGAAAAGCCTTGGTCTCTTCACCAGAATGGAGCATGCAGAGGCCACCCCCGTCACAAGGGGCCGGGTCTGTTACGTTCTGTACGGGATAATAACATGTTGCGTCTTCTTTTCTGTAGCGGGTTTGACGCTGTCTGAGACGAGCGTAAATATATCAACAAATAAATATATATTTTTTTTTTTAAAAAAGTGTAGAAGCCGGGTGGGGAGCGGTGAGCTGACACTCGTAAGTGAGGGATCAGAAGGCAACCAGCATAGGTGGAACTGCACCCCAGCGAGGTGAGGCCAGACCAGGAGCAGGGAGGCATTAACCTGAATATGTAGAAAATTAGAAAAATAAGTGGAAACAATAAATTTTAAAAACAACTGATTTTATTTTGTTCCCTCCGGAGTTCATGGGATTTTTCTTCTGTCTTTTCTTCCAATGTTTCTGAGGTTAATTGAAGTGCCCGGACTGTAACTGAGGCTGGGATTAGCCAACCAAGGACCATCTGGAAATTGGGCCTCTAACTTTTCACTTTTAACTTTTGTTTAAAACACTTTTAATAATTAGAATGTAGTTTATGCTCTTTGGAGTTGCCATTTCACAAAATATGTAGTCAATTTACTTACTTTATGATATATTATAAATATATGATATATATGTGGAGTCCTGGAGCTCAGTGGTTAGAGCACTTGCTTTGTAAGCGAAAGACCTGGGTTTGTTTACCGTCAGGGTGAAACCTTGGGCAAGTTTCCTTACTCCACATGCCTGATAATAATCCCTTAAGAAAAAAACAATAATAAATTGGTCATTTCAACACACAACTGTTTGTGGGAACTGCTGTGCGCAATTAGCTGCTGCATTTCGCCCACAAATATACAGTCAATTTACTTTACAGTCTTCTGTGAAGCGCTTTGAGACGTCCAGAAGACGTGAAAAGCAATATATCAAATGCAAGGATTATTATTCTGTGAAGCGCTTTGAGATGTCTAAACAACATGATAAGGCCCTATATCAAATGCAGGGATTATTATTATTATAAGCAGAACTGAATGTTAAAATTATTGCAACTTCTCCTAAATTAAGTTTAATCTCAGTATGTTGAAGAATAAAGTAACAATGAGTTTGGGTTGGAGATCTCTTTAGTTATAACATGCCAACTACTGTTATGGCACATATTTGGTCACTGGGGTACTATATTGAAACAAAGTTGGAGTCCTGTAGCTCAGTGGTTAGAGCACTCGCTTTGCAAGCGAGAGACCCGAGTTCAATTCCAGGCAGAGGGCGAAACCTTGGGCAAGTTTCCTTACTCCACACAGAGCCTAATAATAATCCCTCCAAAACCAAAAACAATAATAAATTGGTCATTTTCAATCTACGACTGTTTGTGGGACATTGCTGTGCGCAATTGGCTGCCGCGTTCGCCCACAAATATACAGTCAATTCACTTTACAGTGTGTTCTGTGAAGTGCTTTGGGACGTCCTCCGGACGTGAAAAGCGCTTTATCAAATGCAAGGATTATTATTTTTATTATTATTAAGTGTGAAACCCGGTGCTAGTGATGCCATTGCCTGGTGCTTGCCTACAGGTATCTAATTTGGTAGCAGTTATTTTAACATTGTGCAACCATATTGTCTGAAAGCTCCGGACTGACACCATATTGGGCTACAGATCAGTCGTTCAATCCTGCAGGTGGTTGCTTTGATTGTGAGGTAAAGACTTCATGGGTACAGTATTTACAGAGTTTTAACATTGCAACGGAGCAGGTGGAGTTGTCCTCTATTCGGAGACCTGTTGTGTTTTCTCCAGTAATGGAGAAATAATACTTGCATTTAACATAATGCCTCATCACATGACTGAGGTATATTTAGGATGCAATGAGATAGTAGAACACAAGTACTTGGGTTCAGAGATGCGAATGGCAATTTCAGGACTGATATCAGTAAGTTTTTCTTTTACTCAGAGGGTAATGAACCACTAGAACAGGTTGAGGCTGGGACATTTGACTCATTTAAAAAAACAGCTTGATACTGTAGTAGAGTGGGTGTTCTGGAAGGATGAGATCAGATGGTCTTGTCTTGTGGTCATCTTGTGGCTCTTTTAAAGTCAAAAGTCAATTATTTTTGAATAGCTCCCATCCCCAACACCCCCCCACCCCTCCATTCCACAGTCATGGGACACTCGCCTCGGCTGAGATTAGGCACAATTGAACCCATCCATCACCTCCATGCAGCTGCTGACAGATATGGAGTGTAGAATTTGGGGAATGTAGATTTAATATTGATGTTTTTTGATGGCTGCAGCAGCACGTGTGTAATGCTTTGACTGTCATGCTGTCTTTTTTCCCCCCCAACACCTCACATCACCTACCCTAACCCCTGGCTTAACTTTGCAAGCTCAGAGCAGGCAGGAACATGCAGAATGTTCATTTCTGGCAGGATTTGCTGATACTTAATGCAAAATGTCAGCTATTCGAGCTGCATCCTGCTAATCAGAACATGGGAATTCCTGTACATTTCTCCTGGCACAAACCCTGTATTTATTTTGGATGAATCTCTGTCCCATACAACATGACCTAAATTACTATTAGCCAAGCTATTTTTTTTAAACTATAATATTTCATGACTGTACATTGTAGGTGGGTGTGTGCATTCTCTCCTGAGTCAGAAGGTTGTGGGTTCAAGCCCCACATCAGACTTGGAACTCGTATACAGCCCAAGCTGACACAATATAGCAATGTGGGATGTGCTGATTAGTTTGAGATGCCAACCTTCGGATGAGATGTTAAACCAAAGTCCTGTCTGCCTGTTCGTGTGGATGTTATAGATCCCATTGCACTATTCGAAAAGCGAAGGGAATTTCTCTCGTTGTCCTGGCCAACAATCCCCCAAATAAAATTGGTCTCTCACTTAATGGCTCTTGTGGGACATTGTTGTGCTCAAATTGACTACCACATTTACTATAAAACCATCACTACACTCTACAGGACATCTTGTAAAGTAGAACAACTTGCACTTATATAGCGCCCTTTACACAGGCTAAGGTCTCAGAGTGCTTAACTGTTGCAGAGCCTTACTCCGAGCTCTGGGTGGGTGGGAAAGGGTGGGTGTGGTGGTGGTGACCGTAAGCACGATCAAACACGAAAAGCTTTCAGGCAGGACTTGAAAATGAGGAGAGAAGGGACAAGGCGGAGGGATTGAGGGAGAGTGTTCCAGAGTTTCGAGGGATAGTGGCTGAAAGTGAGACCTACAATGGTGGAGTGGAGGGTGCGAGGGACAAGCAGGAGGCAGGTGCCAGTTGAGCGGAGGCGGTGGATGGGGAAGTGAAGAGGTCAGAGAGGTAGGGAGATGCCATGGAGTGAATGGATTTGAACATGAGTGTGAGTACTTTGGTACATCTTCCTGATATGAAAAGCGCAATATCAAATGTAAGTAGTATTAATAATATTTTTTGCTTTTTAAGTGTTTTTAAGCTAACTGAAAACCCAAATAACACCCAGAATTCTGTAACATTCTGAGAGATGCTCCCCAATCAGAAAAGTCAATGACATTTTTTGTTTTGTTTTGTCTGCATTTTTAGCTGCTGAAGGCAATGGCTGAGAATGGCCCAAGGGTGTTGGATGCTCTGGTACTTTGCCCAAATGGCCTTCCTTGTGTGAGCCTAACCATTGAGATAAGACTGACTCGAGTATCAGTCCTGTCCTAGTCACATCCACAAGCAAACTGAATATTGACATATTAAACTTGTATGATGCCTTCATTGTGTACACCAGGGCTGGCCAACTTATGGACAGCATGCTGCCCGGGTGACTATTCTATGCACGCAGTGGAATCCAGCGTAGCTTATTGGTTGGAGCACTCACCTCACAAGCGAGAGGATCTGGGTTCGATTCTCGGGCAGGTCAAAACCTCAGGCAAGTTTCGCCCACAAAATATACAGTCAATTCACTTTACAATATAGTCTGAGAAACACTTTGAGACATCTCAACGACATGCAAAGGTGCTCTATCAAATGCAATTATTATTATGTGCCCTTTCCCCACATAACAGGAAAAGTGCATAATAATAATCTCAAGTTGGCCATACCTGGTGTACACCATTGTTTTATTTTTTTCCTGTGTGCAAGTAAACACATCATTCAGTTCGTAAATATCCAGAAATGCATCATATTGATGAATCCACTAGTACACATTTGTTGAAGTTTTTATTCATTTTTATAAGTAACCCTGATTTTTGTGAATCATAAAATAGCTGGTGAAATTGTTTTAACTTTGAAGAAATAACATAAAATCTACACAGTAGTTTTGAGCATAAACATCAAGAAGTGTTTACAACCTTGTTTCGACAGCTGAAACAAAGGGAAGTGACCTGAGCCAGGAAGCCTGACTTATATTTGTGAGACTCAATCGGGAGCTGTTTTGCTTTTTTTAAACAGAACCCAAAACTATAGTTTTATTGCTTTAATCTTCTTTTAAAATAAAACGCTCATTGCGTGACTGATGAACTCTTTGATAACATTTTTAAAAGAAACAATTCTATGAAAGTTGCTGGGTTGACAAAGGACCACCCAAGAGCTTTTAAGAGACAGGAGTCGAGTAGAGGCAGTCTATTCATCCTATACTTGTGCCATTTGAGGCGTTGCCAAAACCCCCACCTTTCTCACGTGGTCTCAGCTGTGGGACTATTTTGCATATTACACGAATTGCTGCTCTACCCCATTTAAGATGGTGATTTTGGACCTGATTGTATCATGTCACATGGATTTTGCATGTTAGAAGATTCATTGCTACCACTTTGAAGTGGAACAGGACATTCTAATATCTTGGCCAACATGATTGTCTTGTCCAAAATGCCTTGTGCAAATTCACCAAAACACGTTGATCATCTCATTGCTGATCGTGGGATTATGTGGATCAGTGGCTGTAACCAATAATAATAATTGCATGTGATATAGCGCCTTATTACATCTTTGAAACGTCTCAAAGCACTTCACAGAATATACTGTAAAGTGAATTGACTGTATATTTTGTGGGCGAAATGCGGCAGCCAATTGCGCACAGCAGTATAAATAATCCTTACATTTTATATAGCACACAACAGTAATAATAATAATAATCCTTGCATTTGATATAGCGCTTCTTCACATCTCAAAGCACTTCACAGAATATACTCACAAACAGCAAGGAGTGAGTGACCAATTTTATTTGGAGATCGTTGGCCAGGACACCAGGAGAAACTCCATTTCTTTTCAAATAGTGTCATGGGATCATTAACATTCATCTTGACAGGTAGATGGGACTTTTGTTTAATGTCTCATCTTAAGGATGGAACCTCTGACAATACAGCACCCTCCTGAATTGCATTGGAGTATCAATCTGGACTATGAGTTCAAAGCCCTAACCATAAGACCATTAAATGTAGGAGCAGGAGTAGGCCATTCAGCCCCTTGAGCCTGCCCTGACATTTAATAAGATCATGGCTGATCTTCTAGCCTAATTCCATTTACCCGCCCTATCCCCATATTCCTTAATCCCTCTAGACTTTAGAAACCTTACATAGGACTTAAACCCGCATTGATCTGATCTGTACACATTGGCTTGCAGAGAAATATCTACAACTAGATATCACAACAAGAGTTGTACGAGTATAATTCCTAGGCCGTATCTTGTCTAAGTAACTGGTGTTAATGTATGACTTCAGATTAGTAATTATCACAGATCAGTGTGTGCAAATGATGTGTATAGAGGATAGAGAATGAGAGACATATTCAGTGTAAATCTGAATGCTGTATAAAAGATCAATTTGTTGCATCACTGAATATAAAAGTTTAATAAGAACACAGTTCAATTAATGGTTTTGATTAGGATTTAATTTATTGTTATACAAAATTACATTTGTATATCGCCTTTCACGTTGGGAGGATGTCCCAAGGTGCTGGACAGTCAGTGATTTGGTAAAGGTGTTGGGATAAGGGAGGGTGAAGGGCAGGGAGGGTGGAGAGTGGCTGAACGCACGCTTAAAGAGGAGGGTCTTAAGATGTGCCTTGAAGGAGGCGAAGGAGGGAGCGAGGCAAAGGGAATTTCTTGGATGTTGATCCTGCTAGTGCCTGAGGTGTGGAGGCACCATGGGAGCCAATCAGGAAAGCCTCGGTCTTATTGATGTTCAACTGAAGAAAGTTAGCTCTCATCCAGGACTTGATGTCTGACAGACATTCTGTCAGGACAGCAGTGGTCCTGGAGTTAGGGTGGAAGCAGAGAGATAGAGTTGGGTGTCATCCAGATAAGTGTGGAAGTTGACCCCAGATCTGCGGGTGATGTTACCAAGAGGAAACATGTACAACTTGAAGAGAAGTGGACCAAGGATAGAATCCTGCAGAACATAGTATGAGACGGTGCGGGGAGAAGCCATATGTGCAGATGAAGTGGAAACGGTGTGAGAGGCAGGATCTGAACCATTCAAGGACAGAACCGGACGCACTGTCTCCTAGCAATCCCTGCACACAGACCCATACCCGATAAACTAAATTGATAACTTTGGAAACCTGAGCAGATGGGTTCTGAGTAGACAGAATGATTTTCCTTTTGCAGACCCCTGGATTTGGTGCATATATTTTTTTGCAGACACCTGTACGTTTGTAAGTTTTATTTACTGTACTTCATGAGGTGAGGCTTCTGGACCTGGACTTGTATTTATTGGAGAAAAGTACAGAAGAGTATATCATCCAGATTATCAGATGATTAGAGCTGCGGGTGATGCAGTCTGATGGTTCTTTGACTTAAACTGATTTGAGGACATCAGCTAAAAATACATAAACTGCTAGTGACCAAATTGCTGGACGGTTCTCCCGGCACAGACTCATGGATATGTGGACCTAAGATAGGGTGACCATATTTTGTAAACCAAACCCCGGGAATATGTATTGAAAACATTTTTAGCTCGCCACAATTGCTGATGCTGGTAGTACTGGAGAAGCTTGTTGGATTAATAGCTGCGTTTCTCTGATGAATGTATCTGCTTTACAATGTTATTGTTCTTGCTCAGTTTGTTGCTGAACTCAAGACGAGGCAAATTTGGCCCCAGGGACACAATCCTTCATCCGGGGATTGTCTCTGGGAATAGGGGACGTATGATCACCCTACCTACGAGGCTGTAGGGCTTACATGCCATTTGAAATGAACAAGTGCCATGGAACATAACAGCTGTTGGGTTTGAAGGGAAGTGGGTTCAGAGAGATTTGTAAGTGGGAGCAGATATTCCTCAGTTGCTTATTACCTTTGGGAATTGAGTCGTTCCTGTCCAAACCTTTCTCTCTTTTTTGTGTTGTCTTTGACAAATTATCTTTCCTTCTTCCATGCCTCATTTTGTTCTGACACACTCAGCACCCCAGCACAGGAATAGTGTCTGGTGCAACATTTGTATTCCACAAAATACAGTCGCTACACTTCAGTCTATCCTATGAAGTGCTTTGAGATACCCTTCCCAATGTAGAAGGCAGTAAATCAAACAAAAAGATTATTTATCACGTCATGAGTACCTACAAATGTTGCCAGTAATTTTATTTGACTCTTTGTAGATGCCAGATACAAGCAGCAAAATAAATACCCCTTGGTACCAACCCTGAGATCCCCTTTTCACACATTTACAACTGTGTTCATGGTCCTTAATCAGTTGGATTTTACCCTTTTGCTTCAGGTCATCCGTGCATACTTCACATGCCATCTGTCAGCCACCCCCTTTTCAGTGACCCTTAACTTGATAACAGTAGAGATCCTTTTGCCCTATTTGAGCAGAGAAATCCTATTTGACTGGCGAACAGTGAGGGATAGGCCTTCAGTAAGGCAGAGGTGTGCACTGAACCAAGTGATCAACCTGACATTGCAGGTTGACCTCACTTGAGTACTGGTTTTATCAACCTCTTGACAAGAGATAATGTAAGTTTTTTTTAATTTCAGTAGTTTACAAGTCTTTTTTGATCAATAACTAAATCCTGTAGAAGCTTAAGGGTATCCAAACCAGGCAGTTTCTTGCATGGAAATTCTATCCAGCTCCCTCCATGCTCAATCTGCAGCTCTCATGGATTCTCACATCTAAATAATAACGTATACTAGTATTGATAAATACCGATGTTAGTAAATAATCCTGCAGATGAATTGGCACCTTTCACATTGGGAAGATAACTCAAAGCATTTCACAAGTTTTTTTACTGTACAGAGTAGTGCCTGTTATTTTGTAGCCAAACCTGTTTGTGCCCCAAGTGCAAGATTTTCAGTAATGTTTCACCATCATCCGAGGTAATAAATCAGAATCCTAAATATTTATTCAAGACGGTAATGTGACTCCACGTTGCTGTAGCAAAGTCTAGCTTTGTTGCAGCACTTCCAGAGAGGGGTGTGTTTGAAGCATGAGACACCATATCTATCTTTATAACATGCTGTGAAATCCTGTTTTTGTATTGGGGAATCGCACATTGAGATTTGTGTGTGCTTTGATCACTTGCTGTCTGTTATTCAGTTTCTTTCCTTTCTGATTTTTTAAAATAATGTGAACTCCCCTCCCCCCCAAACAGGGGATTTGTAAACCAATTTGTAGCACCTTAAAAAGAAACCTAGCAATGTTGAAAATCTGCAGCACATCATTCTGTATTTGAAAGAGAAACACACGTTGTCACCTGAGGCTTTAGTGTGCCCAAAAGGGTTAACTTGTCTTTCTTTTGGGCTTTGGGTAAGGGTAAGACACACGCTGATGTGGATTATTAAATGGTCGAGGCCCCATAGGCAAACAAGAATGAGGAGCGATGACCCTGAGCAATGATGAAATAAGCCAGGGCTTCTCAGCTTTGAAAAGAGTCATCCCAGAGGATTTTAACATCCGGCTGAATAGGCAGATGGGCCCTTGGTTTAACTTCTCATCTGAAGGATGGCACCTCTGACACCCACAGCACTGTATTAGAATGTCAGCTTAGACTATGTGATTCCAAGTCCCGACGTGGGAGTGGAAGCTACATTTATATGTATTAAATGCTAGACAGAACAGAGAAAGAAAAAACAGGACTGTATTTTCACGCACCAAGGCAGCAGAACAAGAAGGCACAGATTCAGGATTGTGATAGGAAAATTTAGGTCAGTCGGCAGGAAGTGACTTTATACAAGCTGGAAGAGTTACCAGGAAGGGTGGTTGAGGCCAGCACACTGATTTAACATAAGAAATTACTTCAGGCTATAATGGGAAGGGAAAGTTGGTGTTCCGGAAAGATGTGATGAAATGGGCCAATGAGCTGTCTTGGGATGTGGAAACCGTGGGAATAATAGCCAAAGTATTAGATCCTGATTCTAGATGTGAAAGTACTGAAAATGTTGTGCATTTTTATCCCCATGGTGTAAATGAGGCTAAATACATAGCATTGGAGTACTTCAGTAATTCTTCGCTTAGAAGTGTGTGTGTCAGCCTTGTGCAGTGATAACACTCTTGCCTCTGAATCAGAAGGTTGTGGGTTTAAGCCCCACATCTTGCCTTGAAATCGCATGGTCTAAGATGGAACTCTTAATGCAAGAGGTGGGCTGCATTGTTGGAGGTGCCATCCTTCAGATGTTAAAATAAGGTCCCATCTGCCTAATGGCTCCCATATTCAAGTGGAAATTAAATATTCTGTAGCACTGTTTGTGAAGAGAAGGGAGTTTCTACTAGTATCCTGGCCAACAATCCTCCAAATAAAATTGGTCATTCACTTCATGGCAGTTTGTTAGATGTTCTCTACACAAATTGGCTGCTGACTTCACCCACAAAATCAGTTGCATCGCTTTACAGAATATCCTGTGAAGCACTTTGAGACATCTTGATGACATGATAAGGCACTATTTCAAATGCAAGAAATGTTATTAAGCAACAGTTTGCTTTCTTATGTCAGGAATAGTGTTCGATCGGGGAGTGGGGGAATTCAGAAGTGGAGTAAATAGCCTTATTTTTCTCTTGGGTGCTATATTGTGACGAAGTGGTGCATATTTTTTAAAATGAGCCCCCCCCACCTCCCGTCTCTCTCGCTCTCTCTCCTTGTTTTTCTGTTCTATTTTGGCTTGAGTTTTCAGTTTCTACTTTGCACTATTGTCTATTGTATCTGTCTTCAAAGGCGATGGGTACAGCTGCAGTTTCATATGAAATGTAACATTTTAGTCAACCTCATCAAACAGATAGGAATCACATTAATATATTTTTAAAAAGATACTCGAACTTCTCTCTGTGGTGTGCTGAATGTTACAAGTCATGTTAATGTTAAAATAATTTACTTTTTCCCCAATACAAATAGGGGAAGAGGAGGAGAAAGCTATAACTAAAATCTTTTTGATATTATTTCTATACTCAGCGAATGACTGCACCTTAAAGCCTTTTTACTAACAAAGCCTTCATGCTTGATGAAAGATTTAATGAGTTGAGGTACAGTAATAAATGGATTTACCTTCTCCCAGTGTTGCTTAAATTAATACTTGAGCCAAGTTTCCAAGGCAATACTGTTTGAACACATTACCTATTGTGTGCACCATTGCTAAACCGTCTAAGATAGAATAGTATTGGGCATTTTCTCCTGATCCTGTAATGACAAAAGTACAGCACAAAGGAAGTTTTTTTTAAGCATTTCTTAGAAATGGTGCTGCTTTAGTTCTTAAAAGGCTTAACAGGAACTACGGCGAGTAACTTGTGATTTGGCTTGAATGCCTCATTGATGTGCAGTAAAAGTTTTTTTAAAAAAAAATTTAGATAACATGATAATAATCACATTGAATCTGGTTCGAAACATCACACTTTTCACCCCCTAGGAATGTTGCCAAATTGCTGTTGAAGTGAGAACCTTGTTTGTGAGTGTTGGGAGGCTGTTTGTCTTTGAGGGTGTGAAAGCTAAACCTGATTCTAACAGTCTGGAGCAGGATTCCTGGCTGATTTCAGTTGCACCCTTCTGGATTTTCAGTTTTGCAAAATCCAGTAGTTCCATGTAATCTTTAACCCATTAGATGAACTGCAATAGATGGGTTATGGTATAGCGCTCCACCTGTGGCTGTTGAATGGATCAGAAAGTCAAAATCCCAATCCGTGGAAAGCAATTTCCTGGCCGGTTTCCAATTTGGCAATTCTCTTCATTTCTGGAGTTAATATCATAAATTTACCTTGTGGATTCAATGAAGTAAAGCTACGGTCTATTAAATCCCTGAATTTTGGTATTTCCAGCTTGTTGAAGGATATGGCTGATGAATAGTTGGAAAGTCAGGTTGTGAAATGAACACTATAATCCTGGCTGGAAAGATTACAAACTTGTTTTAGGTACGACCTTTCATCAAGCTGAACAGGTGAGTTGGGAGAAGTTATATAAAGGAGAAGACAAATCAGTAGGAAGAATAAACAGATGTACAATTTGAAGCAGTTTATGCGGATATTGGAGACTAAATCATGAAATTTGCCAATTGTATTTGACATGCTAACGGATACCCAGTCACATCTGAAAATCATAAGCCCTATTTGCCATAAACAATACATATTGACATTTATATAGCACCTTGCACATCAGAAGGACATCTGAATGCAATAAAGCCACTTGTCATATTTATAAAAATACACTAAGATTTGAAAAGCCATCAAGTGAAAAAGTAAGTTGGAGAGCAAAACACCAGCAATTCGCCTGCCTTTTGGAAATCACCATTCACAAAGCAGTCAATTGCGAACATCAAAATGCTTTTGATATTTGCAAGTTTTAACTAGCACTTTGAATCCTGTTTGCGAATCTCAACAATCAGACAAGAATAATGCATTGTGAATGGCTAGTGGTGACAACCTCAGGAAAAGCAGAGTGGATGAGTCAGTGTCATGTCACGTTATCCTTATCCCTGTGTCAAGTTAATTTATATTTAATCTAGGGTGATCGAAATGGTTCCTACAAAAATGTTAAGATAATTCTGGCTTGGCTGGAGTAGGTGTGGGGGCAAAGATGAGTGGCGAGCCAAGATCACAATCTTGCTTCAAAGCCAGAGCCAAAGTGATTGACATTTGTTTCCCAAGCCGCTTAGCATTGCTTAGTTGGCATCAAATACATTACTATACAGCATGCAAGATTGATGCAGGTGTGTGGAAAAGGTTTCAGGGCAGTGGTGTGAACCGATTTGAAGGGGCAGGTGTTGCCTGTCCCTTACATAAATTGTACGAGCCAATCAGCCCAACCAGCCTATGATCGTACTCTACACAAGTCTTGCCTCCTTATTTCCTCCCATACCACTCTATTCCCTTCTCCCTTATTATAATAATAATCCTTGCTTTTGATATAGCACCTTATCATGTCTTTGAGACATCTCAAAGCGCCTTAACACAATGAACTGTAAAGTGAATTGACTGTATTTTGTGGGCGAAACGCGGCAGTCAATTGAGCACAGCAGCGTCCCACAAACAGTCGTGGGTTGAGTGACCCAATTTTTTAAAGGTATTATTACCCTCGGAAAAATAATCTGCTAATCAGGTTCCTATGTACTGCTAAGTAAATGGAGGCGTGTGGAGTAAGGAAACTTTCCTAACTTCCCTAATTTTGCCGTGCCTGGGAAGCGAACCCGGATCCCAGTGCTCTCAACAATAAGTTACAGGAATCCTTGTGTGTATCCAGCTTACTCTTAAATGAATCCATACTATCTGATTCAACCACTACTTTGGGTAGCAAGTTCTCACTTCCCTCTGCTTTTATTGTGGCTTCAGGACAAAGTGCGTGGGGAGAAATGGTGACTGTAGGGTGACAATTTTTAGATTATATATGTCCATTCCTCAAAAGTGAAGGGAGCTTATCCCAGTATACCTATGCCCAACATTATTGTTTTAAATCTCAACTTGATTCAACCTATACTGCTTTCAGCTTCCTAATATCCATTAGTTCACTTTTCACAATTTTTTGTATTGAGGCCGAGAATAATTCAGGAGTCAGTTTGGTTCAGTTGGTAGCATTCTCGTCTCTCAAAGTTGGCTCAAGCCCCACATCAGGAACTTTGATCTCATAGTCTAGGCTGATACAATGCAGCGCTGGGGTTGTACTGCATTTTCAGAGATGTCATCGCTTCAGTTGAGATGTCAAACTAAGGTGCAGTCTGCCTGTTCACATGGATGTTAAAGATCCCATGGCACTATTTGAAAAGAGATAGTCCCATGGCCAACAATGCTTCCGATACAAAATTGATTATTTACTTCATGGCATTTTGTGGGAAATTGCTGTGTACAAATTGACTGCCAGGTTTACAAACACACAGTAGCTGCACTTGACTGTAAAATCTTCGTGCTTTAAGGCATTTCTATGATGAGTGGAATTATCCATTTCTGTCATAATCAACAACAATAACTTGCATTTATACAGCATTCTTCACGTCGGATGGCATCTTGGAGTGCTTAACAGTGGCGCAGCCCGATGCTGAGGGAAGGTGACTGTAGGCACGGTCAAAGAGGAATGTCTTCAAGTGCAACCTGAAAATGGGAGAGGGGGGCAAGGTGAAAAAATTGAGGGAGGGAATTCCAGAGCTTTGGAGCATGGTGGCTGAAAGCACGGCCGCCGATGGTTGAGCGGGGTGTCCGCGGGCAACAACAAAAACAAGATTGCATTTATAGAGCGCCTTTCATGTCGGGAGGATGTCCCAAGGCGCTGGACAGTTGGGTCAGGACCCGAGCAGGGGGGAAATGGTCAGGGGGAGGGAAGGGAGGGAGCGAGGAGGGGGTAGAGAGTTGAGAGGGGAGGTGAAGGCACGGATGATGCAGAGGTATGGAGTTTAATGCAAGTGAGAATGTAGGCGGCAGAGTGTTGAATTTTGTAGATAGTGGAGCCAGGGAGACCAGTGAGGAAGACATTTTGAGTAGTCGACAGCCTTCTGATGGCTCGTTGGCTTCCAATACTTGTACTGATTTTTATGAAGTAAACGTGTTATACATCAAATAGATTGTTCAATATGGAGTTTCTGTGCAATTCTGCTCTGTTAATTTCGTTAACACCTGAATTTCTTCCAGTTTCATTCCTATTGTGTGCAAGACGTATTAGTATGTGGTTGAAAACACTGATGTTTGTCTCTGTGTTTTCCCCAGATGGAAATTGCACTGGAATGAATCGGACCTTTCTCTGCTTTCCACATCAATGCTGCAGCACCTTGGAACACCTTGGTCCTACCATGTGCAGCTGCCTCTAGCTGAGACCTGGATCACATTGACTCCAAATTCCCCTATAGTCCTACCAGTTGCTACTCTGATCAAGGGGTGGAAGACATTACACAGCGACGTCAGTGATGCATAAAGTTTTTAAGGAATAAACTGTAGACGTTGCTCCAATTGGCAGGTTTGTGTACCTTTTGGCTTTGGTGGATTAGCAAATTCCTCGACATTGATGGAAGTGATTGAAATGCGGTCAGCAGAAGAACACGTGCGAGATCAGCAGAACATGCCTTCCAATGGCTATGCAAGAGCCCTGTTAGTTCCCTACACCCACGAGGGCATCAAATCCAGCAGTTTACCAAATGGCATCAGAAAAAGTCAAAAGAAACAGAAGGAGTACATCCAGATCTCCTTGCCTGATTCAAACTTTAAGTTCCCGCTGGAGTGGTGGAAGACTGGCATCGCATTTGCTTATGCTGCATTTAATTTGGTGATGACTAGTGTGATGATCACAGTTGTACACGAAAGAGTTCCTCCCAAAGAGAAGAATCCTCCTCTTCCTGATACCTTCTTTGACTATGTTGACCGTGTCGAGTGGGCTTTCAAAGTGTCTGAAATCAATGGCATGGTCCTCATTGGCTTTTGGGGAATCCAGTGGTTACTCCTTAGGTATCGGTAAGTAATCCACTTGCGTGTAAGTCACGCTCTTTATCTTGCCTTCTTTGTATATTTATTTATTCAAGTGGTTAAGCATCACTCAGCTGGTTATCTGAAAGTGCGGAGGTATTGCTGCAACAATAATGCTGGGATCATGTCCCCATTATAGTCAGTTAGTGACTCAGAAATGCAGATAATGAGAGTTTTGCACATAATGGAGTGAAATTTGCAATTGATATCATATTGAATAGACCTGAAACAGTAGCATTCTCATTGAAGATTGAGATTGGTCTATAGCACATTGGACATTTTAATACAATAGAAATTTGTTATCTTCCTTATCAAGTAACTCCCCTATAAGACTCATGTCATGTTATTGATGTGTTCACTGAGAGTTGAGCTGAAATTCAAGGTCTGTACTCTGATCACTGGGGAGGAGAGATTTGTTTTGTTTTGTTTGTCTCTTGTTCTTGGCATCTTCAGTGATGATGCCAAATCTATGTATAATGAGAGAATAGCAGTTATAATGTGATTGTATTTCTACTGTAGGTCCATTGTGGCACGCAGATATTTCTTCATAATTGGGACTCTGTACCTGTATAGATGTATCACCATGTATGTAACCACTTTACCTGTGCCTGGAATGCACTTCCAATGTGCCCCAAAGGTAAGGCAACTAGCAGCAAAATGCTTATCTATTTATTTATTCTACTGGCTGGGTGGGGGGAGACTAAGAATGCATTGACTGATATTAATAATGATAATATTCCTTGCATTTGATATAGGGTCTTACCACATTGTCAACGTTAAAGAAGTGCTTCACAGAATATATTGTAAATTGTATTAACTGTGTGGGTGAATACTGCAGCCAATTTGTGCATAGCATTGTCCACGAAGAGCCATAGAATGATTGACCAATTTTATTTGGGGGGATTGTTGGCCAGGAGAAACTTGGCTTTTGTGGCTGTTGCAAGGGAAAATGGCTAGATAATGTGAGTTATTGTAAATGATCTGGCACCTCACCTGCAAATATTGTTTGCTGATTTTCCAGCTATGTTTGAAAGACCATTGTAAGGTGACACTGATCCACCATTTGCTTGGTACCGTTTGCTGAAGAGGCTATTGATCCAGAAAATGTGCCTTTTTTTTCCCCCCTTGACTCCCTTTCCGCCCTGGGATAAGAATGTTTTTACAAATGGAAAACCCACCTGGCACTTCCCCTTTAAGACTGAGATGCAAATTGCCATGTGTTAATTTGCACAAATAGTGCTAATTGACATTGATGGAAAAAGTGCCCAGCAGTTGTGTTAATTATCAACTGGACCATGCAAAGTTGGAAGTGGACATCTTTCTCTCGCCAATACCATTCACAATGGCTGCACCCAGGAGCCATGCAGTGGATTTAACTTGTGGTTTATGGATCACAATCTGAACTTTGGCTTAGCCATCTTAATTCTGTTTAGCCCAGCTGGCATCCCACGGACTAGTGGTCCAAAGCTGCAATGAATGAGACACAGCCTCAACGTGTGCTTCAGGGAGCAACTGTTATAGCTGCACACCCTCAGACTACTCGATAGTTCAGCAAATCACCTCTTCTTCAACAGTGTTAACCAGTGCTGTCGGTGTTAACACATCAAAAGTTGCAATTTCATCCCAAAGTCTTAAAGGGATATTGCCTTGTGGCTTTCCCATTTGGATAATTCTCTTATCCCGAGCGTGGAATATGACCTAGGGAGAAAAACATCTCAACTTTGAAATATCTGTTGAAATGCCAAACTATTGTCACGTGCAGGCCAAGGTACAGCTTGAAGCAGCAATGGGAAGGCAGTGGGATACATATTTTGGATAAGGTTTACATGCCAAAATATATTCTTGTGATGCGCTTCACTATAGTCTTCCAATTCAGTGCCAGGAAGCTAGACCTTAAATTGAGGCTCTCTCCTGCCTGTTCAATTGGATGTTAAAGATCCATCGCACTATTTGGGGGGAAAAAAAGGAAGTTTCCTCCAGTATCCTGACTGACAATCCCACAAATAAAATTGATCGTTCACTTCATAGCTATTTGTGGAACACTACTGTGTTTGCATGCAAAATGCACATTAATATCATTAACTTTACAGTAATTCCTATGAAGGTATGTTCACTATGATTTGTTCTTATGTGATAGGTGTTATATCAAATGAAAAGATTATTATTTTATTAATACAGAAAAGGTAGGAAGAGCAAAAAAAATTTGACTTTTATAAAGGACCTACCTGAATACTATAGTATAAAAACAAAAAAACTTAAATCCCACTTTGTGATTATTGGGAATAGTTTTGATGCATAAAGTATGTGAATATTCACCTGGCAATGCTTGCAGATAAACATGTGTGTATACACACACACACAGCTTGAATGTCTTATTTATTCTACACTTTGTTTGGATTAATAACTGCATCAGTCCTGCTCAAGGCTTACAAGGCCACTTTGAGGAGATAGTTTCACCAGGACATTGATTTGCAATGCTGCTGTGTAGTAAATGCAGGAAGTGCCAATCCACAGTCAGGGTCCTCTAGAAGCTGCTCCAAACATTTTTGATGTAATGTTATGTAACCAGCTCTTCACTAACATTATAAATTAAAATGGGATAATAGTAATTATTATGTCCTAACTGACTACGATTTGATTACCCCCAGGTAAAATTGGTTATTCACTTTGTAGTGGTGGTGGGGGGTTTGGGGACAATGCTGCGGGTAAATTGTTTGCTCTGTTTTGCTTGCAAAATGCAGTCGCCACACTTAACAGTTAAATCCGGTGAAGTGTTATGATGTGTTCTGCTTGTTCTGAAATGCTGTACACTATCCAGTGCCTTGGGACGTCCTCCCGACGTGAAAGACACTATACAAATGTAATATTGTTGTTGTGACAGCTGCTATATCAAATCAAAGGGTTATTTTACTTAAGACAGAAAAGATAAGAAGATCTGGGTGAAGGTTCATAAACTGGTTTGCTGGAGCTTTGTAATGTGTGTACGACTTGACTTTCAGGCTTTTAGCGAGTGCTGCAACATTCCTGTAGTGGGCAGAAACTTGCCTCAAATTATCCTGACAATGAAGTGCCTGCCCTCCGACAATGTGCTATTTCCCCACCCCCACTGATAACCAGACACTCCAGGTGCATGACTCCTGTTTCTTGGCTGAGACCTCACAGCATTGTAGAATTACTGACTGTTGAGATGAGAGGTCAATGACCTGCTCGCGCCTGTGTTAATTTGAAACTTGCAGGTGCAGCTACCTTCAAATGCCAAATAGACATAGATTAACTTGAGCAATTGCTGGGAAAGGACACAATGCTCATGCGCTTAGCAATGGGGTTTTGCTTACAAGTGTAGAAATATCTAGAGCACAGCTAAGAAAAGCATTGGTATTTCAATGCACAGATTACCCTTTGTGTTTTTATAAAAAAAAGTTGAAAAGAAAACTGTTACTATTGACTCTTGCTATCAGAATCCCTTCAAAAAAAAGTACAACAACAACAAGATTACATTTGTGTAGCGCCTTTCACGTCGGGACGACGTCCCAAGGCACTAGACAGTGTATAGCATTTCAGTCCCAAGCTGGGTTCGGGGAGGGAGAATGGAGGGGATGGGAAAGGGGGTGGCCGATGGCATGGTCGAAGAGGAGGGTTTTGAAGGAGGCTAAGGAGGGCGCGAGACAAAGTGATTGGGGGATGGAATTCCAGCGGTTGGGGGAAGAGTGGCTGAAGGCTCTCCCGCCAATGGTGGGGCGGGTGGGTTGGACATGGAGCAGGCTGGAGCCGGCTGAGCGGAGGGAGCAGGCGGGTTCGTAGGGGGTTAGGAGGTCGCAGAGGTAGGGTGGGGCGAGGCCATGGAGGGCTTTGTAGGTGAGGACCAGGATCTTGAACTGGATCCTCTGAAGGATAGGGAGCCAATGGAGTCGGGCGAGAATGGCGGAGATGGGGTCACGGAGTTTGGTGCGAGAGAGGACACGGACTGCAGAGTTCTGGATTATCTGCAGCCTGTGGAGGGAGGAGTTGGGAAGGCTGACAAGCAGGGGGTTTGCATAGTCGATCCTGGATGTGATGAAGGCATGAACAAGAGTGCAACAATTTTCCCCCAAAATTTGTTCATCTTTAAAAATCAGAAGTGGGGAGAAATTCCTTGGATCAGTTACTGAGTATGTCAGTGTGGAGAAGCTGAACTGATGGCAAATTTATAACTAGCATTTTTAATTCGCAATAGCACTCCCCACCCACCCCAGTCCAGCTTTCATGTGATGGCCAAACAATTTTTCCAGCAGGGTTTCCCTTGTTAGAAATTAAAAACTAGAACCATACTGATTTTACTGCTCTCTAAAATGTGCCCTACCACAGCACATCAACTGTACATTAGAGCTCCCTCACATTTTCTATTTCCGTGCCCTAATAATGTCACAAGTATATATTAAAGCTCTCTCTCACATTTGCCTATTGTCACTCCACTTTATAGTAAGTCCACTTTGAGATCTCCTCCCAATGTGAAAGGCACAATATCAAATGTAAGGATTATTTTTGATGATGCCTGTGTCCTAACTTTCCTAATTATCACATTGTCTCGGCAGGACAAGAACATTTCAAGACAACTTTTCCCCTCAGCATCCCCTTCCCAAGTTGTCATAACAATTAATTATCAAGTATTTTGTGCTCATCCTCAGCAAAAAGCACTAAAAAAGAGTAAATGGCCACCAAGTCATTTCTATTATTCTCCATTTTGTTTCTCAACTGAAGAACGTATCTCATCCTGTAGTACTTTGATCATAGGCAAATGAGACTGGATGAGATCAGAAGATTATAGTACAATGACCAGTCTCGTTTTCCAAACTATTGCTCACGATCTCATACCTGTTCCCCACAGTTGTAGTCCATCTTTCGAATTTTGCTTTAGAATAGCCACTTCCATTGCTGCACAGCAGTAACTTGAGTCTTTGGAGTTTACACGTCGACAATTTGAACAGGATTTGATAAATAAGGAATCTACAAGGGATTTATTTCTAGTACTTGAAAGGTTTTGTGGCTTCACGCCCGCCTAGAGCAGCTCTGCCCTGAAAGTAGGTCGTTTGGAGAAAAGTTCCTGCAAGTCAGTAAGACACTTCTTGTTTTCTCATTGTATTCCTCCAAAGGGAATTACTGTGTTTTAGACCCCAGTGTGTAACACGATCAATGAACTTTGTGTAGAACGCAAAATGCTGCAAGAAAGCAAATTGTAATATGCAGTATGTTAAAAAAGATTCCATTCGCTTGTGTAATGCTGGATCTAGCTTACAGTCTACAGTATTCAAGAACCGGTTTTCAAATGCAGTGAGGCTGCTGGTGTTTGGATTCCACTCTCTGCAATGCAGAACATAAGCCAAGACACCCGAGACAAATGGAACCAACCTTGTGAACGTGAACTGCTGCACACGATTTCCAAGCTTGTGTGGCCATGGCCCAGTTTAAAGGTTATCAGCGCTTAAACAGCATTGCTGGCCTGGAGACATACCCTGGAACACTGGTAGCTATTGCAGCCAGCAACATGTTAGCCTTGCTGATGCTCTTTGCCTTTTAATGCAGGATAAAGACCCACATTAGGACTGGTTGATAACGTACTCTGGAAGCAACAGCCACTCTGTGTCTGTTAGCGTCAGCAGTCGGCTCAACTGGAAATAAACCAAGAGTTCTAAGGCCCAAACATGTTACTGGTGAATTTGCAATATTAATCATGAGGAAAGAACCAAAAAGTAAATGAAGAGCTTCTTCCTGGTGTAGAAAAGTAGACTCCTGCCTAAAGAAAAGTAATAGCAATGCGCAGAGCAAGGCGATGAAACGTTTATTAGGTTGGTTGTAATAAAGAGATGGGTTCAAGAGACTACGAGATGCCATTATATTAATCCTTAATGATCCTTACATTTGGTATAGTGCTTTTCACATCAGCAGGACATCCCAAAGCACTTCACAGGATTTACTATATAATGCAATGACTGTTTTATGGGCCAATGCGGCAGCTAATTTGCACACAGCAATATCCCACCAACAGAAATGAAGTGAGTGACTAATTTTATTTCGGGGATTGTTGGCCAGGACACTGGGAAAAACTCTTCTCTTCACAAACATTAGCCCGGGATCTTTAACGTGCACCTGAATAGGTAGCTGAATTTAGCATACACATTCCTAAGACGGCACCTCCAACAATACAGTTGTAATATTCATTCAGAGAACACAATGTTTGAGGTGGGAAAAGAGAATTTGAAGTTTTTTTAAAAATGAAAGGCGTTTCTCATCTTATTCCAGTTGTTGATGACCCTTGGTGTAAAGAAATGTTTCCTTATTGCGTTTGTTCTTTCAGTTGAACGGAGACTCCCAAGCGAAACTTCAAAGGATCTTGAAACTGATCTCAGGCGGAGGACTTTCCATCACTGGTTCACACATCCTGTGTGGTGACTTCCTGTATAGTGGGCACACTGTCATGCTGACGCTCACTTACTTATTTATCAAAGAATGTAAGTGGTGGTCATTACATGCTGCTGAAAGGGCAGGGCATTGGATAGTGTGCTGTGGTGCAGTTGTAAACTAGAGATTTACACATGCAATGCAAACGTACTGCAATAGTATCTAATATGAGTCGCAACAACATCTTACATTTATTTAGTGCCCTTCACAGGATAGCACAAGGAGGTGCTGAGCCAGAGGCCAGGCACTTCCCCACAGGAGTGAAGGGAGAGTCACTCCAAACCGTGGTCAGTTACAGAGAGGATCTGTCTCTTCGACATTGGGTTGTCTTTTCCATTAAGATCGAAATAAAATGATAAATGTGCTGTGCATAAATTTAACTTGGGAATATACAAATTGGAGGAGGCCTTTTTGGCCTGTGAAGTCTCTGTTACTCCATTTTGTTAGATGAAATCTTTTCATCTCTTCTTAGTTCCCATCTAGTTCCCCTTTAAACGTCTCAATTGTTTTTTTTGTATCTAGGGCATTCTTGGAAACCTTTTCTGGTCTCACTTTTACCTTGGATTTTGATTTGTGGAGTCCTGTAGCTTAGTGGTTGGAGCACTCGCCTCGCAAGCAAAAGGACCTGGGTTTGATTCCTGGCAGGGTGAAACATTGGAAAGTTTCCTTATGCCTCTCTTTAGCTAGAAATAGGTAGGATCTCAGTTGTTAGTCAATTGGAGTTTACCTTTTTCGGGGGCAATAACCCCTTCAGAAAAAAATTATAATAATTTGCTCACTCAATCCACGACTGTTTATGGATTGAGTGCAATTGGCTGGCGCGATTGGTCTAAAACAAATATACAGTCAATTCACTTTACAGTGTATTCTGTGAAGCGCTTTGAGCCTTCTCAAATATGTGAGAGACGCTATATAAAATGCAATTATTATTATGGCCCCCTATTTTGACTCTCCTCTTCCAGAGAGAATTATACCTATTTATCTTGTCAGTTCCCTTTGTTATGTTAAAGAACCTCAACCAGATCAATTAGCTTCAGACCTCTGAGTAAGGGTTCGTTGGTGTGAGAACCGGGGCTGTTCCTAAGTGGTTGCTGAATGGAGGTGATTGTTCGACTGTATTAATAATATTATTAATGTGATATTATCTTGGTCGTAGAAAACCTTTTTGATTGCATTGTGAGCCTTGCTGTTCTGCCTG
The DNA here is from genome assembly GCF_018977255.1 of Callorhinchus milii. Taxonomy (NCBI): domain Eukaryota; kingdom Metazoa; phylum Chordata; class Chondrichthyes; order Chimaeriformes; family Callorhinchidae; genus Callorhinchus; species Callorhinchus milii. Next base: position 31,697,098 of record NW_024704742.1, on the reverse strand, counting down.
TGAATGTATTGTACTGCGGAAGACTTAATTTGGAACACATCAAGTAATCCGAGGCCTTTGTTTTTTGTTTCCGGTAGATTCACCGCGTCGGTTCTGGTGGTATCACTGGATCTGCTGGCTTCTCAGCGCCATGGGGATTATGTGCATTCTTCTGGCACACGAGCACTACAGTGTGGATGTCCTTGTGGCCTATTACATCACAACACGACTCTTCTGGTTGTATCACACAATGGCTAATATTTCGGTGAGCTTCCAGTGGCTGATGGAAATAGTCAAAGTGATCTTTTACTACTTTAAGCTCATCAATCAATGTCTAGTCAGGACTGTCAGTGATTCTCCTGAAGTGAAATGTGATATAGAAATGTAAATTTGTATTTGTATCAGAGCCTCCCAACATGAAAGGCGCTATCCAAATGTAATTTGATGTTGTTGTATTTGAAGCAATTCTAAGCTTATCTGCCTGTGCTCTGTTGCACTCTTGAATACACCACTAAACGGCGTGAGAGGGTCGTTGACTCGCATGTATTCCTTCTTTTGGATCAGTTGGAATTTATTGAAAATTTTATTGAGGGTGGGGAGGGAAATCTAACCGTTTTTGGGTGTTGCGTATTCCTGGTGTTTGAATGTTGTGACTCTAGAGACTACTTTTTTTTAAAAAATCATACAAAACCAACAGAGCAGCAACCATGTCTATTACTTGGTCTCTATAAGGAAATGGGATAACTGTACCAATTTGTCTGCATTAGGACGTCAACAAAATATAAATAGCCACATCAATTTACAATGTATCCTGTGAAATGCTTTCATACCTCTTGATGATGTGATAAGGCACTATAATCTAACGCAAGAATTATAACTGATTATTCATAGATTCAATTGTACTAAATATACAATGTCGCTTGACTCATTTTATGCATATACATTAAATGTAAAATGATTGTTTTAGAATCCGTAATCTAGAATATCTTAATATGTATCTATACGTATATCAAATGAGTCCATTTTTGTCTATTGTTTATAACAGTATAATAATAATCCTTGCATTTGATATTATCACATCATTGAGACGTCTCAAAGCAATTCACAGAATATATTGTGGATTGACTGTACTTTGTGGGTGAAACGTGGCAGCCAATTGCGCATAGAAGACTCCCACAAATAGTCATGGATTGAATAACCAATTTGAAAACAATTTTTTTGAGAGATTATTACCCTTGGAGAGCGATCTGCAAATTGAATAACAACTGGGTTCCTTCTTACTGCTAAGTAAACAGGGGATTGCAGAGTAAGGAAACTTGCCTAAGCCTTTGCTCAGCTCGGGAATCAAACCAAGGTCCTCTTGCTTGCTAGGAGACTCTGCTAACCACTACACTACGGGACTTATGGTGGGCTTCCCCCATTATAACCGAGTAACAAAAAGATTGTTCTATGTAATAGTTGATGTGCATCAAATCCTTCCAGTACCTGTGACTTACAAGCTCTTGTTTTGCTCAACAGAATCTGAAAACGCCTTCAAAAACCAACCAGTTCTCCCAGGCCTGGTGGTTCCAAATCTTCCTTTTCTTTGAGAAGAATGTGCACAGTTCAGTTCCCTGTTCCTTCATGTGGCCTCTCTCTTGGCCTCCAAGCTGCTTGAAGACATCCTGTAGAAAATACACACGAGTACAGAAGTTGTGAGGAGCCAGCAGGAATCCAGAGATCTTAAGACTTGGTCCCTGAGCCACCAAACCAAAGTGGTCTACACTAAAGAAGATTCTTCAGTTTGGTAACTAATCAAACACCCTTTCCAGAGTACAACTTGAATCTGACTATAAGAAATCGGGGAGGATGTTTTTTTGGCTTTGGATAATCCTTTTGTTTAGGTCCAGGTTTAGCTCAATTTTTAACTACTCTACAACCATTGCTTGACGATTGGGTTTATTTGACAACTGAACATTTTTATATTTAACTTAAATCTCAACTTCAAGCACATGTATATTAAAACCATCTCCTCTATGCAATAATTAAACAAGCTGCTATGTCATTACTAAATCCTACCTGGGTCTTGACGGCGATATCGTACTGTCATTCCTTGCCAAAGAAATTCTATCATGGTCAACCACTCTACTTGAAGGAAGAGTTCCACATGAGATTGAGCGTTCTATATCCTGCTGAACATATTCCAAAAACAAATCCTATGAATCAGATTATTTTGCACAATGTTTCAGATGACCATCAAGACTGAACTTCGAACATTTAAAAAAAAAAACTGCCACCATATGAATCTGGGGCAGACACTGTGTTAACTTTTGCAGTGCAGTATATGCCAAATTCAGACTTGACCGAAAAGGGACGAGGAGCTAAATTCTAGTCCAGCTCCGTTCGCGTTTTCTCCAGTGAATGAAATCGGTCGCCTCTCGTTACCGTGTTGAAGTGCTGGTTAGAGTTACTCTGGGAGAAGGTGTTTTGCGCGGAAGTTCAAAGTGAGTTACTAAAACTGTTGTAATGTTACAATCATGGCTAAAAATTTAATTTGGATGGTATTAGATATTTAAATCTGACTTCTTACGCCAAAATAAAACTGCACTTTCACACAGGTCAATGGTCTGATAAATGTGAAATTCAGTGATCTCGATATAATAGTTAATACTGAGAGCAATGTTATTTGGTTTTGGATTTAACAGTCCCTACTAGCTGTGCAGATTCCAGCCAATGTAACAAGCTTAGATGTTCACGCCCTGTTGAATTTTGTAAAGTGATGGGGAACTTGGGTTTGCACAAACCATTGTCTATAGTGTGAATGTGTATTTGTTCTTATGCCTGTCACATCTGCTAACAGAAGCCATGTTGTATTTCGTACACATATTGGGAAAGCTACAATTTTCTATAATGAACTTGTATAAAAGATCAGTACCATGTATGTATTGGATCTGGATAGCACCTTACACTTTCAAATACAGGGTTAATTTCTTAAAGTGGAGAAAGTATTTTGAACTGAATTGCTCTATTGGTACACTGGGACAGTGCCTGAGCAGCCAGTTATCTCTTGTCGATGCTAACCTGACTTTAGTCCAGCTGCCCTTTTCTGATGTGAAGATGGAGCACTATCTGGGATCCTTGCTACGGTAGAGGTTGCCACTGCAGTGAATGCCATATATCAGATAATGGACATTGATGCCAAATCTGTGCTCCCAGGTTGCCTCTACCAGTCATTCTAACTGAGGCATACTGTTCAGGTGTCTGCTGAAAAAGTGTATATGATTGTTGGGCAATTCAGCAAAATAATCTCTCCTTTCAAAGGAGTGGTAATTTTTTGACACCTACATTAAAGAGCTCCATTTGGGAACCTCTGCAAAGTTGGGCAATGAGATAGCTTCACATTCCAAAAAGTATTTCCTTCAAATCTAAATACTCACTGGTGAAAGTTAGAGAATATTAAAAGGGTTTAACTAAAGAGACACAATTTTTTTAAATTCAGAAATGTCTATTGTAATTTTTAAGATCCAGTGCCTTATATCTTAGTGCCAGTTGGTTTACATGTTGAAAGTACACTGCTCTGTATGGTGTTGGTTTTGTTCAGACTGTCTGGCAAAAATTATGTATAGAATTCATCTGAGTAAAAGGATTTGATTGAGACTTTAATCATAGCATGTTATTTCAATGCATTTGCAGTTTATGTTTTAACTTGCCTGAAAGCAAGTTGCAATGTACATCCACGATGGAGCTTCTTATTTACAGACTGTTGCTGTGAACTCCAGGGCCTTGCATCTTCACTCTGCTTCCTGACACTTTTCTGCCTGAGGATCTTTCCCATTGTTCAGGAAGGCTCTGATTACAATAGAAAGGTTTCTGCCAAAACCAGTGTCCCTCTCCCTGCTGCAACAAGAGGGACAGTTTATCCCACTCTCTCTTGTGGGGTTACCTCCAGAAGCCAGATGAGGATCCACCTCTCAATAAAAGATGGGACCTCAAGAATGCATGATTGACCATGTATCCAATCAGACACACAAAGCATCAATGTATTACTAATGTATCTGGTCACAGAGGGGCAGAGCTCCAATATTTTGCCAGTGTATCTAGTAGTAGCTGACACTATTTAACCTTGTTGTCTTGGCAGTTGTGGCCTCAAGCCTAAATGAAGATTCACTTGGACATGGTAAGTGCCTCAAGGCACCAGGATGCTTATATTTGTATTACAGTATTTCTACTGAAGGCAAAGCTGTCATTGTTGGTGTTATATATACCCAGTGTTAGAACCAAAGATCCAGCAAGGTTTCAGTGCGGGTATTCCTGGAATAGCTAACAGCATTGTTGCATTACTTTCTCTATCCGATGAAGCCTTTGTGTAGTTTCCTTAATACCCTCCCAGTTGATGTCAACTATTTATAAACCAGGGATTGACCTTGGGCCTAAGTGATCTGTTCAGTTCACTTTACACTAGATAAGTCAGTCCTTGGAGAATTCCTCAAATATGCCAATTAACAAAGTGAAGGAAGCTATAAACTGTATATGCAAGTTGTTGAATATTCTAGTCAGTAACCATGCTAGCAAATGCTGCAATCAATTGACTCACAAATGAAATTTCAAACCTGGAATCAAGCCGCGTGAATCATTTTTTTCAAAAGAAGGCTTGTGAAAATGTAAACTGAGGAATTTCATGTATTTCTGCTTTACAAGGGGCTTTTCGTTGCTATTTTTCCCCACTAGCAGCTAGTTCAGTTGAATAAGTCACTGGAAAACCTGACTGGATTACTAAACAATTGAAAACCTTCATAAACCACCTCCATGCATAGAAATGTCAGTCTGCTGAATGTAATGATTTTGTTCAACTCGACAAAAGGTGGGATGCTTGGAAGCAGCACTTGGGTAAATTCCAAAGAGAGAATGCATTGCAACATTGAAACCTTTGAAACAAAGGGTATATTTAATTTTTCCTTTATTACAGAAATAACTATTTCCTTTGTAAAGTACTGGATAGTTGAGTTTATTTACAGTATTTGTCTTTCATGTTGCCTTGATGTCATCTCATTTGCTGACTAAAAGGATCTGGTGGCAGTACTTTTGCCAGTGCTGCTTATTCCAATCACCCTCTAGAACTCCATCCTGCAGTCCCTCCACCTCACCCCTCCCTTGCCTCCTTCAAGACCCTCTTCAACCGTGCCTTTGGTCACCCTCCCCGATTCCCCCAGCTTGGGTCTGAAACATTGTCCAGCACCTTGGAACGTCCTCCCAATGTGAAAGGTGCTGTACAAACGTAATTTTGTTGTAACCAACCACTGAGCAGTGCATTAAGGGAGCCTGGCATTACTTGCCATCCTTTGCTTTCTGAAGGAAGTGGCTAACTAATGTATATAATATCTGCATCCTCTGCTGTCCCTCAACACAGCCTCATGTTGGACTTGAGCTCATGGTCCAGACTGATACTCCTGTACAGGGGAGTGTTGCATTGTCAGTGTCAACATTAATAATAATAATAATATAATAATAATCCTTGCATTTGATATAGCGCTTTTCACGTCGGGAGGACGTCCCAAAGCGCTTCACAGAATATACTGTAAAGTGAATTGACTGTATATTTGTGGGCGAACGCGGCAGCCAATTGCGCACAGCAATGTCCCACAAACAGTCGTAGATTGAAAATGACCAATTTATTATTGTTTTGGGTTTTTTGAAGGGATTATTATTAGGCTCTGTGTGGAGTAAGGAAACTTGCCCAAGGTTTCGCCCTGCCTGGAATTGAACTCAGGTCTCTCGCTTGCAAAGCGAGTGCTCTAACCACTGAGCTACAGGACTCCTGTAATTGTCTCACCTGTTGGTTGGCATCTATTGGTGAAAGGGAGCCACAGAATAGATTGATTTCAAGATCCTCAGACTCCCTCCCATCCTTATGGTCTACCGCAAGACCTTTTGTGCTTTCAGTCACCCTTTTGCCCCCTGCCCCAAAATCCACTGCTCAAGCTGTCAGCTCTGAAGTGGCTTTGACTTATTCACTTGATGTGAAAGGTGCTATATCAATGAAAAATTGTTGTTAGGGTACTGCTGGAGTTCAACCAGCCAGACACATAGCTTGCCGTTGATAGCACTGTCTGGCAAGTTTCTCTCTGCTTGTCCAGCTAGGACCATCCTACCTGCTAGGGCTTTGGCTTGCAGGGTTTAACAGGAGCTGAGTGGGAAGAATTTCTGCCCCAGTGACTGACCTCCCTTCTAAATCCTGCTGATAAACTGGGCTGGCTATGGTCATCAGCAGTGCCCTGGTACTTCAGGTTTTTAAAGTTAAAATCATTGCTACAGAAGTCTGCAATGGTACACTGCCTTCTATTCACAACAGTTGATCCACCCTACCCTGGGCGCTCTTATAACCTAGTTCAGAATCCCCAGCATCTCAAGCATGTCTATGAGCACTGCTTCAATCCAACTTAAACTGACCTAGTGCACCTCCTAGTGGTGACACTAGGAACAGCACACAAGCCTGCAAATTGAGATTGTGTCTTCTCCCTATCATGTGATTTATCCAAGATTCCTTCTCTTTGGAACAGCAGGTTGTGGGTTTAAACTCCATGCCAGGATTTAAGTGCTTAATCTTGGTGGTTGACCTGTATATGGGGACAATAATGTTTGTATTTCATATTGTACAATACAAAATTACATTTGTGTTCGCACCTTTCATGTTGGGGGATGTCCCAAGACACTGTACCAATAATGTCAATGTTTCAAAGCACTTTACAGTAATTGTTACATTTAGTGACCATTTGTAGACCAACTGCTAATTTGAGCACAGCAATGTCCCACAACATCCCTGCAGTGATTGGGAAATTGTTGGCCAGCAGAATCAGAGAAATTCTTCTCATTTTAAATAGTATCATAGTATCTTTAACTTTTCCAATGAATTGTTCACCAGCCTTATTACATGCATTGGTTTCTCTTGGGGGGCATATATTATTGGAATTTTGACCCTTTGGCTATGGGCTTTAAACCCAAATATCTGAGAGAATAGTACTTACTGAGTCAAACTGTTATACACTCTTTAAAGTTGTTAAAATTCAGATTGGGCAACAAGCACTTGAGAACCAAGTGTCAGTGGAGACCAACGGTAGACAGCCATATAGACACCATTATATAGACAAAGGTACAGATCGCCATTTTCCACCTCAGCCACATTGCCCGACTCCATCCATATCTCGAAACTGACGCAGCTGAAACCCTCATCCACACCGTAGTCATTTCCTGGCTGGTCTCCCCAGCACCACACAACACAATTTGTTCAAAACTGCCACCCAGATACTCACCTGCACAAAACTATGTACCCCCATCATACTAGTCCTTGCGAGGCTCCACTGGATCCCAATCACCGAACGGATCGTTTGAAAGATTGTCTCACTCATTTTCAAATCCCTTCATACCCTCGCATCACACCACCTATGCGACCTGCTTACCCACTGCTCGGCTGCCTCCAGCTTGCCCTTCGTTCCACCATCAGTGGCCATGCATTCAGCCACTATACCCCAAAATTCTGGAATTCTCTCCCTCAATCCCTCAGTCTTCAAATCCCAGCTGAAAACCTTCCTTTATGATCGTGCTTCCATCCCCTCTCCCCCAGCTCATTGTCAAGACTGTCAAGTGCTCCAGGACGCTGGCAGACCAATATAGAAGCCACAGAGGGCAAACATCCTAAACAGGCAATTAGAACCTAAATTTAACATCTCATTCAAAAAAAAAAGGCACTTCTAACAATGAAACATCCCCCTACTGTCCAGTCAACAAGGAAGCTCCATTTTCCAGTTTATGAGATCAGTAAAAGATTTTAGATATTTAACTTGGAAAATCAAACCTGGATAAATCATTTAAAAATGGATCCAGATACAATTCTATTGAGTGAGCAATTTCATATACATGAACTTTGCTAGGCAACTAGATCAAGTAATTAGAAGATTTTATTAGAGAAATTATGAATAGTAACAGACGTTTCCATTTTCTTGCATCACAAGACACTTACACAAGAGACCTTTAAAAAATCAATCACCATTTCAAAAACACCCACTGCTCATATGAGCAGTTAAAGGTTTAAATATAACTTTGGATATACAACTTGCTTTCATACAAATTCACGATGAGACAGCAACATGTGCTTCACCATGATTTAAAAATAGTCTCACAAATAAGCCAAACAACTCGATGTTGCTTAAGTGTCAATGAGCCAAGTACAACTCAGTAAACCAAAGACCTCAGTTATTTTCAACAGTTGTTGAATTTAGTTGTTCACTGCTTGATTTTTTGTTGAGATCACGCTGAAAGATAAAAAATTATGGTCAGAAATTAGCCACAGAGATCACAACCTGACTCTTAAATGTTTTATAAAGGCAGAAATACTGTAGATTCAAACAGCCTTCAATATACTAAATTAGAATGTCTAAGTAGACCATTTCTTGCACCCCATCCCTCTGCAATATGGTTAACCGAATTAGTAATTTGTACACACACTTATCATGAAAGAATATTGCAGTGCTTCAAAAAAAAAATGAATTAATTTAAAATCAAGTATTTGTTATGTCAGGAACCCTGGCAGCTAATTGTTGCCAGCAATGTCCCATTAACAATGAGATGAGAAGCAAGGTAATGAATTTTTGGAGTGGATTATGAGTTGCATATAAGTAAGAAGGAATTACATTACCCATAATTATATAATTAGCCCAAATGACGATCTTAATATACAACCAATAAATGTTAATTTATTTGGCAGTTAATTTCTTAAGGGTATCTGTAATTCCTTCTGTGCCATACCAGTCTTCATAGAGCACACCATTTTGTTTAGCTTTGGAGAATCAAGACTGAACCTCACATTGTAGCATTACTCAAAATGCCAGAATGAAGTTTAAACTGTTTAAGGTTAGTTCTAGCCAGACTATAGTATTAGAACATAGACACATTTTAAAAAGTGTTCAACAAAATACAATCACTCCAGTTTATGGTAAACCCTGTGAAGCATTTTGAGATATCCTCCCAATGTGAATGTTGATGCATCAAATAAGGATTTCTTATAACGGTTATTTACCGAAAACTCTGAATAGCTGGTAACCAAGCGGTTCAATGTACTGAGTGGCTGAGGTGTCCTGGGTGAAGGTGCCACACTGATGTGTGTTTTAACCTGTTTATGGTCTTGTAGAGCTGGTCTCTGCAATAGATCTGGCAATTTGCTGACACATGGAGTCTAAATGGAAACAGTCAAAACTCTAAAATCCATCTTATTTTTTTAAAAATTACAATGTTCAAATACTTGATCGGCTTGTTTCAGGACTCTAAAATTAGAAACATTTAATGAATACAATATATTTATCACTACAAAGGGCTCAATAAGCCATTCTAAAATTCTTCAATGATGAATTTCAATCTCATTTGTGCTTCAAAAGTCTAATTTCTGCTCTCATTCTAATCCCACCTTTGGATATACGGTGGTGACTGCTGACTTTCTATCACAAGGCAAAATAAAGAAACACAAATGGCCACAAAGCAGAAGGAAAAAAAACTCTGCAAATCAATTTGTCAATTAACTTCCCAAACAATCTTAACATTTCAAACCAATTTTGTTTGTGTCACTGAAACCCATAGGTTTCACTAAACATAGGAAACATTCTTGCAGGACCACATCCTACTGTTATGAAACCTTTGAGGAAGCAGCTGAGATAATGAGTTGCAAAAAAATCTAACTAATGCAGGTAATGCTCAATGGAAACCATATTGCTTTGCTGAGTATAGTAAATAGCATAATCAGTTTAAAAGCAAAGGGAACTCAATCCATCTTATTTTGTAAAGTTCATTTTAAGTTCAATGGGAAGCCAGATGAGTGACAGTATAGTTTTTGTGCTAATATTCCTGAAGTTTGAGGTTCCACAAACTAGTAAGGATATTACAAATGCACTTGAGGAGATAAAGTAAAGGCCTAATTTGAGACACCACTGTTAAATATATGTTAAAAATGACAAATCTAGATAAATTTTATTTTAGGGAGGAAGATGCCATTTGACAGAATAACAGGGATGACGAAAGGAAATAACATAACATTTAGGAGCAGGAGTAAGCCATTTGGCCCTTCGAGCCTGCCCCGCCATTCAATCATGGCTGATCTCCTAATCTAACTCCAGCTAATAACCTAACCCTGCCTTATCCCCATACCTCTTAATCCCTTTTGCAATAAGAAATATCTATCTCAGTCTTGAATATGTTCAAGGACTGAGCGTCAACAGCCCTTTGGGGTAGTGAGTTCCATACATTCACCACCCTTTGAGTGAAGAAGTTCTTCCTCAACTCAGTGCGAAAGGGCTGCCTCTGATTTTAAGGTTGTGACCCCTGGTTTTAGTTTCTCCAACCAGGGGAAACAATCTCCCACTATCTACTCTATCGTGCCCTTTGATGATCTTATAGGTTTCTATAAGATCCTCTCTAATTCTTCTATTTTCTAGAGAATATAGGCCCAAATTGGTCAGCCTATCCTCATAACTCAACCCCTTCATCCCTGGTGCTAACCAAGTAAATCTACGCTGCACCCCCTCCAAGGCAAGTACATCCTTCCTTAAATAAGGAGACCAAAACTGCACACAGTATTCCAGGTGTGGTCTCACCAGGGCCCTATACAGTTGCAGCAAGACTTCCCTACTCTTATACTCTAATCCTTTCATAATGAATGCTAACATACCGTTCGCCTTCCTAATTGCTGCTGCACCTGCAGACTAACTTTCTGTGATTGGTGTACAAGGACACCCAAGTCCCTCTGGACGCTAACACATTCCAATCTCTCCCCTTCTAAAAAATAACCCGCTCTACTGTTTTTGCTACCTAGGTGGATGACTTCGCACTTCCCTACATTATACTTCATCTGCCACCTACCTGCCCAATCACCTAACCTATCTATGTCGTGCTGCATTTTTTTAATGTCATCCTCTGTGTTGACACTTCCTAGTTTTGTGTCATCCGCAAATTTGGATATATTAACTTTGATGTCCTCATCTAGATCGTTGATGTAGATGGTAAGTAGCTGAGGCCCAAGGACTGATCCTTGTGGCACTCCACTAGTCACATCCCGCCAATCTGAAAAGGACCCGTTTATCCCTACTCTTTGTTTCCTACCCATTAACCATTCCCCAATCCACATTAATATGCTCTCCCCAATTCCATGGGCCCCTATCTTTTGGACTAACCTTTAATGTGGCACCTTATCAAATGCCTTCTGGAAGTCCAAATAGACCACATCCACTGATTCACCCTTATCTAGTTTACTCAAAATATCCTCAAAAAACTATGAGATTTGTCAAACATGAATTCCCTTTTGTAAAGCCATGTTGACTTGGCCTAATTATATTGTGCTCCCCTAAATACCGCACTACCACATCCTTAATCAATGATTCTAAAATTTTTCCTATCACTGATGTAAGGTTAACTGGCCTATAGTTCCCCATCTTTTCCTTTCCACCTTTTTTGAATAGTGGTGTGACATTTGCGATCTTCCAATCCATGGAGACTGTTCCAGAATCCAAGGAATTTTGGAAGATCAGACATAAGGCCTCCACTATCTCATAAGCTACCTCTTTTAAAACCCTGGGATGCAAGCCATCCGGACCAGGGGATTTGTCATTTTTTAGTGCTAACAGTTTCCCTAGCACCAATTCTCTACCAATGAAAATTTCCCTAAGTTGCTCCCTGTCCTTAGCCCCTTGGTTCATCTCTATTGTTGGCAGACTTGTTGTGTCTTCTAGGGTGAAGACAGGTGCAAAGTACCCATTTAGGGACTCTGCCATGTCCTTATCCTCCATTACAACTTCTCCCGTCTCTGACTGAAGTGATGCTTCTTTAATTGAATAGTTTGCCATCACAGATTAACACATGGATCCAGCAGTCAAGCTCAGAATGAAACAGATGCTGCAAAGGAAACCATTTTTAACAGCCTGTGTACTGGAGCCCTATTTCAATCCAAAGAGAAACACAAATATTGAATATGCATTGCAACACTGAGTGTATTAAAGGAAATTTGTTCAGGATTCCCTAAACACAGCTATAGGTGACAAATAAAATCCTTTAATTTGAAGACTATGCATTCCCCACCCCACCCTCCAAATACACATGCGTCTTAAGAACTTGGACCAGAGTTCTTAAGACAGAACACCGACCTTCCGACCAGAAAGAGGCGGTTTGCCTACATGGACACTGGAAACGTTGGAGCCACCGCTCACCGAAGAGGCTCCATCAAGCTGGAAGAGAAAGCATTTAAAGAGAATGAAATAAAACTGCTTTTCGAATAGAACAAAGATACAACTAACTCATGTATAGCTAGTTCAATCAAGTTAACTGTCAAAAAAAATGCCACCTAATGTAACTTGAGCATTAGCATCCAAATTAAAAATTAAATAGGAGAGATTTATCAGATCAATATCGAGTTAACGTACCAGTTATGAATATGCTGGCTCACATAAATTAGTGAGCACAAAATTAGTTTATTAAGGCTATCTTTTAGCTTTGTAAGCTAGTTTTGCTTGTCAAAGGGGAACTTGAAGCAATTTGAATACAAAGTACACATCTTGAAATTAATAACATTTAGAGGTAAAGTACATGTCAAGACAAGATAGCAAATAGATCCCAGCTGCCTTTTCAGGTGGATGCTAAAGATTTGAAAAGAGAATGGAGTTTTTTTNAATATAAAAAGTATAAAGCCCAGCAGTCTTTCACTTAGCTGGTCATTCACCTGCAAACTATTCGTGGGGCAAGCTTCAAATAATATCACTGAATCTTTACCATCCACCAAAAAAGAGATTGGTTTTATATCACATCCAAAGAAAGGCAATCCAGAAATGTAGCGTTCTCAACGTTGCACTACTGTCAGCTGACCACAAGTTTGAAGTCCCTGATCCAGGAATTGAAGGTCTTCTGACCAAGAGTTGAAGTAATACCAATTGAACTAAGCTAACTGCCAATCATTCCCTCAGGAATCTGTCTCACCAAGTAGTATTTTTCAGGGTTATCTTGTGTGGCTATTAGCTACCATTTTTGCCACCCACTACTAGAAGACTTCACTTTTAAAACTTACACTTGGTATAGTACCTTATCAGAGATATCTCAAAGTGCTTCAAGGGATTTTACAATACAACATTACATGTGTATGGCGTCTTTCACGTTGGGAGGGCAGCCCAAGGAGCTGGACAGTCAGGGATTTGGACTCGAGCAGGGGTTTGGGATCAGAGAGGGTGGAGGGCAGATAGGAGGGTGGCCAAAGGTGCAGTTGAGGAGGAGGGTCTTGAAACGTGCCTTGGAAGAGGTGAGTAGGGAGCATGGTGAAGAGAATGTGGGATGGAGTTCCAATGGGTGAGGGCAGAGAGGCTTAAGGCCTGACTGCCAATGGTGCGATTGGCCAGGCGGCGGAGGTAGAGCCAGCCAGAATCTGCTGAGTGGTAGGAGCGGACAGGTTAATATGGGGTCAGCAGATCAGACATAGGAAGGAGCAAGGCCGCGGAGGGCCTTGAAAGCAAGGACAAGGATTTTGACCTCTATCGTTCTGGGGGATGGGGAGCTGGGCGATGGTGGGGGTGATAGGGTCACAGAGCCCGGTGCAGGAGAGGATACGAGTTGCAGAGTCCTGGATGATCTTCAGATTTTGGAGGGAAGAGTTGGGAAGGCCGACAAGCAGGGAGTTGGTATAGTCAAGCCTAGATGTGATGAGGGTTTCGGCGACCTGAGGGGCGAGGTAGTGGCGGAGCCTGGAAATGAGGTGGAGGAAAGCCAGAGTGAGTCATGGCACGGATGTGAGGTAGAAAGGACAGTTGAGGGTTAATCAAGACACCAAAGTTCCGGATTGGCTCAGTGAGGTGGAATGTGCATCCCTGGATGGTGATACTGTCAGTGCCTGAGGTGTGGAGGCACTGACAGGAGCCAATCAGGAGGGCCTCGGTCTTATTGATGTTCAGCTGCAGAAAGTTAGCTCTCATCCAGGACTCGATGTCCTGGAGTGGTCCTGGAGTCAAGAGTGAAGGTAGACAGAGTTGGGTGTCATCTGCATACCATCCTTGGAAGTTGACCCCAAGTCTGCGGATGATGTCACCAAGAAGGAGCATGTACAAGTTGAAGAGAGGACCGAGGACAGAGCCCTGAGGAACACTGCACAAGACTGTGCAGGGGCTGGAGGAGAAGCAGTTTATGGAGACAAAGTGGAGACTGTGCGAGAGGAAGTATCTGAACCATTCCATGAAGGTTGAGGTGAGAGAGGTGGTGGAGGAAGATACAGTGGTCAACTGTATCAAAGGCAGCAGAGAGGTCAAGGAGCAAGAGGCAACAGATGGACAGAATTTCATTTGTCACTTTGACCAGGGCTGTGGTCAGCACTGAAACACGATTGGAGCGGTTCGTATAGAGTGGCGGGAGAAGAGCGAAGCAATGACTTGTTCAAGGATGTTGGAAAGGAGAGGGAGGTTATAATAATAATAATCCTTGCATTTGATATAGCACTTTTCACGTCTTCTCGACATCTCAAAGCGCTTCACAGAATAGACTGTAACACGGTAGCTAATTGCGCACAGCAGTGTCCCACAAACAGTCGTAGACTGAGTGACTAAATTATTATACCACCATGCCCGTTCAAAATGAAGTTTAGAATCTTACCCGGTATAACTTCCTTTTAAGAAGAGACCAATTTTCATCAGCCCTTTCTCATCAAGTCAACTATACTAGTTACTGCATTTGGTATTGTACCTTTCACATCGGGAAGCAGTCCCAAAGCACTTCACGTAATACATACATTATAAGTGGAGTGACTATGGTGGGTGAACACAGCAGTCAATTTGCACAAAAGCACAACTGCCAACTATGGAAAGAATGACTTATTTTATTTTGCAGACTGTTAGTCAGGACAGGGAGAAACTCCCTTCTTTTTGAATCATGGACGAGATCTTTAACATCCACCTGAACAGGCAGAGAGGGCCTCAGTTTAACATCTCACCCGAAGCAAGGCAACAATGCAGCACACCTCAGTACTGTGCTGCAGTGTGAACTTAGACATTGAGTTCCAAGTCCTGATGTGAGACTTGAACCTATAACCTTCCAACTCTGAGACGAGAGTGCTATTAAATAACTATAGGGACAATAGCAATTCTATAACTATCGGTTACAAGAACATGCATTTGAAGTCTGAGAAAGGGATAAGCATCCGAGGGGTTCTAGAAATAGCACTGAAACAAAACAGTTTGACTTACTCTTCTGATTTTGTTGCTCGGAGTACTAAATCCACCCAGAGGCCGTTTTAGAGATGGTTTGCTTGAAACTCCACTTTCCTTCTTTTCACATTGGAAAGAAAAAAATTATGCAGACACCAAAAGCAGCAAACAATCCTTTAGAGCTTATATTCAAACAAACCTCAGGTATCTGTTTACAAACATATTTATGTTAATATTTTGTCCTATTAAAGTATGGGGGAAAGTGTGTAGGAGAGTGGGATTATATCATGTGGTTCATGGAGATTTTGTGCAGACTGGAATCAGCCAATGACATATTTCTGTCATGCAACATTCTATGAAGACCAAGGAGTTGACTGAAAACCAGCTAGTTTCAGCGCTGCTCATTAGAGATATTTTAAAATATAAAAGTAGGATTATAAATAATTTAAGCCTATAGATCATTCAAATGTGTTTGGGCTGGAAAATATTCAACTGAACATCACATAAAGAAGTTGGCTTCACTGAAGAGAATCCGTTAATATTCAAATCATCTACTTACCGGTCCTTGCCTTTTCTCTCTCTTTATTCTATATTGTTCCCACTGCTCAGCGATATAATCAATAAACCTTTTACCATTAACCAGGAAGGGGCAGCCTTGTTCTTCTTCCCATTTTTCAATGCATACTTTCAGTTCTTCCTCCATCTGAAATTCAAGATTTAAATAAAATTAGAGAAATGGAAGCATAGGAGAAATGTGATGCAATTAAAACTGAGTTGTTTAAGACCAGATATGAACTTGGAGATTACAATGCCACACATAGAATTTACAATATAATAATGGGTCCAGACACCTATTGGCACAAAGAGAAAGAAAGGATGCAAATGGTTTAAGAAACTATTACTAAGGGCAGCAATTCATGTACTTTCATGTGGAATCCTGTAGCTCAGTGGTTAGAGCACTCGACTCGCAAGCGAGACCTGGGTTCGATTCCTGTGCAGGCCAAAACTTTGGGCACGTTTCCTGACTCCACACGCCTAGCAGTAAGTAGGAACCCAGTGATTGGCAGATCGCTTTTCCAGGGGTAATAATTCCTTCCAAAAAATAATAAATTGGTCACTCAATCCACAATTGTTTGTGGGACAAAACTGTGCACAATTGGCTGCTGCGTGTCGCCCACAAAATAGTCAATTTTCTTCAAAGACATGATAAGGAGATATATCAAATGCAATGATTATTATTTGTGTATAGTAATTTGACACAAGGTAATGATCCCACTAATATACAGTCAATTCACTTTACAGTGTGTTCTGTGAAGCGCTTTGGGACGTCCTCCCGACGTGAAAAGCGCTATATCAAATGCAAGGGTTATTATTAATGTCAAGTCCCAAAGCTCACAATAAGTTGAATGTTGTAGCACCCTCTCGTGAAAACTGAACAATAGTCAATGTTGCTTAACGTCACATTAAATCCTGTGAAACACTATGGGATATCCTCCCAACATGAAAGGCACTAAACCAAATGCAAGGATTATTTTCGAACTCCCTTCTGGTTCAATATCCCATGACAAATATTGATCTTCAATTGAATTCCTCACTCAACAACAACGTGCACTAATATAGCGCCCTCCACACAGGGCAGCGTCTCAGAGCACTTAACAGTGGCTGAGCCTGACTCCGAGCTGGTGGGGAGGTGGCCGTAAGCATGGTTGAAGAGGAAAGTTTTCAGGCAGGACTTGAAAGAGGGAAGAGATGGGCCAAGGCGGAGGGATTGAGGGAGAGTGTTCAGAGTTTGGGGTGCAGTGGTTGAAAGCGCGATCTCAGATGGTGGGGTAGAGGGTGCAAGGGACGAGCAGGGGGCTGGTACCAGTCGAGTGGAGCACCGGATGGTGGATTGGGGAGTGAGGTGAGGTGACGAGCGCGTGCACAAGGGTTTCGGCTGCATTTGAGGTAAGGTACGGTCAGAGGCGGGAAATGTGGCGGAGGTGGAAGAAGGCGGTCATGGACAGGATGTGGGGGAGGAAGGACAGCTAGAGGTACGGTAAGTGTACATAGGCTATTGTAAGTGTACATAGCAAAGAGAAATTCCTCAGATAGTGTTCACCTTTGGCAGCTTTCTCTGAAGTTGATTCCGCTCCTTCTCTTCTTTCAGTAGAGTTCCACCTCGATTAGCATATCTGTTTCGGTCTGACGCCTTCTTCTACAGAAGGAGAAACATGGCTATTTCTGCAGTCCAAATATTCAAACAAGATCCATGGTGATCTCAAAAAGATAAATGACCTTGGGACACTGAAGCTTCTGGCTTAAATCAATTTCAAAACTTTCAAAACAAGATGTATCAAACTACAGATCATTCACACTTTTCCTACTGACTGTCAATTGTCCAAGGCAAATTACATGATCAAGAAATTGGGCGACGTTTCAAGGTGCACAGTGCAGGAGACCACGACAGTTAAGTGCAATAAAAAACACAAAGCACATCAGAAAGTTAAGCATACATTATGTATGGGCGAGAAAAGACAAGTTCCAGTCATGAAGTGCTGTATGAATTAAGGCACAGTAAGTAGTTTGGGATTCTAACAATGAACAAGAGACAAAAAAGAATAAACTGAAGCAAATAAATAAGTCATTTTTCTTCAGAAGCAGCAACTGAACGATCAAGACAAAGCAGTGGAAAGAATTCATAGAAGTTTGAGAACAATAGCCCACATAATATCTTAAACATTGTAACCTACAAAATGAGTTTCATTTTTTTCCAGGTTACGCAGATTTGTCTTGCAAGTTTGAGCCTCAGATGATAAAACTAAATAAGGATCAAACCAAATTACCCAATACTGGATCTAAATAATAGTAAGCCTTTTATAGAGAGAATGTCAAGGACAGATTGATTATAGCACATACCACTAATAGTGACACTGTAAAATGAAAGCATTTAAAAACAATGAGAAAGCTGAGCTAGCAATCTTATACCTCCAATTCTAGAAACTGCTTCCATTTCTGCTCCCATTTTTCAACATTTTCAAACATATTCTTGTACTTCTGATGATAAAGTGACATTTTCAGCAGCTCTTCATCATGTTCTTTCAGTAGTTCTTCTGTGAAGTGATCTGTATGGAAGTCATTTAACATGAATTGAATTTTTTAAAAAAACTATTAAACATCCACATCTTTTTCACATTTCCTTTGCTTTTACTAGTTTCATAGTTTATTGCATTCAGGTTTGACTACACCAGATCCCTGCTTGTCAGCCTTCCCAACTCTTCCCTCCACAAGTTACAGATCATCCAGGCTTCACTGGCTCCCCCAGAAGATAGAGTTCAAAATCCACATCCTCGCCTTTAAGGCCCTCCACGGCCTTACTCCTTCCTACATCTGTGACCTGCTAACCCCATACCAACTTGTCCTCTCCCTCTGGCCTGCTTCACATCCCCGCCCAGACCACCCCACCATCAGCAGTCGGGCCTTCAGATTCACTGCCCCCACCCTTTGGAATTCCATCCCAGTCCCTTAGTCTTGCTTGCGCGCCTGCTTCAAAACAGGTCTCAAGACCATCTTCTTCGACTGTGCATTCGGCCAATCTCCTACCCCTATCCTCCACTCCCCCCCCCCCCGGATCTCAACCTCCTGCTCTGTTCCAAATCCCCGACGGCCCAGCGTCTTAGGACATCCTCCGGACGTGAACGGCGCTAAAGAAATGTAATTTGTTGCTGTGGTCAAAAACATACTGAAATAGGGAACGGTCATTACCATCAGAGAGTGCGGCAAAGCTTGTCTTTTGTTTCTGACTGCAGAAACACTTGTCCCAGTAATTGTGTAGCTCTTGGCGGATGCCAGTGATAACCTGCTTAATGTTCTTGGCTTTCACTTGCTCAAGTCGTTCAACCTCATGTTCTAACTATAATAGAAAGACAGCTTCAGTAAAGCAAAGAAAACTCAAAACTGCACATCAATATCAGAATTGCAGGTAGAAACCTAGTTAGTGGGTACAAGCATTCAAGCTAGCAGTTCAACAAAAAAAAAACAAGAAAACAACAGATCTTCCATTTCCAGCCAGTTTTGCTTCAAAGTTAACTTAAACACAATCCTTTTGTTTTTAAAGTTCACAATATGAATTCGATACTAACCGCTCGATTTATATCAAGTATCGAACCTTGTTCAGGCAAGACAAAGTCTTTCTGCTCCTCTATAGGGATTTGCAGTAAAGACCACAGAAGCTTCATTTGTTTTTTCAGAGTCTCCTGTGTAGCAAGCAACTCTTCCTTTCGGAGCTTCAGCTGCGGTTGAAAACAAGTGATGCAAACATTACACAATTTAACCGTGCCACTTCACAATACAATTTAGCCTCTGAAAACTCATCAAAATATAGTTCAGCAGATTTTCTGACCTGTTCAAGCAACACTTCAAGTGCTTTAATGTTCCCATCAGAGAGATAAAAGAGATTAGCCGTCTCAAGGACTGCATCATTTTCAAGTGTAGTATCAGGAGAACAACCTAGATCCTCAAATAGCTTTATGATTTTTTGTTTGAGCCCAAGGAAAATATCTTGCCGACGTTCCTAAAGGAAATAACATACGTCAACTAACAAATCCCACATTGTAACCAGCTGCAAGAAGTGAAATAGAACTCGTAATGCACTACTCAGTCAAGAAAAAAAAAAAAAAGTTGTATAGTTAAGACTGCTGGACAAGTATCAGTACCAACATTGGCAGAATGAATGGGCCTGAAACAGGCTTGATGGATATGGAGTGATGTATGCAAAGTGCAGCAGCACTGCTTAGTTACACATGACAAGTTAAACTCTCACCCCAAACAGTTCACTAGGCCCACAATCTGCAATTCGAAACTCAAACAAAGCAGACGATACATACTTGTCTTGACAATGTAATAAGACAACAACTTGCATTTATAGAATGCTGCATCAGTACCTGTCAAATGATTAAGGATAAATCATTTATGTAAAGTGCTGCAACTGTATTTACAGGTAAATGCAGTAGCTGATTTGTGTACATCAATGTCCCACACAGCCATGAAATTAATTACTAGTTTTATTTACTAGGACATCAGGAAAATCAGTTATCACCACACCCCTACTCCAAAGAAACAGGTAATAGACTTTTGGTAAAGGTTGTTTTAAAATGCAAGTTAACAGCGTTGATTCATCCATATTCTCACATGCAGCATTGGTTGTTTAAAACCAACAGTTCACAATTGTTTTCAAGCCTTAATTCCAGAAAGTCAAGCATGATGCCACATCCTTGCCAAGGTCTAAAACGTAAAAGCGGGATTCCAGAAGCAAGGTGATCACCTATGGTATGTGACTGCCATACCAAGGATTATACTTGTAGTATAATAGTTTGAAGTGTACAAAATCTTTTAGCAAAGGAAATAATTCTAAAAATAACCCCCAAACTGGAAACACATAAGCCAAATGATAAAGGCAAGACTGAAGTTTAAAAAATGGATATCATTCAAAGCAGAAGTCATAAAAGTGTAGAGTGATCCAGATGAGGCAGTGATCAACAGAAAGGTAGGAGGTGATTTGTCTGCAAGCATTAATCACTAGTCCTAAACAGCAGTATTACTATTTCATAGCCCTCAAAGGAAATTAGACAACTGGTCAGATATTGTAATCCAATTACACGACTTACAAAAGTGCTCATGTTAAGCAGGTAAAGTAACAGGTGTCACTTTGAGCAGGTTTTAGTTGCTCACACCCCCTCCCCAAAAAAACTCCCCAAATTTACATAGCAGCAACAAGAGTATATCACCAGGATTACATTCAGGCCCTTTATGTCCCAGAGATTACAAACTAGGTCGCTTGGAGTTAGTAGGATGTGGGTTCAAACTCACACGACAGGATTTGGAATTGTCTAGCCCAGTGGTGACCAACCTATGGCTTCAAAAAGTCTGTTCTAAATTGTTTTGTTTTTCCTTGATTGTATTTTATGATATAAATCAAGAAAAATGTTTTTGTTGGTCCACCACTGGTCTAGCCTGATACTCCAGTGAAGTCCTGGTGCTGTGCTAGATTGTCAGAGGTGTCATCCTTTGGACGAGATGCTAAACTGAAGTCCTACCCATCTGTTCAGATGGACGTTAAAGATCCTATGGTACTATTCGAAAGAGAAGGAAATTTTTCCTGATGTACAATCTTCAAGATAAATATGGCCATTCACTTTACAACCATCTGTGGGAAACTGCTGTATACATTTGCTGCCACATTAATCTACAAAACAGTCACTTCACAGTAAATCTGGTGAATCACTTTGACATCCTCCTGATGTGAAAGAGTATTAAATGCAAGATTATAAACAAATGTATAAAGAACACCTTTTCTTTGGAGATGTACATTATGTGCTCCTTAAGCTCCTTTACTTGTTGGAAAGAAGGAACTTTGCCAGTGGGAATGTAGTATGGCGTTTTGCAGATATCAGTGCATATAGCTTGATCTTCATCTTGAAGGCTTTTGCACTCTTCCAGGCGGACATTCTTCTCTTTAGTTAAAATTTCAAGCTTATTTCGAAGCTCTTTTTCCAGCTGAAGTATAGTAATATTCTCATCAACCTGCCAATTAGACATTAGTTTTAGCCTCAAACGCTGACAGGTCAAGATTCCAGTCAATATACATTTCACAAAGCATTATATTCTTACTCCTCTTCGACCATGCCTTTCATCACCCTGCTTCCCCACCTGCCCTCCACCCTCCCCGATCCCAACCCTCAGCTCGGGTCCGAAACTCTGACTGTCCAGCACCTTGGAACATCCTCCCGACGTGAAAGGCACTATACAAATGTAATTTTGTTGTTGTTGAGCTACCTTATTCTTCATATATTCAAGCACTATTAGCACAATTTTGAGGTGTGCAAACTACTTGTGCGCATTTTCAGCTCAAGCCCAGCCACCTATGCTGAAAACAAATTGTGTTCAATGCTAACAAAGCTGTTAACCTTTTACCCATTAAGTAGTTAAATGAAATCAAAATAAAGAAACTGACCCTGTGAAACCTTATCCCAGAAAGTCAGCAGCATGTCTAGCCCATGATGATTTAATTAGTAGGACCCCAGGAAGATCGCTTCTTGTCTGATACACTACAGCAACCAAGGCAAGCACCAACATGCCTAGTGGGTTATTGATCTAGGAAGCTAAATTACACTAGTAGAAATAATTGAAAGTAAATTAGTTCCTTCCATTCTTGCTTCTGAAGGCAGACTCAACTTGGCTACAGTTCTGCAGAAGTCAATCATTCTCCAATTATGAGTCTAGACAGCTAGTGTTGAGAACATCTCTTTGATTATGGGGCATCACAGCCAAGTCCAACCCTTGTCTCACAGATCTACACAAATATTTCTCAGCAGGGGACATGGATGGAGGACTGGAAACCCTGACTTTCCTCACATCCAAACATAATTTATCAGCATAGACCAGGGATCAATCCCTTGACCTTCCTGATCTGTGTGGCTTGGTTTCACTCAAGGCAATTACCAAATGAGTTATCAGGACATCTCTGCTTTATTTACTTTCAGTCAAAGTGCTGGAGGACCAGAGGATTATTTCATTTTAAAGGGGTATTGCCCAGGAGTACCTTTTGGTCCAAACATTTATGCTAAAACCAAAGAAGTCAAATTCACCCCCAAAAAAGAAATAGCAAGAAAATGTCACTTCAATACCACATCGTAAATCAATCTCTTCCTACACAGACTGAAGTTCTGTGAAGACAGTGTAATTCCATATTGTCTTGCAGGACAGGTGCTGACCTGCACAAGGAGCCACTCAACTTTTGGGGGAAAAATAAATGTTTCCTGACAGATGGTTACTTGGCAATCACTTCAGACATCAGGCGCATATCTAATGAAACAGACTAGTTAAGTTTAAGTCAGACAGCATATATTGCAAGTTCTTAACTAACATTACCTCATATGGATCTCGTTCAAGCTCAGAGCATAGTATCTTTAATTCCTTTTGCGAATTCTCAATGCTCTCTTCTAGTTGCCCTTTCATAAATTCTTCTTCATGAATCATTTGTTCCAGAAGATTCTAGGAGAAATGCCAAACTTTAGAGAGCCAATGCCAAACCCATTAAGTTTCCAAGCATTGTCCAGTTACCCAGGACACATTTTAAATGTATGTTGTGTTCGACTCACTGCCCACGAGTGGTTAAATGCTAAGCAGCAAAAACAGATACAACAGAAACTCACTAATAAGTTCTCCAAGTGTGGAGTCCTGTGGCTCGGAGGGGGGCGCACTCACCTCGCAAGTGAGTGACCTGGGTTCAATTTCCAGCAGGGCAAAATGTTGGGCAAGTTTCCTTACTCCACACGTCTGTTTACCTAGCAATAAGTAGGAACCTGGTTGTTAGTCGATTGGCGGATGGCTTTTCTGGGGGTAATACTTCCTTCAAAAAAAATAATCATAATAAATTGGTCACTTCAATCTACGACTGTTTGTGGGACACGGCTGTGTACAATTGGCTGCCGCATTTTGCCCATAAAATATAGAGTCAATTCACTTTGCAGTATATTCTGTGAAGTGTTTTGAAGCATCTCGAAGACATGATAAGGTACTATATCAAATGCAAGGATTATTATTGTTAATCAAATGGATTGAGGAATCTTAACATATTAGCAAATTGATCCCAGTAGATAGTTTGTATTATATAATATTGAAATGAAAGACTACAGCTTCCACTGTATCACATTGTTACCTTGCTACACCTCTACTCTCGAAGATTGCTTAGCTCTCTAAAGTTAGTTTCCATTTGTGCTATAAATGTTCTAAAACTCCTTCCTTCGGTTATAAATTGTCCACACAAAAAAAGTCACCACTTTACACCATATCCTGTGAAGTGCTCTGAGATGTCTTGATGACATAATGGGTGCTATATCAAATACAAGATTATAACAATTCCTCTTGCTTGCCCTTTTCCTTAAACCAATGCACTTCATACTGGGTTTAAGCAGGGTCTCCTGCAAAGACACTCAAGCTTGTACTTTGATGGAGGAGAGAACCTGCTAATTGCATGTGGCAAGGAATCATCCAGCATGTGCGGTTGGGGACATATGTCCTTCACATGCCTGGAACCTTATTGGCCCTTCACCTATGTTAGGCACTTAAGAGCAGTTTTCAAACTTAACCTCAGATGGCTTGCTCTCAGCCATTGATCAGGGGGAGGAAGAGAAGAGAAAGAGGGGTAAAGGAAGGAAAAACATTATACTCAAAGTCTTCAGGTATTTGGCATATGCAAGTGTGACAGTAATTAATAATTACTAATTATCTGAAGCAGAGGAGACACCCAGAGGCCAAGTAGGTTAGAGGTTTGCTAGACAGCATTTTACTGCTTGTTGATGAGTCAATCACAATAAAGCTGCTGTCACATGTGAACCAAGCAGCATGAAAGCTCCTTTGCCAGATTACTTAACTCAATTTAGATTTCAAATCATTTAAATTCAAGCAATAACAAAATCACAATTATTGCCATTTGACAGATTTTTAATTCAAACAAATAGTTATCTCGGACATTCTACAGAAAGGTGTGGAACAAGTTTCACACAACATTTGAGAAAGCAACTACCTCTATATAGTTATTCACAGATTCCATCCGCTGGACCCTCATATCTTCCTGAATGCCAATGGAATCCCACAGATCCTGGAGTTTCGTCAGAGCATGATTGAGAAGTTGGACCAATGAAGAAGCGAGAACGCCACTAAAATGAAAAGAAATTTACTGCAATAATTCAGTACGATACACCACACACATATGGAACTGAGCAACCAGCAGGGAACATACACCACTGAAAGGTTTGCACTGTAATGCATTGGGCAGGGTGGGCGAAGAGAAACAAAATCCGCATTTACATAGTGCTTTAGCATCTTCCACATAAAATATCTGAAACGACACGCCAAATATAATTGATATCATGCAGGAAAATAAAAAGTTATGACAACTTAAAAAAATAGGCTTTAGGTTTATAGTTGACAGTAATGGAGGAGCACTGTATTGTCAGAGATGTAATCCTTCAGGAGAAAACTCTAAACCGAGAGGTCCACTTGCTTGTTCAGGTGGATCCTTGCATTTCATAATGTTGGTACTTAGTGCATCGTCTTCGACACTGGGGGAGGATTTCAAAGGCTTCACAGTACTTACTGTAAAGCAGTCATTGTGTATTTCGTAGTCATAAGACACACAGCTGCCAATTTGCACAGCAAATGTCCCAAATGCACAAAATCCCACAAAAGGATGCATCATTTCTCCCTGTGGGCGTGGGATGTTGCTGTGCACAACACATTGCACCTGCAGTATATAGTGGAGTCCTGTAGCTCAGTGGTTAGAGCACTCGCCTTGCAAGCGAGAGACTTGGGTTCAATTCCAGGCAGAGGGCGAAACCTTGGGCAAGTTTCCTTACTCCACACAGAGCCTAATAATAATCCCTCCAAAACCAAAAACAATAATAAATTGGTCATTTTCAATCCACGACTGTTTGTGGGACATTACTGTGCGCAATTGGCTGCCGCGTTTGCCCACAAATATACAGTCAATTCACTTTACAGTGTGTTCTGTGAAGAGCTTTGGGACGTCCTCCCGACGTGAAAAGCACTATATCAAATGCAAGGATTATTATTATTAGTGCTTTTCACGTCGGAAGGACGTCTCCCGGCGTCAGACTGTTAAGTTGTGGCACTCAGTGCAAACACACAGGGCCGCACGAGCACTGTCTGTGTAAAAAGGGCGAACAAACAGCAGACTGACTGCCAAGTTTAATTGGCTTTAGAGGGGCCGCCATTTGACCAAACCCCCGGCCTAAACCACAGGGGGGAACCAAGAGACGAAAACCAGAGCTCCTCCGAGGCTTTCTCCTCCTCTCCCCCAACACTACACGGACGAGAACCCATTTGATGCCCAGGACAACCGCCTCACCTTCGCCTCGACATGTTTTGCTTCCCGTCTTTCTCGCAGAGACGATGATTAAACTGAGGCCTTCACAGACCGGACGACACTACCACTCACTCAACCACCCACCAACCGACTCACCCAACTGACACTGGGTTTAAATCTGCCAGAGCCGCCGCGAGCGCCGCCTATCATTGGGCAGAGCCCGAGACGCTCTGGACCAACCAGGGGCGCGCTGTGCGTCATTGCGCGTTGACGATAGGCGGATTTGGGAGGGCGGAGCAAGGCACGGAGGGGGGGGGGGGTTGGAGCTCGGCCAATCAGAGAAAGCGTTCCGGCGAAACCTGCGCTTGTCATTGGTCAAAGGCGGGAGCACCGCGGCCGCACCCGTTTCGCGCGAGACTTTCTTTTAAGACAGAGCCTCTCACGTGCAATTTGTTGTTGTTGTGTCTTTAGCTGTGATTGAGAGTGAAAAAAAAACTGGCTTTGGGCGGGTGCCTAATTTTTAATACTTTTTAAAAATGATTTCAAGCTGCAAAACGTGTTTGGTGTGGGTGTGTGTGTGTGTGTGTGGGGGGGTTCTTTTTTTTTGCATCGAAGAAGACCTAATGTTACCCAGTTTGAAAAAGAAAGCACTGAAACCCACCTAAAATCGGCCGCTCCGCTACCCCACGGAGGCAACGCGTTGACGTCGGGGGCTACTTTTTCGGGGGTCCACAAATGGATTGTAATTTCCGGCAGAACCACCCCCGACACACACACGCGCACGCGCACACACACTCCCCCCCCGCCCCCCCGATCACGTGACCAGGGCGGCTTCGGCTGGAGGGGGGGGGGGAGAGCGGTCACGTGGCCGTGGGTGACGGTTGACAGTTGGAGGCGAGCCGGTCCCCTTTTGCCCCTCTTATTTTCCACAGCGCACCGCCGAGCCGCCTCTTCGCTCGGCCATGAAGGCCGGCCTGGCCGCTGCGTTGGGCGCCGTGCTGCAGTGTGTGCTGCTGCCCCTGCAGGGAAGCGCCGGCGGCTCCTCCTCCTCCTCCTCCGCCGCCGCCCTGCCGCAGCCGCCGGCATCTTCCCGTTCTTACTCCATCGTCGTGGACGCGTCCAAACCGCGGAGGAGGCCGCTGAGGCACTTCTGGAGGAGCACAGGATTTTGGTGGGTGCTCTTTTGTTCAACGCCACGCAGTAAAACTCGCCGCACTGACATATAACGAGATGCCGCAATACACCGTCGTGTGTTAGGGTCGGCCTTGCACTCGGTGCAGCGCCTCATCACGGCTTCAGGACGTCGCAAAAATAGCGACGATGTTGTAGGCGAAACGCGGCAGCCGTTTGCAGCAGCAACAACAACAACAACAGCATTGCATTTGTATAGCGCCTTTCACGTCGGGAGGACGTCCCAAGGCGCTGAATGGAGTACAGCATTTCAGACCCGGGCGGGGGAGGGGAAGGGGAAGGGGGGGGTGGCCGATGGCCGATGGCATGGTCGAAGAGGAGGGTCTTGAGGCGGGACTTGAAGGAGGCTAAGGAGGGGGGGGCGAGGCGGAGTGACGCGTCCAAACCGCGGAGGAGGCCGCTGAGGCACTTCCGGAGGTTGGGAGCAGAGTGGCTGGAAGGCTCTCCCGCCAAATGGTGGGGCGGGTGGGTCGGGGGACGTGGAGCAGGCCGGAGCCGGCTGAGCGGAGGGAGGGAGGGAGCGGGCGGGTTGGTAGGGGGTTAGGAGGTCGCAGAGGTAGGGCGGGGCGAGGCCATGGAGGGCTTTGTAGGTGAGGACGATCCTCTGAAGGATAGGGAGCCAGTAGAGGTCGAGTGAGAATTGCACACAGCAATCAGCACATAAGTATGATCTGTATGAATCATATAATGGGCTAAATCCTACATCTCCCGAGTCCCCTTCAAGAGTTTATATTCAATGCAAGTTTGACAGGACTCACGCTTTGCATAAATCATATTAAATATACAAATGTAATCTTGTTGTAGATACGATCCCAACATCTCACTAAGGTCCCAACCGATATGGCTTATGTGAGTTTTACTGTGAGTTCAATCAAGTTTTATGTTGAGTTTCTGCCCTTCCCTCCCCCCCTTTCCTCCACCCCAATGGCAGCTGGTGACCTTTTTGGCAGATGAGGTAATCTGTGAGTTTGCCAAACCAAACCAGGGGTTTGGCCAGAAATTAAACTTTGTTTGAAGCCCAAAGTCCATTTGCAACCCAATGTTATGCTTTGCTTCCTTTAGGGGCAGCAGAGTGGACAATTCAAGTCAGTGCTTTTGAAACTCGTAAGAAAACGTCCGCAAGACAAACCAAAAAAACTTTTTGGAGGTTTAAATTTTAAAAATTAGGCATAAAAAAAGCTGTTTTTTATCCACACACAATACCAACAAAAACATGCTTGCACCCTCCCAATCTGGTAACATTGGCAGCTGGTGACCTTTTTGACAGGAGAGGTAAACCATGAACCAGATTATCTTGGCAACAGGCACTTCATGCACGCGCAATTGTCTTGACCTTGCTCCTGTGCTGACTTGCCCAATGCGCTCAGTTCCTGCTCACTGGTCTGGCAATCCTGCTCCGAGACATGGAACTTCTAGGTCAGACAGTGCCACACTCGCCTCACCTGACGAGCCGTAATTACACCCCACCCGCACCAACACGGGTGCTCAGTGAGCTGTGTGAAGTGCATTGAGCCCGTCACTCCAGAAGCGAAAGGCTCTGTGTAAATGTAATTGTCATTGACACTAACATCAAGAACATGTCAAGCAGAGAAGTTGTAACAAAGCAATTCACTTTTGGTCAAACAGGTTTCTCGATCCCATCACGATGCTCAAAAGAGTATCCAAACCAGACGGAGATATGAACACGTACATAAGATGGCAGGGGGGAGGGTGGGAGGACTCTAAATTAAAAAGAATTTAGGAGGAGTTACTTCACTCAGAGGGCAGTGAGATTGTGGAACTCGTCCGAATGAGTGTTGGTTGAATCAGATTAGATGCATTTAAGAGAATTGCTAGATATACATATGAGGGAGAAGGGATGTTGTGGATGGAGTAAGGAGTAGTTGGAGACTTGAGTATAAACACCGGCACTGACAAGTTGGGTCGAATGACCTATAAATGACATATTCAGCTGATAATAAATACATTCTATTTATTATCAGCTGAATATGTAAATATGTAATATCAGCTGAATGGAATGTACCTTCGCTCTTTGGAGGGACATACCATGCTTGCATAAATTTGAAGAGTATGAGCTGCAAGTTCGTGAGAGTAATGTTTGTTGTTTGGAAATTATAAAGGTGCTCAGTGCAAAATGGATGCTAACATTGTCAGCAATCAAACTCTGTTATGCACATGTCAGGGGCATACTGGATTGTCAGCTGGAGATGGCAAATCAAATCCCAAAGTAGACCAATACATTTTGTGAGCACAACTCCCAAATCCACCAACAAAAGCCTGTCCAGTGCATTTTGACAACTGTGTTGTTAGGTACTTCGGTACTCATTGCTAAAAGGAAATATGTTGATGAATGGGAAAAAATTTCTGTGAAACGTTTGTATGTGAGGTAGATGCATATTGGGTATTGCAGCCTTTTGCACCTTCAAATTTGTAACATACAATTGTAATTAATCTTAAAATGTGAAGCGACTCCCTCCTCAATTTTATTTTTTTCTATGTACTATTTCTAACAGACTCCTTCATAAAGTCAAAAAATAGTTTTATATATTGTTTTGACTGTTGCATGTTTACTATGTTTTTTGAAAATATTAACTATAAATTAAGTTTGGCTTTCTTTCTGAAGGGAAAACTGTTATGCTTCCATCATTCAGGAAGGTTGAAATACATAGTCACACCACATTACAGTATATCCTGTGAAGCACTTTGAGATGTGGTAAGGTGTTATATTAAATACAATCAAGGATTAATGTTAAGTGTATTGTGCAGTGGTCAGACAACAGACGCATTACACCCAGTACAATTGAAAGTGCTACTTTTTCCTTCCTGACATTTGCAGTGCTCAATAAGGTCTTTGGTGAGAATTTTCGCCTCACTAATGAGAATATACTACAGGTCAATTACTGTTAGTTGGAAGTGATAAACATTAGAATCTGAATAGGAGTCCGGCACTTTATTGTTTGCGATATTAGGCAAACAATAACTCATAATTCAATAAATCAATTCAGATTAAAACAAATTCACAGTCCTTTGCTATTATAAATTTTATTAACATTTTCCTGTGTCATTTTATTTGTCATTTTTATTGTTGCCTTTTATAAATGTTTTACAGTCCTCCTTTGCCGCACAACAAAGCAGATGTGTTTGACTTGAGTAGGGATCAGCAGATTAACCTCGCATATATTGCCTCAGTCCCTCATAATGGTATCGAGCAAGTTCGCATTCACTGGCTATTGGAGTTGATCACAGCCAAGTGAGTCTACAATATTGAAAATGCATATAAAATGTACATGAAATGTTTTTGTGCCTTCAGCTCCCCTCTCGACTCTCTTCCCCCTCCTCGCTCCCTCCCTTCCCTCCCCTCACCCTGACCATTTCCCCCCTCCTCGCTCCCTCCCTTCCCTCCCCCTGACCATTTCCCCCCTGCTCGGGTCATGACCCAACTGTGCAGCGCCTTGGGACGTCCTCCTGACGTGAAAGGCGCTTTATAAATGGAATCTTGTTGTTGTTGTTTGTGATATTTTCCTGCAGCTGTGGTTAATCTAGCATTAATCTTGGATTAGGGTTGAGAGCCCATTATCTGCAGTGCTTGAGTTTTGTGGATATAGAAACACTGCAGATAGTGGGTCATCACAGAAAATGCAAATTAGCTGCAGTGCTAACCAAAATCTTCTAATTTCAGGAATTATATGGTCATTATAGTACATGCTGTTCCAGATGCTCTAAGACGCTATCCTGAGTGATGGGTATATACTGCAAGTGTACACTATTCAGCCCTCTCCCTTACCTTTTCTCCCTCTTTGGTTCTTTCTTACTCTCTATCTCAGATTATTTTGTTTCCTCTAACCTATCTTTCACTGTCTCTGAATTTCACTATTCTTCTCTGACGTTTCTTCTTTCTCACCCTGATTTATTCTCTGACTTGCTCTACAGTCTGTTTTTAAACAATATGTTGTGCTTGGACCAAATTGCTGAATGAACACTTGTTGTCAGTTCCTAGTGACACTGGGTGGGTGATTCACATTCCTGTCCAACTTTACCCTCTCCCCATCCCCCCACACAACCCGCAACATCAGAGGTCCACGTCACTTTGAATCAGCTTATTCAATTCAGATATGTGGATATTCAAAATAATCAGCATCAAATACATGGCGCTTGTATTCTACAATTCACATCCATATTGTTTTACCAGTGGAAGGACAGGGATAAAAGAGAACCTTTTTATCAGTCACTCAAGGTGTTTAATTATTCTCATTATCAAAGTCCATCCATTTGAAGAGCCTTTTTTTAGTGGTGTGTCAGCCCGAGTTAGTTGGTAGAACTCCCATTTCTGAGTCAGACGGTTGTGCGTGGACAACCTTCCACATCTGGACTTTGAAAGATGGATAAGTTTAAACATCCCATGATCTTTAACGATTCCAGACTATTTGTCCTGACCACCAGTATCTCAAATAAATCAGTTATTCAATTCAAGGCTGATTGAGGGACATGGATTAGTCAGCTGAAGTAGTCATAGAAGTAGTATAATTCGCTTCAAGCTTCTGGGATGCTAACCTGTGTGAGGGGTGCTTTATAAATTTTATTGTTGTTTACCAGTTTTGAGTTACTGAAGAATGGCAAGGGCATCCTCCTAAATACTATGAAGTGAAACCTGGTGAAAAGTGCATGTATGAATGAGAAGGGTGTGAATACTCATTTTCGAGACTCACACATAAAGAATGGTTACTCAATGCAGGTACCGAAAACTGCTACATTAGCTGGTATCTATAGGAAGAGACCAAACCGGGGCAAGAAAATAAACAAAGTGTGTGTCTGTCTGGCCCAGTTGATTGTCTCTAAAAAAGAAGGTTGTGGCTACAAGTCCCACATTGAACTCACATAGTCTAGACTAGACACTCCAATGCAGTGCTACATTGTTAGATTTGCTGATCTTCGGAGGAGATGTTAAATCAAGTTCCTATTTGCTTAAGGGGATGTTAAAGATCCATTGGTACTATTCTAAAAGAGAAGGGAGTTTTTCCCAGTGTCCAGACCAACAATCTGCCAAATAAAATTGGGCATTCACTTCATAATAATAATCCTTGCATTTGATATAGCACTTTTCACATCTTCTAGACATCTCAAAGTGCTTCACAGACTATACTGTAAAGTGAATTGACTGTATATTTGTGAATAAAACACAGCAGCCAATTGCGCATGGCTGGGTCCCACATTGATTGAATGACCACTTTTTTTTAGGGATTATTAGCCCAGAAAAGCGATCTGCCAAACAACTAACAACCTGGTTCCTACTTACTGCTAGGTAAACAGAGGTGTGTGGGGTAAGGAAACTTACCAACATTTCGCCCTGCTGGGAATAGAACCCAGGTCTTTCAAGTGTGAGGCGAGTGCTCTAACCACTGAGCTATAGGACTCCACGTGGCTATTTGTGAGACATTGTTGTGCAAAAATTGGCTGCTACATTTGTCTACACAATACAGTCACTACACTCTAGAGTATTATCCAGTGAAGCGCTTTGAGACATCCTCCTGACATGAAAGTTGCCATATCAAATGCAAGGATTGTGATTTGTTTGAATCAGAATGTACCAAAGTTTGTGAGATGAACATTTATTCAATATGATTACAAATACAACTTTCACAAAATGATTGCAAATTATGCTTTGTTTACAGTTTGATTCATACTTAGTATTATGAAATAAATGCTTCAAGTAACAATGTGCACTCTGCTAAATTTGTGACCATGAGCCTGTTGGGAACGGAAGGATTCAGGAGTGTAATACCGTACTGTAATTTAGAATTTAGTGCATTTACTTTTAGTGATTTGTCAGAAATACAGTAGCTTTATTTCCATCCTATATATTCATAATGTTTACATGATTGGTCCTTACAATTTAAAATGAATCATGCAATATTCTAATATTGTCACTGTTAGAATCACTCACTTTAGTATATTGTACTGTACATATGCCCTTCCGCTTGTTCAACTGAAACTGGACACAAGTACAGTTTTACTTTCTAGATGAAATTGACCATGATTCTGCATCATATTAGATGTACAGGAAGTAGAAATGAATTTTCTCTTTATTTGATCAGGATCTCCTCTCCCCGGGAAGCAGCCTATTGCTGACGTTGTGCACTAGTTAATTGTTAAGCTCCTATCCACTCTGGCTAAAATACAGTTTTACTTTCTGTGCTGTACTATTGAATGAATACTATTAAGCTGAGGTACCATCCGGCTTGTTAATTTCAATTGCCTTTATTCTTTTTGGGAAATATTGCAGAACCAGATGCTGCAAATTATTAGACAATCAAGTCACCATTCCCTTCTCAATGTGATGGTTCCACTGCACTACAGAGTATACACAGCACAATGCTCAAAGTACCATGTTGTGCAGAAGTGAATGTCTTTCAGGAAGCCCTATGCATGATGGTTTACCATATGTTAGGCAGTTTCACTTCGTAGCGAAATGTTTAACTTTCTCTCTGTTTCTTTGTGTATAACCGTAGATAACTAATGTCTGCATGCTTTCTGTTTGTGATCGCGTCTTGTACTGATAGCAGGGATTTACTTGGCTTCTGTTAACCCTGCAAGCCAAAACCTAAAGCTATGGTGGTTCCAAATCAAAGAAGCTTGGCAGGCACTGCTCTCAAAAGTAAGATATAGTCAATAATCAGTTTAGTTTGTTAAACTCCAGCAGTACCCTATTCTGGGGTTCCCAAGCCTTGGTGAGCTTAATACTTTCTGGATTTAGATAAGCAAAGAGCTTCCCTCCGGGGGAGAGTGTTTATTCCATTCCACACAGTAGATGACTTACATATATGGAACTCTGTCTGGGTTAGATACTCTTTAAGCATGATGAGTTCTGCATATGTCACCCGGATGGCCAAAAAAAAGACCAACCTTGGCTTCGTCTAATGTCCATAAATTGATCAATCACAAGCAGCAGTGATGGCTGAATTCCCCTTCCCTGCCCCTTGCCAGTGACACGGAAGCCAATAATCCCATTCATTTAAATTAACACACCACACATCAAGAATTGAACTTTAGACTTTCCCTATCTGGATGTCCCACTACACTGTCAGGTGTAATAGATCATACATTTATCCACTGAGACATCAAGCAAGTCTTTAAAGGTATAGTTTAAACAATGTAGTTCAAATGCACACGTGAACAAAAAAACCTTAAATGCTTAAATAGGCAATGTGGCATGTGATATCACTTGCACATGAATGTCTTCATGTGGAGGTTAAGTAGCAACAACCCTTGGTCTGAGAAATCTTAAATGGAAGAGTCAGCTGAGACAGACCAGGCGGCTTCAGCGTACCGAACAGCAGAATGTACACTGTAAAACATCAAAGTATCTATGCCTTTGGAGCTTGCTCCAAAATACTCTCCTCTACTCAGAGAATCAATTACTGAAGGATTACAGTTAGCCAGAAGGACTCTGATACCAATCTCATTGTAATCCTTCAGGACTGACTTCATTGTGTTAATGCCAGCAGTGTCCAAGAATTGGATTGTGGAACATTCAAGAATAATTGTGTGAAAATCATAGGATTTATAGACAAAACGTTCATTGGTGATGTCGTTTTCTTGCATGTTGCCACTAAATTCCTCTTTTTCCTTTCGTCCTTTCTTTGGAACATTTTGTTGTTTTTCTGCTT
Source organism: Callorhinchus milii (assembly GCF_018977255.1). Taxonomy (NCBI): domain Eukaryota; kingdom Metazoa; phylum Chordata; class Chondrichthyes; order Chimaeriformes; family Callorhinchidae; genus Callorhinchus; species Callorhinchus milii. The sequence goes on along the minus strand of NW_024704742.1, from coordinate 31,662,212 downwards.
TTTTGCACTTTGCAGCCACCAAAACGGGGTTGAGATCAACTTTTTTGTAAAGGGCATTCAGGAAGAAGTCTTTATTAGCATAATAAAGTGGGGCTTCAAAGCGGAAGATCTTAATTCTAGGAATGAAGGAAAGATTTTTATATTCGGTTTCATCTTTGTACAAGCTGGTACCCTGGATTTGGCCCAACAAAGGTGTCCTTGGCAGTTGAGTGCGAGCAATAATGCACAGAAGTGAAAAGACTATCCCAATTAAAAGCCCTAGTTCAGTGGTTAATAAAGCTACAGATAGCATTGTGACACCCCAGACCAGAGTGTCAATTTTGCTGATTTGCCATTGCTTTGGTACATCACGAAATTTTCTGAAAGCTCCTCTTAAACTGACTATAATGATACATGCAAGCACTGATTTCTGCAAAGAATATAAGAGGGGTGCTAGGGAAAGTAGCATCAGTAATACTATCATAGCAGTGATGATACTAGAGAGCTGGGTTTGACAGCCGCTTGATTCTTTGATGAGCGTTTTCACCAGAGTACCACTGGAAGCGAAGCTGTGAAAAAAGGATGGGACTATGTTACAAAATCCAAGAGCAAATATCTCTTGGTTGGCTTTTATATTGTACCCGTGCTTCTTTGCGAACATCTCGCAGATTGAGATTGTGAAGGTAAAGCTCATGATTGCAATTGACACAGCATCTATGGCAACTCTGGAAAATAGACTCCAATTTGGGATCTGGGGCGTTAGGAATCCTGTGGGGATTTCTCCAGTAATGCTTGAGCCATATTTTTCATTTAGGTTTGCATAATGGGATATTATTGTAGCTACAATTACAGCAACCATCTCTGTTGGCAGAGGGAACTTAATCTTGTGCTTATATCGATCTCCTAGTTCTTTGACAGTGATGAGCACAGGAAGACAGACAGCAGTTGTTATAAGATCACAGATATTGGTTTGGTGGATATTTTTAAAAATATTTATCCACGTTAGAATAACTGTACCAGGTCCATGGCTGCGTGGAATTTTTAGTCCAACAAGATACTTGACTTGTGTTGTTAGGATCGTAATTGAGGCTCCTGTTGCAAATCCATCCAGCAAAGGTTGAGATAGATACTTTGACACAATCCCAAGGTTGAAAACTCCCATCAGTACCTAGCACAAAAAAAGTTAATAATGACAACAAACCTGCATCTTTAAAGAGGCATTGATTGATGAAGATGGGGAGGGGAAGGGGACAGAGGAAGGGTCCCACCTCTCTGACCTGCTGACTCCCTACCAACCTGCCCACTCCCTCCGTCCATCAGGCTCCGGTCTGCTCCATGTCTCCCACCCGACCCACCCTGCCATTGGTGGCCGGGCTTTCAGCCTCTCTGCCCCACACTCTGGAACTCTATCCCACGGTCCCTTCCCCTCGCTTCCTCCCTTGCCTCCTTCAAGGCCGGTCTCAAGAACCTTCTCTTCGACCGTGCCTTTGGTCTCCCTCCCACCTCTCTGCCTTCCCTCACCCCTACACCACCCCTCCCCCATGCTCGGGCCCCGACATCTGACTGTTTATCACTTTGGAATGTCCTCCCGACGTGAAAGGCGCTCTATAAATGTAATTTTGTTGTTGTCATCGTTGTATGATGTAGCACATTGCTTTAGAGTTCTAATTCACTGAGGAAGTGCATGGTATAAGAACTATGCTCTCCCATACGGTTTGTTACCAGTTTTGCTGTCACAGCTCTGAGCGGATATCAGATGCGTCTCAACTGGGAGGAGAAATTCAAGGCAGACCACATCTCCCAACAACTACTTATTACAGGACCATTGGTTGATGCCTGGGAGCTGTATCCTTGCCCTTGACAGTGCTTAGCATAGGGAGTTCGGGTAGCAAAAAAACATTCAGTCTTTACACTCAAAAAGCAACAAGCAAAGTCAAAATCTGACTGGTGGCTATATGGGTCTGATTGTTTGAATTATAACTGCAGGTTATAAGATTAAAATGACTAAGAAAGAATTATAAAAAGTGCCTATGGACCTGAGGTACACTTCTCAGCAACAACGTGGTGCTTTAACTATTTGCCTGAAAAATGTTTTACTGATGATGGATAGAGGATTGATTAGACTTTCTGTACAAAGTAACTAGACATCGTTATTTTACAAAGGACGCCCTAAAATGTATGCTAGATGTGCACCATTTCTAACCATTTTATGTCTAACCATTTCTAAGATTTACTCACGTCAAATTATTCCCTGTAAATGAGGAAAACTGCAGTTTGTCAAAAGTGACATAAAGCTTTTTTTTAAATTCAGAAATCCTGGTAATTCCTGGTATTATAAAATGCTACTATACTTAGTAACTCACATTCTTAGAACTTTCAAGTTGTGCTGTGTTTCAAAACTTAACATGTATTTCCACCATTTGGAGGTGGGGAAGTAAGTGATTTATGTGTCACAGAAGTTACTCGAAGTGAGTTGGCGGTCTGTCTTGGAGGTTAGGGAGTCTGTTTTTGTTGACTATTGTAACGGAATCCCAATAAAATTGAACTTCTAGTTTATATGCAATAGCGTATGAATAAACTTAGTAACTGTGTAGTTAAAATAATTATCCTGGAATTTGATGGAGCGCCTTATCACATTGTAAAAAAGTCATTAAAGTATTTAACAGGATTTAATGTGGCAATGAATTTTCACATAGTAATGTCCCACAAATGGCCTTCAAGTGAATGACTAATTTTATCTGGAGAATATTGGCAAGGTACCTGTTCTCTCCTTGTCCACATAATTGCCCCTCAAAAGCTTGGCTGCTTGTCTAGAAATAATAATGGTAAATCATAATAATCCTCACATTTGGAATAGTGGCTTTCACTTCAGGAGGATGTCCCAAAGGGCTTCATAAGATGTACTGCAAAGTGGGACTTCTAATCACATAGTCTAACCTGACACTCCAGTGCAGTACTGGGGGTTGGTTTCCATTGTTGGAAGTGCTGTCCCTCGGATAAGATGTTAAACCAAAGTCCCTTCTGTTTGTTCAGTGGATGTTAAAAATCCCATGGCACTATTTGAAAAGAGAATTGAGTTTCTCCTGATGTCTTGGCCAACAGTAACCAAATAAAACTGGTCACTCACTCCATGGCTGTTCGTGAGACATTGCTGCGCACAACTGGCTGTGGTGTTTCACTCACAAAAATGCAGTCAATCCACTGCACAGTATATTCTGAGAAGCGCTTTGAGATGTCTCTGTGATGGGATAAGGTCCTATATCAAATGCAAAGATTGATATTGCAGCACTATGCTTCTGCCACTAGAGTGCATCAGTAAGCAATCGTGATTCAAGTACTGAGGAAACAGGAGTTTGCTAAGTCTAGTGGCAAATCAATTTATTTCCCAAATGAACAATTTACTACAGGGCAAAACTTTGGGCATGTTTCCTTACAATACATTGCACCTTTCACGATCGGAGATGGTGTCAAATCTTGTCACACAACTGACAAGGAGCCCTAGCTTGGGGGTGGGGAAGGTCGGGGGAATGTAGTTGAAGCTTGTTTTGAAAGTAGGGAGGTATTAAGGCAGAGAATCAAGTTCTAGAGAACATGGCCTTGCTGACATTGAGCTGTAGAAAGTTAAGACATCAAGTCCTGGTTAATTCTGACAGGAAATCAGTCAGAACAACAACCTGGGATCGAAGGTAGAGACAGAGTAGAGTTGGGTGTCATCCATCTGGATGTGGACCCTCATGCTTATGGATGGTGTCAACAACGAAGAGTAAAAAGAGGCTGGAGAACAGAACCCTGAGGAACACCGCATTTGACTGAAGCCGTTCGAGGAGACAGTTTGGATACTGGGAGGAAAGAGGAAATTCAAAATGGACAGACTTGGAGGAGAGGTGGCAGAGAAGAATGCAGAGACTTTGTCCTGGAATAAGAATTAGCACTGTATTTGCTATGACAGACTCTTTTGTAACAAGCTTCATTGCACAAAACCATTTTTTTTAAAACAGTAAAATGGGAGTGGGACTAAAAATATTAGGTCTCAATCTTTGTGTCTCATTGTATTGTTCACCTGTTTTCCACTGAACGTAGAACATTGAATCTGGCACTGGAGGGTAGCAGAGACATGAAATAGTAAGTCATCAAAATGCTAAAGATACTTGTAAAACAAAAATTACACTGTCTCCTGGTAAAAATAATTTTGTTAAAGAATTGGAGATGTATTTTATACAGAGGATACTCTTAGCCTTTTCTTTTATGTTATGAATTCTCAAAAGAACATTAAAAACTTGCCTAAAATTCTTTATATTTTGCACCACATTCCTGGGGAAAAAAGGTACTTGCAACCTTATTGTAATATAGAAAGACTGCAGTTCTTAGATTAGGCAATTGTTAACTGAAGATCCCATCCAGTTTCCTCCCCCCTCCACTCCAATTTACTCTAGTTCACCATATTCTCAAAAAAATTGCTCTATCAAGGTGACAGTGTACTTGTAGGTTAGGTAAAGCCACACTAAATAAAAATCAATCTCTTTTTACTTTTGTAAGTTAAATTATTTGCTGGGAAAATACATCTACACCTGTAGACTTTCCTGTTTGACCGTGCCTATGGTCACTTCCCCAATCTCCTCAGCATCAAGCTCAGCGTCAAGGTTCGCTACTGTTAAGTGCTTTGAGATGCTTCCCAGCTTTATAACTGCAACGTGTTATTTTCTATACAGCAACAGGTTTGAAATTATGAAAAGTATAGCAAACTTTTAAGAAAATGTTACCTGATAAACTCCAGCCATAAAAGTCAAGGCAACTGCAATACTAGCAGCATAGCATTTTTCGTCACACTCAATATTTAATGGCCCAAGGAAGGTAATGTTCCTCACAGCTGAGTTAACACTGGCGTTCCACTTCTCTCCACTGGCCAACACCCTTGGCAGCTTTTTGCTGTCTTCACTTACGTCAAATCCAGCCAGTTGAAGCTCCCGATCAACTACCTGCCCCACCATAAGGCACATTAAACTGAAAATGCCCACTGAAATGTGGCGAGAGGTACCCATCAGAAAATAAACAGTGTTGGCGAAAAAAGATGTGTACAGGCTGGAGATGGGTTCCAGGCCAGCAAGCAACGAATATGCTATTGATTGCGGAACCAAGACAACAGCAACAAGCAGACCTGAAATGGCATCACCCACAATCCATTTTTTAATATTGTACTTTGGGAGCCACTGGAGAACAGGAAAGAAGCCTGTAATGATGTTCTTAACCTTATGCAGAGAACACGAGCAGTTTTTCTTCAGTTTCTTTTTGATAATTTCTTTCACCTTCGGTTTTTCTCTTTCTGTCCTTTCAATATATATCTGAGAATCTGAATGAATCTCCATTTTGATCAATTGGTCCTGATTTTCCATTGCTGTCAGATGTTACTGTAGAGTGGTATATCTGTAATAGTAAAAAAAATGTTTCAAGACAAATCAAACTTACAGTAATACCAGTTGTTCAGTTCCTCTACAGTGATCCTTTTGGTATACAAATCAGACTGATCTGATTTTTTTGTTTGGATCATTACACATTATATGGTATAATCCTTTTTTTCTTTGTGGCTAACAAAGTAAAACATGCTGAAATTACAACTATTTTTGCGGGGAGGGGGGGAAACAGTCAGTCCTAGCTGTGGAAATTTAGTCTGGACTTGACAATCAAAATTGGTAAGAAAACTTTGTAGATTTGTATCCCTTTAATTCATTTTCAACTTTGCTGTACTATCTAATTTCAATTTAAACACCTGCTTTAACTGACAGGTTGATGAATGGGTTGCAGAGGTAGAGAGGAGCAAGACTGGAGCGCTTTAAGGGTGAGCACAAGGATCTTGAACTTGATCCTCCAGGGGATGGGGAGCTAGTGAAGCTAGGCAAGGATGGGGATGAGCGGCTCATGAATATTAGTGCGGGAGAGGACATGAGCTACAAAGTTCTGAATAATCTGCAGCTTGTGGAGGGAAGAGTTGGGCAGTCCAGCGAGCAGAGAGTTACGGTAATCAAGCCTGGATGTAATGAAAGCATGGATGCGAGTTTCAGCAGCCTGAGGGAAGAGAGAGTGGCGGAAGCAGGCAATGTTGCAGAGGTAGAATTGGTGATGGCACGAATCTGGGATTAAAAGGACAGCTGAGAGTCGAATAGAGACGAAAGTTCCGTACAGGCTTGGTGAGGTGGAGAGTGCATCCATGAATAATGATGCTTTCAGCGCCTGAAGCAATGAAATGCTGACGAAAGCCAAGCAGGAGAGCCTCAGTCTTGTCAACACTCAACTGTAAGAAATTGGTTCTCCTCCAGGACTTGTGTCTATAACCTACCCGGGCTATTGACAGACTTGTGCTATAATGAGTCACTATATTGGGGAAGTTAAAATATGTGTGCGCGTCAAGCAGAAAAGTGTCTGGTTTGAGACCAGATTTAAATTTTATTTAATTTTTTTCATCAATGTGTGAATATTGAGGTAAATGGGAATATGGTGAATTAGTGTGTTTAGTGATTTCAGTGTGTTACGGTTCATAAATTTTCATTAAAATTAAAATTCATTTGCAATTTATATTTTTGTCATATTTACACTAGTGAAGTAATTACCACAAAGTTGATGAGTCACTTTTAAAATTTGCTCTCCAAAAAAGTGTTTGTCTTCTGTTTAACATGTTTTGAATATTAATTCAGTACAAATGTGTATATTTTTAAACCAAATTTTCTTGGTTAAAAATATACAGTACTTTGAAAAAACTAGTTTTCAAGAAATTTAAATGCTGTGAAGTATCACTATGCACCATTTATTTTAGTGGTTACATGATGTTAATGAATTGTAGGCAACACAACAACCTCAATATAAACATGAACAAGTCTGAAAATTCTTAAAGTTATTATTGAATAAAATGGATACATCTATTCTTGTTGGAATATACAGTACCAAGAATGTAATGATTGAAAAGAGTGGGTAGGAAACAATTGTTTGCATTTGCAAGTATATCCACAGGCATTCAGATTGAAACAATCAAGTTAGTTATTTTTGCCCTGGGCTGAGAAGATTTGATTAAAAAGTAAGTTGCTACTCATGATAATATTCAGTAATTCCAAACAAGCACAGTACATTTTCTTTATTTTAAACCAAGTACAGAAATAGTGACTCATTTTGCTCCAAATATGCTCTGTATTAATGATTTATGGATTGTTTAAACATTGATCCATTAACCAGGAATTATACAGTTCAGCTTATACATCAGCTAGTACATTTGTAGTATCTGCTTATAACAGCACAAAAATCCAATTTGTTAAATACGTTTAACACCCTTGAAAAGGCAGATAATTTTCCAATAAGTAACGTTTTCAAAAATCTACAAAGCTTGTTTCCACATAACACATTCCACATAGGCCTGATGTTAATCTGGTTCTCTGCTGGCTAGACCTTAAAAATATTCAATTTAAGATCCCAATCCCAAATAAAATTAATTGATTTCTGAACTGTGTACCTATTTCTAATATACCTTAATCCCACTTACACAAAGTGGCTATTGTAAGTTTCTAATCAAAATGCTCCCCATCTCTTTCAGAATAAAATAGTTTAGACCATTAATTACTTTCTTGCAGTACCTATGCGTATCTATAATTGTAGAGAACCACTGTTTTAGAGCTCTTCTCTTAGGCTTCTCTGAATATCCATAATAGAGAAGAATTCTTATTTAATTAATTGAATTTATAATAATAAGCTTTCTATTTGATATAGTGCCTTATCTGTTGAGACGTCTCAAAAGTGCTTCACAGCATTTGACTGAATTGCAATGAGTGTATTTATAGGCGAATGTGGCAGCCAATTTTCCCACAACCAGCCAATGAAGTGAGTGACCAATTTTTAGTTTGGGGGATTGTTGGCCAAGACACCAGAAGAAATTCCCTTCTCCTTTCAAATAGTGCTAAGGGATCTTTAACGTCCACCTGGATAGGCAGACTGGGCTTTGTATTAATGTCTCATTTGAAAGATGTCACCTCCCAACAATGCAGAACACCTCCAGCCCTATGTCGGAGGGTCAGCCTAGACTTGAGTTCCAAATCCTGACATGGGGCTTGAACCCACAACCTTCTGACTAGGAGGGTTGTCACCTTTAGATTAACTTTTAGACAATGTGATAAAGATTATTTTGCCCAGGAAACTGTACACAATATGCCATCAGTGTCATTCTTATAGTACATGGTATTAAAAATAGCTTTTAGTGCCTCGCTGCCTTAAAATCAGAACAGTCAAATTACAGAGTTTGCATTGGTTGCAAATTCTGCTCTTAAAGATAGGTACTTAAAGAATAGGAGCACAATTGAGCAGCTAAATCAACCATTGCTGTTTAAAAGCAGGCAATACTATTGTGGACAGAGCATTTTGTTTAATGAAAATATAATTTATGCATGGCAGTTTCACTTACCGATGATAATATGATGGAAGTTGTTGGATGCTTCAGCTCATCATCTGGCTGTGTGAATTAAGTAGTTTTCTTTTTGCATTTCTGTTTTATACAGTGCAACCCAGAGATGCAGACAGTGTGTTATCTTCAAGTGATTAAGGCACATGTGTATAATGCATCCCTTGTACTGCTCAAGCAGAAATGAACCACTCCTTTCTGTGTGGTTACTTATATAATGGAATTGTCTACCTAGGGCAGGATTTAGCAATGTATGCCTAGTATTTACTTAGTGTATCACTTAGACAAACCAATTCTTTATTTTATAGCTTTTCTGATTTCCTTCAGTTGGGATCCTAGCTAGAAAGGTATTTTGACTATTTAATGGTATGCTAATTTTAATGGTATTGTCACTATATTGAAAAAGCCATTTCCATTATGTATCCTATTTATTAATTGAAATATTATGTGCTTCCAGTTTATCATTAATCGGTTGTCAAGGTCGGTGATACAACCTTCCAAACCTGCATGTACTTCTCCTAGATACTAGGGGAGCATGCTGCATTGTTGTAGTTGTTTTCTTTGAGGTGTTAAACCAAGGCCCTGTCTGCCTGTGCAGGTAGACATTAAAAATCTAATGCCACTATTCAAAAAAAATAAAGGAGACCTGACTAACAATTCCTCCAAAATGAATTGATCATTCACCTCATGGCCTTTTTGTGAAACCTTGCTGCACACATTGGCTGTTGGTATACTTACAGATACACAGTTAGTACATTTGACATTACAGTAATTACCTATGAAACATTTCAACATTATAAGGTGCTATAAAAATTCAAGTTCTTTCTTGCTTGTTTGATTGTTAATCCAAAATAGTCCACATTGTGCATGCCACACACATCATTGTACCCTTTCACACAACAGCTTTAACCAACTAGTTGTAATGTAAACCTTAAAGTAAGTAACTTTGTCTGAGTCAGAAACAGATTCACTTACCCTGCCTAGTTACAAACCCTGGCCTTGCTTCTCCACGGCCCTAACTGATGCCAACAGAGACTTAACTTCACCATCACAGTTACACTCCACTTGAATTTGCTCTGCTTTTATATACTAGGAATGAAACCCATTCCTTCCATTAATGCTTTACATCAGTCAGCCTATCAGAATCAGCCCCACCTCTACCATTCCCCCAATAGTTTTACATAAACAAATTGTACTCTGGAACTGACACAGTAATCCTCTTAAACAAAATTAACTTTTAAACCTGCATATGAACTCCCAAATTCTACCTCTCACAATTGGAGACTTACTCTGTTAAAGTCCTATTCTGTTTTTTCTGTAGTTGCTGCACTCAATCGTTAACAAGAAAATTGGATTAAAAAATTCAGCATTTGATCTCTTCCTTCCAGAATATCTATCCAACTGCCTTCTCATTGAGCATTAAAATGTTGAGTTCAGCTCCCTGGTCTCAGCCATGTTTCCAGTTAACTGATTGCAACTGTTAATTATTCTCTACGTGAAGAAATACTAACTGGTGTCTGCGCTAAATGCACCCTTCTCAACCCTTAACTTGTACTTTTTTGTTCAGCATCATTGGTGTATCTAAAAGTATTGTTCTGGGTTTACTGTTTCTATCCTGGTATTTCAATTTGATGTACATCTCTAAGATCCTAAGGTGGAGTCCTGTAGCTCAGTGGTTAGAGCACTTGTCTTGCAAGCAAGATACTTGAGTTCAATTCCAGGCAGGGCGAAACCTTGGGGAAGTTTCCTTATTCTCCACGCCTAATAATAATCCCTGTAAAACAAAACAATACTAAATACTGTTTGTGGGACACTACTGTGCGCAATTGGCTGCTGCGTTTTGCCTACAAATATACGGTCAACTCACTTCACAGTCTATTCTGTGTATTCACAGTCTATTCTGTGTATTCACAGTCTATTCTGTGAAGCGCTTTGAGACATCGAGAAGACGTGAAAAGCGCTATATCAAATGCAAGGATTATTTATTAGTATTATCCCCTTTAAAATGCTTATTTTTGACCAATTCTTTACAACAAATTACAACTTGAAAATATACCCCTTGGAAACAGTAGATAGACTATCCCCCAGAGGATAGATAAATCCTTGTCCTGACTTTCTAGGCTCTCCACAGTCTTGCTCCTTCCTACCTCTGTGACCTCCTAACCCAGGGCTGGGCGATTATTTTGGCTGGCGGGCCACTTGACGAGGTTTGGTAAGCTTCGTGGGCCACACACTTAATATAGATGCAAATGCTTAATAATAGCTCAAAATCAAGTCTTACACTTGTACATGCATAAAATAAAGTCTGTATAATTGACATTCATTAAAATTAGGTTAAATAAAAAACTCATCGAGCAGACATTTATTCAACATTTATTGATTTATTCACATATTGAGGAGAATGTAAGAAGCTCATTCAATGGGAAAAATGAAAGCCCTGATGTGCGTTAACCAGACAATTGAAGTCGCGCATCGTCTCCATTGTTGCAGTGCAGAGTACTGCTGCAAGGTGGTCATCAGTCATCACAGATCTATGTTTTGATTTATTGAATTTCATCACAGAAACTGTCTCCTCGCATATATGTGTTGATCCAAATAGCACAAGCATCCTCCAGGCATGAGCCTTTATTTTTGGAAAGATATATTCATTAAGAGAGGTGTAAAAACTGGGAAGCGGCACTGATTTAATAATAATAATAATCCTTGCATTTGAGATAGCGTTTTTCACGTCTTCTAGATATCTCAAAGCGCTTCACAGAATGTGCTGGAAAGTGAATATTTGTGGGTGAAATGTGGCAGCCAATTGCACAAAGCAGTGTCCCACAAACAGTCGTGGATTGAAAATAACCAATTTATTATAGTTTTTGTTTTTGGAGGTATTATTAGGCGTGTCCATGACACTGCTTAGTTTTAGAACACTCTTACAAGGACCTTTGGTGGATAATGCAGTGTAGAAAAACAATATTCTGGATTTGAATTGCTCCGCAAGCAATGGATCACATTGCAGGTCAATAAGCTGTTCTTAGTTCCCACACTCTTTTTAAGACCTTTCCTAAACTAAGCCATCTTACATTCATGTGATACGGAACATCCGTGCACTCAGATTCAAATTCCTCAAGCAGAGTTACAAATTTCCTGTGGTTTAATCCTCTTGCTCGAATGTAGTTGACCACTTTCGTAACTGTGTCCATGACAGTGCTTAGTTTTAGAACACTCTTACAGAGGACCTCTTGGTGGATAATGCGGTGTAGAAAAACAATTCTCTGGATTTGTTTCTTTGACTTGATCTTGAATGCTTTTCAGTAACCCAGCATTTTTGCCTGTCATATTTGGACTTCCATCGGTGGTCAAGTTTACCAATTTTTTTCATTCCACTCCTAATTTTAAGATATACTTATTTACTGCCTCCAAAAAGTCTTCTCCAGTTGTTGTATCTTTCATTGACTGTATTGATGCCAATTCTTCTGTGAGCTCAAAATGTTTGGTGATACCTCGAATAAAAATTATGAACTGGGCTGTGTCATTGACATCACAACTCTAATCGAGTGCCAGTGAAAAACATGCAAAATTGCTTACTTTATTTTGTAACTACACACTTTTTTCTTTATTTATTTTCTTTTTTAACTTATTTTTATTTTATTTGTTTTATTTTCCACCCACACTGGTAAAAAAAAAATTACATGTCCATTCTTTGTTGAATATTCGACCTTCAGCGTCCACTTTCCGCTTCTTTGATAAACTTATTTCGAATTAACGTCCTCTTCAGTGAAAAGTATTGCAGCGGTTTCCGCGTGTCCGTGTTTCAAAATTTGCCGATCCGTACATGTCGGACGTCAGCCTGATTCAACACTTAAGGGAGCATACGCACAACTAAGCAGAATGATTGGCTGATGTTCCTGGTCTGATTCAAATGCGAACTTTGTGGGACTTTCTGGGACCGAACAAGCTATAATTTTTTCTTTTGCTAAACACAATGACAGGCAGTAAAGAGTAATTTGGCAGGCCAGATATGGCCCTCGGGCCGTATTTTGCCCACCCCTGACCTAACCCCATATGAACCTGTACGCTCCCTCCATTCAGCATGCTCCAGCCTGCTCCACGTCCCCCGCCCGGCTCACCCCATCATCGGCGGTCGGGCCTTCAGCCTCTCTGCCCCCACCCTTTGGAACTCCATCCAACAGTCCCTTCGCCTTGCTCTCTCCCTTGCCTCCTTCAAGGCACATCTCAAGACTGTCCTCTTCGACCACGCCTTTGGCAACCCTCCTATATCTACCCTCCCTGCCCTCCGCCCTCCCTGATCCCAACCCCGCCCCCACCCCGTCGGGTGCAAATCCCTGACTGTCCTCCCGACTCGAAAGATGCCATACCATGCACGGAAAGGGCCATTCAACTCAACAAATCAGTGCTGGATAAAGGGTTAGAAGGTAAAAGGTACATTAGAAAGTTTTATAAGAACATGGGGATGATGCAATATTTCGGAACATCTGCTCTCTGAACCATGGAGAGGAATCGTGGCTGGAGCCCACAACCCAAAACTAGCACACCTACTCTTTCTCTTACCCACATACTTTTGACACATCCTCCTAACATGAAGGGTCCTATATAATGTAAATTGTAATGTATATAAACTGCCTTAGCCTTACCAAGGTCTATTTGTCCAAATTCCTTCCTTAATCTACTTCTCTAAGCTCCCTTTTGACCTTTCCAAATTTTCCCGTTTATTTAGCCGTTGGTTTATGTCCTCACAGTTCCCTCTAACTCCTTTGCCTTCGGTTAACTTTCTTTGTTAACTTTTTAACAAGAGCAATACTAGTTGTAGTAATGCACTTTATTGATGAATCGATCACACTTTTGGTACGTTGACATCTCAGTTTTGCTTCTCGGTATAAATCACGAATTGTTACCTAACTACGAAACAGAAAAACATTGTTTGGGAACTCAACCAGTCATGCTGTATTTAGTAAATGGTTCCCTTATAGTATGTGGACTCTTTGACCTCTTAAGAGTCTGAATTACTGACCTAGGTAGATGCCAGTCATGTTTTACATTAACCAGCAAAGTAATTTTCTAAAGTAATTTGATTACTTCAGCATTTTCCAGAGTTTAGTTTACCAGAAAGAAAAAATGTTTGATCCATAGTATACAGTACAGTAGTCTGCCTTCTCTACACAAGTGGAGTCCTGTAGTTGCAAGCGAATGGACCCGGGTACAAATCTCAGGCAGGACGAAACCTTATGCAAATTTCCTTACTTTACACACCTCTGTTTAGCTAGCAGTAAGTAGGAACTCAATTGTTAATCGATTGGCAGATTGCTTTCTGTGGTAATAATACCATCAAAAAATAAATGAAATAATAATAATTTGATCACTCAATCCATGACTGATTGGCGGACACTGCTGTGCAAAATTCACTACCGCATTTCACCCACAAAATATAGTCAATTGACATTACAGTATATTCTGTCAAACACTTTGAGATGTCTCAACAAAGTAAGGTACAATAACAATATTAATAATAATCCTAGTATTTGATATAGTGCCTTATCAGGTCGTTGATACATCTCAAAGTGCTTCCCAGAATATACAATCCTCCTACCCTCCCTATCCTCCACCCTCCCTTATCCACCCTCCCACCAGCTTGGATCGAAATCACTGACTGTCCAGCACCTTAGGACGTCCTCCCGTCATGATAGGAGCTATACAAATGTAATTTTGCAATGTATTTTATACTTTAAAGTGAATTGACTGTATTTGTTGGGAGAAATGCGGCAGCCAATTGCGTACAGCAGTGTCCCGCAAACAGTCTTGTATTGAGTGACTGAATTATTATTTATTTTTGAGGGGATTAGTAGCCTCGGAAAACAATCCACCAATTAACTAACAACCGGGTTCCTACCTACTGCTAAGTAAACATGCCTGTGGAGTAAGCAAACTTGTCTAAAGTTTCACCCCGCCCGGGAATCGAACCTGGGTCCTCTCGCTTGTGAGCACTGTGCTATGGAACCCCATCATCACTACATCAAATGCAAGGATTATTATCATTATAAATACTCTAAGTAGTTTCTATCTGTCTGTTCAGGTAGCTCATGGCGCTACTCAAAAAGAGAAGAGTTTTTTCTGGTGTTCTTGTCAACATGATAAACTGTCATTCAAATTATGGCTGTTTGTAGGACATTGCTGTGTGAAATTGGCGGCTGCTTGTTGGACATTGCTGTGCAAAATTGTTACGACACTAAACAGCAATTCCCTACAATTTCTTTGTAGTATTGCTTTTCTCTACGTTACTATAGCAAGATAGTTTCATTTATTTAACCTTCCTTTCCCTTTTGAGCAGAGAGATGAATGGCAAACTTATGTACAACTTTACAAACTTGGATCGTTTCATCCACCTTTTGTGGGAGAATGGTCTTAAGCCAGGTAAGTCACAATCAGCAGGAATCAAATCCAAGAGCAGATTTAAGTAATACTCTTGTCCACATATTAATACATTATGCTCATCCTCCTTAGTGAAGTTAGGGCCATTCTGATGAAATGGTTTAATTTACTGTTGAGTATGAGTAGGGTCAGGAACATATTCTCACTCCCTTCTGCCAGTAGACTATTGAGGATGCTGCAGATGCATTCGCCCAGAAATATACGGTCAATTCACTTTACTGTATTTTCTGTGAAGCGCTTTGAGACGTCTAGAAGATGTGAAAAGCACTATATCAAATGCAAGGATTATTATTATATGTAGTGTGATGAAGCTGTGTGTTTCTATCATCAGTGGACAGTTGATTGTAGTGAAGTATTCTGCCACAATGAAGTACCAAATATATTACACGACTCCAGTGGTCAAAGAGAAACTCACCCAATATGAAACTGACAATGATCGGATGTGACAAATGAGATAAGTGAGTCTACACTAACCTCAGGTTACAGTTTGTCCAAATACCACATTATTTCAATTATTTTATAAAGGAATCTAAGTTGGTGATGCTATGTTTCAAAATCAGATGAAGGCAAATTGTGGTATTTTGAAAAACTAACCAAACTAGCACAGTTTAGGTCACATTGGTTTCCCACTTACTGGGGCCACTGTTTTGAAAGTGGAAGTGACATTTCAGGTAATGTTTTACAGGATATCAGTTTAGTTAAACCAATATCCTGTAAAGTGGCATCGAAAGACCAAAATCAAAACTTTGGTGATGGCTGCTAAAAATATTAAGATTCCTTTCAGTGGCATCTTTGCAGTTCAAAGGCTTTTGCATTTAGAATTTTGCAACTTGCAGCTGTGGAACTAACCACCTTTCTTACCCCTTGATGCACAGAGTAAGATGGTATTCTGTGCATCTGGACTCTTGGGTCAATTGAGAGGGTTCAAATTAACACTTTCCATCCATTTTGCTAATATCATGAATTAGATCACACTATTAAACTTATAGGGCCTGAATTGTAAAATGTTTAGCATCCCTTAGACCCCAGTTTCAGGCCCAAATGCGCAAAATTTAAAACTTCTGTAAAGACATGGGGAAATTTAAAGGAAACAAAAACATTCCATTGGAACAAGTCTTCATTTATATTTGTCCATGAAAGAAAAAAATCTGAAAATTTCCCATTTTCACTCCAATCTTGTCTACTTTGTGAGTTTGCAGCTAACTTGACAATTTATCTTTGCCTGCTAGATATTTGAACAAAGCATTCATTAATACTCCTCTTTTCCCCTCTTCCCACCCACCCCCCCCCCAGCAAAATGAAAATATCAGTATCTTTCCATGGAAATATTTTCCGATGTTCTTTTTCACAACAATGCTCCCAAGTTGGTAAGAGAGATCCAAGTGCAGGCTACTTCCTAGCTAATTTTTGGCAATTCGAGAAGCATCCATGTATCCTTCAAACCTTCTGACAACCCTCTTATCAATGCCACCACTTTGGCTTTAATATTATTTGTGCTCCTAGTCTTTAATTATTAACCTTCGCAACAAGTCTTATAGCTGACAGAAAATCCCTTTTGAAAATCCATACGTATTAAATCTAGTGTATATTAAATTGCCTTTCTCCATATGCTAATAATTACTCTTTTCATAGAGGCGTATGATAAAGGCATTTCCATCACTGCTTCTCTATTCAAATTCAGGACTACAACAACAACAAGATTACATTTGTATAGCGCCTTTCACGTTGAGGACGTCCCAAGGTGCTGGACATTGTACAGCATTTCAGACCCAAGCTGGGGTCAAGGGGGGAGAAGGGAGGGGAGGGGAAGTGGGGTGGCTGATGGCATGGTCGAAGAGGAGGGTTTTGAGGTGGGACTTGAAGGGGTTTGCATAGTTGAGCCTGGAGGCAATGAAGGCATGAACAAGAGTTTCAGTGACCTGAAGGGTGAGGTAGTGGCGGATTCGGGCGATGTTATGGAGGTGAGAGAAGGTCAGAGCGGGTCATGGCTTGGATGTGGGTACGAAAAGACAGTTGAAGGTCAAACAAGACACCGAGGTTCCTGACTGGCTGGTGAGTTGAAGGGTCCAACCATGGAGGCTGATGCTGCCAGAGCCTGAGGTGCTGAGGCGCTGGCGCGAGTCAATCAGGAGGGCCTCAGTCTTGTTCACATTCAACTGTAAGAAATTTGCCCTCATCCAGGACTTGATGTCCGACAGACAGTCTGTCAGGACAGCAGTGGTCCTGGAGTTGAGGATGGAGGCAGAGAGATAGAATTGGGTGTCATCCCCATACATATGGAAGTTGACCCCATGTCTGCGTATGATGTCACCGAGGGGGAGCATGTAGATATTAAAGAGGAGAGGGCCAAGGACAGAGCCCTGGGGGACGCCAGACGTGACAGTGCAGGAGCTGGAGGAGAACCTATAAGAGGCAACAAAGTGGAGACAGAGAGAGAGAGGAATCGAACCAGGCAAGGGCAGGTCCGCGAAGATTAAGTAAAGAGGAGAGGCGGTGTATGAGGATGGAGTGGTCAACACTGTCGAAGTCGGCAGAGAGGTCGAGGAGGACGAGGAGGCAGAGGGAGCCTGGATCACAGATGTTCAGAACGTCATTATCTAGATGGATAATTAATCAATTTTACGACGTGTAGAGCTTTGTTGCAAGTCAAAGTGTTGAACAGTTTCAAGGTTGTTTACTCATTCTTTTTAAAGTACTCTAGCTGGTTGCACCAAACTAGTTCATCCACATCCAGCACATGATCCCAGTAGAAAAGGCTTCAGGGCTTAGATGGTTACTTAGATCAGCAGATGTTTTATGATAGACAAATGAGGCAACAGAAGACAGCAACAAAGTATGGCACTCTTGTTCCTGGGGTCTAAAATACAATTTCTAATGGAAACAGTTTACTATTTATAAGAAATTTGAGTGATGAATTAATGGGAAATAGTGTACGTCACGCCGATTTATGGGAACTGTGCTCTGAAAGTTGTTTGTGTTTGGCAGAGTTCTCAAGGCTGGGGTGATGTACTTTAATTTCTTTATTAAAAAATGCTGTTAGAAATCACCTCCAGTTATTAATTAATTTTCTTACTTAATATTAGTTTTGTGGGACACTGCAGCCTTAATGAGTGTTTAGGATATATATATTTTTAAATTGATTGCTTATTTTATTTTTGTTGCGAACTGTACGGTTTGTTTGTTGATCTCTGATTTTCAAGAAAAAATGTTGATATTTTACAGGGTTTGAGCTTATGGGAAATCCATCAGGCTACTTCACCAACTTTGAAGAGAAAGTACAGGTGATTGAGTGGAAGAATTTGATCACCCTATTGGCAAAAAGATATATAGGTTAGTACATAGAACAGCTGTCATTCACTTTGCAGTTTGTGGGACATTGCTGTGCACAAATTGGCTGCTGCATTCACTTACAAATACATTGCCAGTACATTTTACAGTAATTCTGTGAAGTGCCTTGAGACGTTTCAGCAAGATAAGGAGCTACATCAAATGCAAGGATGTTATATTTTTCTAGTAGTGAAGTGTAAGGTATTTGATAAGTGGCAGTGACTACACAGATTAGTCCAGCTGATTGTGACCTAGTTTAAGACCATTCTCCCACAAAAGGTGGATGAAATGATCCAAGTTTGTAAAGTTGCACAGAAGTTTGCCAGCTACCTCTCTGCTATTAATCCTAGGCATTCATTTTATTACGTTGAATTGAATGATTCAGAGGTTGCCTCTTCTGACCAACTGTCAGCAAATAGCACACAAAAACCCACATTATAATTGTAATTATTCCCAAGTAATCTAGTATACCTTCGTAAACGTTGGTTCTTTTCAAGAGGCAGAATTGGGATATACGGATTCTTGTAAAATACAGTGGAGCCCCATTATAATGTACTTGTGTTGTAAAAAATCGCAATCAGTGCTTTAATGAGGTTTGACTGTGCAGCTGGCCAACTTGCTTCTTGCATACTAGCAGGTTTCTGCACTAAAACAATCATGGCCAACATAAATTCTTATTTGCTGCACTTGAGATGGGTCTTGAAGGTGGCAAGGAAGGGGGCGAGACGGAGTGACTGCGGGATGGAGTTCCAGAGGGTAGAGGCAGAGTGGTGGACGGCCCCCCTGCCAATAGTGGGGTGAGCAAAGTGGGGGATGTGAGGCAGGCCTGCTGAGCGGAGGGAGCGAACAGGATGGTAGGGGGTTAGGAGGTCAGAGAGGTAGGGGGGAGCAAGACCATGGAGGGCTTTGAAGGTGAGGACCAGGATCTTGAACTGTATCCTCTGTGTGATAGGAAGCCAGTGGTGTTGGGCAAGGATGGAAGTGATAGGGTCGCGGAGCCTAGTGTGGGAGTTCTGGATGATCTGCAGCCTGTGGAGGGAGGAGTTGGGGAGGCCGACAAGCAATGAATTTGCATAGTCGAGCCTCGATGTAATGAAGGCGTGTATGAGGGTTTTGGCGGCCTGTGGTGTGAGACAGTGTCAGAGCTGGGCGACGTTCCGGAGGTGGGGGAAGGCGGAGTGGGTCATGGCACCAATGTGGGGTAGAAAGGATAGTTGAGAGTCAAACAAGAAGCCAAGGTTCTGGACTGGCTTAGAAAGGTGGAGTGTGCAACCGTGGATGGTGATGCTGTCAGTGCCTGAGGTGAGGAGGTGCTAACGGGAGCCAACCAGGAGGGCCTCGGTCTTGTTGGCGTTCAACTGAAGAAAGTTAGCTCTCATTCACGACTTGATGTCTGACAGACATTCTGTCAGCACAACACAACCAATCCACTCCAAGCATACAATTGAAGCCATGCTTATAATAACCATCTAACGTAGTAAAAGATAAAGCTTATATCCTTTTTGCACCAGTTAGTGGAAACTCTTCTACAACCTCTTGTCCTTGACCTAAAATGTGACTGTTTGGCAAGCTAGGACCACTCTATCCATTAGTACTTTGGCTTGCAAGATTAATTGATTTGTATAATGTCTGCAATATTGAGCATTAACAATGTCATCTTTTCAATTTTAAAACAAAACCTATAGACTAAAACAGGATACTGTATCTGTTTTACAAAGATAAGAATGTTGTCCTTCACTTTCTCACCTTGGGTTACCATTTAATTACAGATATGTATGGAGAGGCATATGTGTCTAAATGGAACTTTGAAACTTGGAATGAACCAGATCATCATGATTTTGACAATGTAACATTCACAATTCAAGGTGAGTCAAATATGTAGGTAGCAATCACGTAGAACCATTCAGCCCTGTTCCACCATTTAATTAGATCATGGCTGAGCTGTACCTCAACTAATCCTTTCAATTCCAATTTCCCGCTTTCTCCCCATATCTCTTAATACCCTGACCTATCAAAAATCTGTCAACCTCACACTTGAAGGTGTGGGTGGATTCATCATCCATGTCCTTTTGGGGGAGAGAATTCCAGATTTCTACCATCCTTTGAATGAAAAAATGATTCCTGATTTCACTCTAACATGGCTTGCCCCCTTGTTTGGATTTCCCTACCAGAGGAAATAGCTTCTCTGTAACTTCTCTGTAACTTCAAATTGTGCTCTGAATCCATCAGCTCAACAATGGGGTTTAAAGTGACATGTTTTGAAGTACAACAATTTAATTTGAAGCCGATGTGCATCAATAGAGCAGTGTGCAGCGTGTGGGTAAGCAGCTGACTTTTTGCACGCATACACAGTGAACACTGATTCTGATTTTGTTGATCGTGGCCATTAATTAAAATGTCAAAAAAACAGTGCCATTAATTAAAATTTAAAAAAGCAAAAACAAAATTGCACTTTTAAGTCAGCAAAATTAAAATCACACAAACAAGCATAAGGTGCACTGGAATGTTATAAATCCCAAGTGCCAACTATAACATAATCTTCTTTTATATGTGTGGTTCCTTTGCGCATATTGATCTTGTGAGAGATTGTTAATTCCCTGTAGTAAGTGAGATAACAATTTATTTTATCAATCTAATCAATTCTAATAATTCTTACTTATTTAGTTTGTTACAAAAAGATTTTCTGTTGCTTAGCAAAATAACTCCAGTTCCAGCTATTGAACACTCATAAAAGCTTAATTTTACCTGATTTGGAGTATACACAAACTCTCGCCCAGATGGAGATACAAATGTTTGCCTATGCTCCAAAAACATAGATGCAGCTTGATGAAAGACGAATAGGGATCACAAAGTACCCATTGGGCATATTGTTAGAATTTGGCCAGCTAACACATCACAGCTTACCTCTATGAAGCACTGGTGAACTTCCCATTGCATGTCCTACTAGGACTACTCTATTTTTTAGGTAGGTTAGCTTGCAGAGGTAAGTGTTAGGGCAGATTTATTTATCTTCCGCAATTGAGGTCCACCAGTCCTCTGTCCTATCACAGATATCAGGGACCAAGTAGCAAGAATTCCATCTCCATTGACTTGACTATCCGCCTATGTCTCCATTGACTTGTCTATCCTCCTACATCTCCATTGACTTGTCTATACTTGTCTATCCTCCTAGTCAGTGGACCTCGCTATTTCAGAAGTGGAAATACTGAACCCACCACAGAGTAAACTTCTCTCTGCTCTCCCTTTGTTACAATGGTGATGGAGAGATCCTACTTACTTCACCCCTCCTTCCTGCCCAGATTGCACGTTGATCAACAAATAGCAGCAATTTTACATTTATATAATGCCTTTTACGTCAGAAGGACATCTCAAAGAGCTTCACAGAAGACATTTATCAGGCACATGTTCTAATGTGAGCTCTTCTTGAGTAGTGTGGTGAGCAAGAAAGCTGCACAAAAAGTTGTGAGTGCATCACCACCATCATTCATGCCACAAACCAGACATATATTGTAACCATTAAATGATCACACAATCATTTGTTATTTATCTATTAAACCATAGAAATTTATATTACAGAAGAAGGCCATTCAGCCTATTGTGTCAGCGCTGGCTCTTTTAAGGACTATCCTTTAAGTCCCATTTGCTTAGCTCTCAGTACACGAACCAGAAACCAGGCTAGCAATTGAGTCTCAGATATAAGATCATGGGCTTGCAACCCACATTCCAAGTAGCATCTTATAGTAACCATCCAAAGCTCTTTTATTCTCACAGGCCTTTTGATGAGCATCCTTCTTCAGTGTGGTGGAGACATCTTTGTAGGACAGTTTATGATGTGCCAATCACTTGACATTCTGGAGATCCAAATCCAAGTGTAATTCGAAGGAGGTGGCAATAGTGAATAGTATATGACTCTATTGACACACACAATTATCTTTTACATGTCTGCTTAAAAAACGATATTGAATTTAAATTTTTCACTGTATTTAGAATCGAGTAACATGATTTTAACTATATGTCAACATTGATTATTTTAACTACAACAAATTGCAATTTCATGCCAGAGTGGGAGATGTAAATAAGCAGTCTTATTACATTTCAGTCTTTAAAACAACACTGTCTGTTTTAGGATTCCAAAATTATTACGATGCATGTTCAGAAGGTCTGAAAGCTGCTAGCTCATTGCTCCAACTAGGTGGACCAGGCGATTCATGTCACCCTCTCCCACACTCACCTATAAGTTGGGGCTTGCTGAATCACTGTTACAATGGGACCAACTTCTTTACTGGAGAGATTGGAGTGCGACTAGATTACATTGCTTTGCACAAGAAGGTTAGTCATGCTGAATTTCATCATGTTCTCAAAATAAAAACTACCGGGGTCTAATTTGCAGTAATTTAACTGGATTCCACACAATTGGGTAGTATGTCATGTCAAGTCACCATAAATTTGCTCTAACACAGTGTACTACAGAAACAGAGTTTCCACTGATTGACATTATACAATTTCTTATTAAGATTAAGTAGCACTGTAAATTAGTCTCCAGCATTCATAAACCTGCAGAACAAACTTGTTCATGGTTGACTTTGTTTTCTCATCACTTTCCTCATCTGTTTATAGGGTACAACATTTTTTTAAAATGTTTATTTTCAAACAATATATACCACAGCTATTCATAGGTATTTCAGTACCTGCCTTTGACGTTGGAACCATTCAAGTCTATTTGGTCTTGCCCCCTTCTCTTTTGCTGCATAACATAAAAAGTTATCCAATTGATCTAATTAATTACCTGAAAATGTAGTTCTCACCCAATTTCTCCCCCCATGGTTACCTACTAAATATACATCTAATGTAACAGATAAACATTTAATTTACTTCTATGAGCAAACCAGTATTAAAATGTGTTTTCATTGTAAAATAAAATGTTGAATAGCAGATTGCATCTGAATGTTTTTGAATGAGTCATGACCCTGTTTTGAGTTCTTGTTATTTGTCATTCCATTAACTTCTGTGTAAAGTCCACTGAACATTGGACATGCTTTTTGTGAATGATTCTGCAAAGTATTATATTAAATTGAAGCTATTACTTTGTATGTTAAATGTCACTTTGGGGTTTAATTTTTTGAATTTTTTAAAGATTTTACCATAACTAAGTTGTTAATAGGTAAAACTCATGGCATTTCAATAAATATCTCCACCCTAAGTAAGTAGGTTTAACATGAACTAAACCAGGTGCTTTTGAGTGGAGGGTAAATTCCCAATGTACTGCTAACGCTTGTTGGAAATGAAGAACAATCATATGTCCTCATCCTCACCTACAAGGCCCCTACTTACCCGCCCGTACCCTCCGTTCCTCTGGCTCCTGTTTGCTCCACATCCCCCGCCCCAACCGCCCTACCATCGGTGGCCGGGCCTTCAGCCTCTCAGCCCCGAGGCTCTGGAACTCCTTCCCCAGTGCCTTCGCCGCCTCCTCCTTTTCCTCCTTCAAAGCCGGTCTCAAGACCTTTCTCTTTGACTGTGCCTTCAGCTCCCCTCTCGACTCTCTACCCCCTCTCGCTCCCTCCCTTCCCTCCTTGACCATTTCCCTCTGCTCGGGTCCTGACTCAACTGTCCAGCGCCTTGGGACATCCTCCCGACGTGAAAGGCGCTCTATAAATGAAATCTTGTTGTTGTTGTTTTATATGTTTATCTCTTATTGTTCATGTACAATATTTAAAAATTCTGCATGATTTTTACATTCATGCCCCCACAACTCCCACAGAAAAACAGTAATCTAGCTCCCTACTGGTCTGGAACCAAATAATTATGGTGAGAGAAAGTAGATCTAGTTTTCCTGGTTATTTAATTCTGCCTTGTAATGTAGAATTAACTTGAAGGGGGAACAGGTGCCGTGGGTTATATGTGTAATAGTTCATACAAGAGCAGAGAGTTAAAAGTTACGTGTTCCTTTCTAGCTTTATAAATGATACAAATTAGTTTCTATTTGTTCTTATCTTGACTAGAAACAATATTCCCTACACATGTAGGAAGGCGAATGCAGCTGAATTCCTGTGGGTCAAATATTACAAGCTGAGTATCTGTTTCTTCTGTGTCTCACAACATAGCATAGAAATTTTTTTTTTTTTTCTATGGGTCCTATCATTATACATTTGTGTCAGTCGGTTTGAAACTATTTCCATTGTTTCCTTTCAAAATAATGTTTTAACGGTATTTTGTGGAATTATATTAACTTCAGACTTAGACTAGAATCTAGAAATTTACAGAGCAGAAGTATGCCTTTCGGCTCATTGAGTCCATTTAGTCCCACTGACTCGGCCTATCCCCAATATCCCTTCAAAACGGTTTCTTTTATATAGCTGTCTATGTTCTTCGTGAAACAACAATGGACTCTGCATCTACCACCTTACTTGGTAGGATAATTGATAGTCATAATGGCTGATCCAAACGCAGCTTATAGTACTGATAGTTTGTTTTAAAATTCAGAATATGTAAGTTGTCCACATTTAATTGGCTCTGGAACTCCCTTCCTCACTCCCTTCGCCTCGCCCCCTCTCTTCCCACTTTCAGTCTCGGCTGAAGACCTTTCTTTTCGACCGGGCTTTCGGTCACCTTCTTCCCCCTCCTCCTGGCTCGGCCTCGGGATCCGTTACTGTGAAGCACTCTTGAGACGCCATCCAGCGTAGAGGGCGCTATATAAATCCAAGTTGTTGTTGTTGTTAATTGCGTACGACCCCAATATTTGAAGAAGGTCTTCTCAATAGTCAGAATTGTATAGCTGGTGTGGTACAGACAAGAGTAACATGTTTAAGAAAAATATAATATAACACATTATACAAAATGAAGCAATTTTACATATAACATTTTATTTTCACAGGGTGGAGGCAGCTCGTACCACATCTTAGAACAAGAAATGGATACAGTTCAACAGATCCTGGAACTTTTTCCTAACTTTAAGCCTATTCCAATTTACAATGATGAGGCTGATCCGCTAGTAGGTTGGTCAATTCCTAAAACATGGAGGGCAGATGTGACATATGCTGCTATAGTTGCCAAGGTAGATACTGGTGTCCATTGTTAACATTTACTCCCATTCAAACTGCTTTCTTTAAGTATTCCATTCTACCTATGAATAGTTTCAGTCTGGCTTCACTAATCCTAAATTTACTGCAAACTCAGGAAGGAAATTATGCTGAGAGGTCAAGATAACTTGGCATGACATAGAAATGGCTATGAACCACTGAAAGTGTTTCATTAGGGACACCTGCCTTTTCTGTTGTTTGACTTGACTGAAGTGGCCTCGTGAAATTGAGTAAGCCATTTTTAAGCAAGTTATTTCAGATCCAGTCCAGAATTGATACAGAATCCCACTCTGGATGGGTCCCATTAATACCAGGTTAACCCCAAAAAATGACTCCCTTGTTTTAGGGTGTTATCTGTGTTTTGAGAGCTGAGAGATCATGTAGTACTGAGTGTTAATGTGCACTGATGATTTAAGATTTATGTTTAAAAAAAATCTATGTGTACATCTGTAAGTGGAGCAGTGTTAAAGCCGACTCAAAGTAGTTCAGAGTACTTCACCTTTTTGTTTCTTGGAGGAGGATGGCAAAACAAAATTGATGAAATCTCATGACCTGTGGGGGTGGGGGGGAAACTTTTGCCACTTGACATGAAATGGGAATGCAAAACGTTTAGGCTTTCTGCTGTTTGTCTCCATTTACTTTCTCTGCCGTCAGGAACTATGATGTCAGATGCAATATATCTGATTTTCATTCAGTTTTAAGTACTATATTTAACAGTTTTCTCATACCACCTTGTGCAAATTACACTGGCCAGGAACCAAAATTCTATTTGTGGCAGTCAGAACATCAGCTTACTGTGAATATAATTAGTTCAATGTTTATAGGATAAAGTAGGGTCAGGTAAATTTCAGAATTCACAATGGCATCACCTTCAATACTGTTGGAAAATATTGTCTTTTATATGGGGATTGAAGGCTTTGCTGCCCTACATTAAAGACTCACATATGCATTATTATATTTGTGGGATGCTACCCTGCCTGAGGGTTGCTATACAAATGCTAGTTGTTTGTGATACTGTCTAAATCTAAGCCTCTCCCCATGCCAATCAAATTTGTTATTCTTAAACGGTTTATTTGTTGTGTAAAGAGGAGCTTATTTAAGGAGTGTCCAGCTGCTCGTAAGAATGCAAATAGCCAGAACAGCTGGTGTGTTCTTACCTTGTGTTACCAGTTTATGTACTGTGGTTGTACACGTGTTATTGATTTTAGCTATGTTTTCTGTGAAAATGAAAACATATTACCAAGCAAATTAAGGCATTTACGTTCAAGGCAATATTGTGTCATACATAGGAAATCGGTTGAGAGATAAGGGAGAAATAATTCGTATAAAAGGGAAGTTCTCTATTTGGTGGACAGTGATAGGTGGTGTCCCTCGGAATTAGTGCTGTGGCTTCAGCGTTTCACTGTATGTATCAATGACCTGGATACAGGAATAGAGAGGATTATTTCTAAATTTGTGGATGCCACTAGACTAGGAGCTGTTGTAAATTATGACGAGGACAGTTGAAAAATACAGAGATATAGACACAGCACTCTCTACAAAGTTAACAACAACAACAACAACAACAACAAGATTGCATTTATAGAGCGCCTTTCACGTCGGGAGGACGTCCCAAGGCGCTGGACAGTTGGATCGGGACCCGAGCAGGGGGGAAATGGTCAGGGTGAGGGGAGGGAAGGGAGGGAGAGAGGAGGGGGTAGAGAGTTGAGAGGGGAGCTGAAGGCACGGTTGAAGAAAAAGGTCTTGAGACCGGCCTTGAAGGAGGAAAGGGAGGAAGCAAGGCGAAGGCACTGGGGGATGGAGTTCATAAACCTTCGTGTAATGTAGCATTGAATTTTGCAACTAATACTTCAAGTGCAGTCTCTCCAGTGATCTGTATAACTTCAACAGTTCCTCATTGCTTTTAAGTTCTTTACCTTTGGCTTGGAATCCCAGCATTCAACTTGCCTTGCCAATGGCACTCTATACTTGTGTATTTGTTTTAGTGATTTATTCACTAATATACCCAAGACCCTTTGTTAATCTGTTCCCTCTAGAATCTACTTCCACCTCCAATTTTTATGACCATAATGCTTTACTTCGCATTTGGCTATACTGAATTGCATTTATCATAATTCTAACCACTTGTCAGCCTAATCTTTTAATGTGTACCTCTTGCAAACCTCTGCATTTTTCTTCATTTGTAAACTTGGATATACAGTGTAAGCCCCATTATGAATCTCCCAATACCATTTTGGTTTGACTTTCATAGCACTGGTGTGCAGTGGACATGCATTAATCGCAGTACACATTGCTTTTGGTGATGAATAGGCTGGGTAAAGAAAGGCTAACTTCTAGATCATCTGATTGTTGCTAATGTCATTTCCTATATGTGTACTATATGCAGGAAGTGCTGTGTGATTGTCATTTCACGAAAGAAGTCATAACAGCAGCACTTTATCACACATGTGCAGCACAAAGTAATTGACCTCAGGGATGCTTTCTGTGTTTTGCATACATTTGCGCAATGCACAGAAAGTAACATCTGATTATAATAATAATCCTTGCATTTGATATAGCGCTTTTCACGACTTTGCGATGTCTCAAAGCGCTTCACAGAATAGACTGTAAAGTGAATTAACTGTATATTTGTGGGCGAAACGCAGCAGCCAATTGTGCACAGCAGTGTCCCACAAACAGTCGTGGATTGAAATGACCAATTTATTATTGTTTTTGGTTTTGGAGGGATTATTATTAGGCTCTGTGTGGAGTAAGGAAACTTGCCCAAGGTTTTGCCCTGCCTGGAATTGAACCCAGGTGTCTCGCTTGATTTAGCTGATGATTCAGTAATCAGCCATCTTTTCCGTGCTTTGTCGTAACATGACCTCTGAGATTTTGGATTCACACAAGCACATTATAACAGGATTTCCTTATATACCCTTCTATACCAAGTCAAGATCATTAATGTATAAGGTAAACAACTGTGGGCACAGCATTAATCATCTATCATCACTTGCCACACGTGCAACATACCTGCCAATATATATTTTATGTAAAAAGAGCTCTGGCCTCATGAACCTTACAAAAGCAGACAAAATAATAATTCTTGCATTTGATATAGCGCCTTATCACATTGTTGTGACATATCAAAGCGCTTCACAGGATATATTGATTGACTGTATATTTTGTGGGCAAAACATGGCAGCCAGTTGCACGCAGCAATCTCCCACGAACATCCATGGAGTGAGTGACCATTTGGGGGACTGTTAGCCAGGACACTAGGAGAAACTCCCTTTTCAAATAGTGCCATGGGATCTTTAACATCCACCTGAACAGACAGATGGGGCCTCGGTTTAATGCTTCATCCGAAGGATGGAGGACGTAGATCAATCTATTCAAATTTATTTTATTGCATGTAGAATCCTATTCTTGGATGTGCTCTACCCCTTTACTATTCCTAATTGATGACTGTTGCAGAGATTTAATTGAGCCTATCAAGTCATAACCTTTGGCTGACCTGTTTTTGCTTTGTTTTCTACAAGGTAATAGCACAGCACCAAAATCTGCTGATGGCCAATCCACTAAACTTCAACTTTGCATTACTTAGCAACGACAATGCTTTCCTGAACTACTACCCAAATTACTTTACACAGAGAACTCTGAATGCAAGGTTTCAAATGAACAACACAAAGCCTCCCCATGTACAGATGGTTCGTAAACCAGTGCTCACAGTAATGGGATTATTGGGATTATTGGGTAAGTAGAAAAACCTCCTTAAGATGTCTGCTTGTGTTAAGTCTCTACATTTATGGTAAGCTATTCACATAATCAGTATTTAAAGTGACTATTCACGCCAGAACCCACAACAGTACTCTTTTTGTTGATGGACACTTTTAGGGTTAATCTTCAAAATTATTTCTGTGGTATTTTTTCTCTAGATTTAAGCTTTAACCTTGACCTAACCCATCAAATATTTACAGTACCCCACCACATCAGCATTCGGATCATTTCACGGTTACTGAGAGGCAAAAACCTTTTGCATCACAATGCATGTTCTAACTAAATGTACTGAAAATGTGGTTCAGTTTGATAGCAGCATGTTTTCAGCCCTTGTGTACTTGAAAAGATAAAACACTGTTTACCAGCAATTATTCATGCATGAGCAGAAAGGTCCCGAAGTACACATTTTGAGATCTGTTTTGTAATGCATATAATATAGGTTTGCATGCATTTATTTTCTAACATTTAGCATTTTTAATGGACCATTCCAGGTCTGCCCGGGGCCAGAGAGGGTTATGTGGCTGGGTGTTTCTGAATTTTGAGAGAGGATATTGTCACTTTAAGCTATTTACAATGTGATTAAGGCCAGTGTATGGTGGGTACAGTAGCCACAATTCTAAACTCAGAGATAAACCAGTTAAAAGTAAATCTGGAAAACATTTCTTCACACAGAAAGTCATACAGATATGGATTGCATTGATTCAAAAGGTGATGTGATGTTTAATAGGAAGATAGATGAGTATGTAGCATGTAAACCCCCTATCTACCTGCCCGTACCCTCCGTTCCTCTGGCTCCGGTCTGCTCCACATCCCCCGCCCCAACCGCCCTACCATCGGTGGCCGGGCCTTCAGCCTCTCAGCCCCGAGGCTCTGGAACTCTATCCCCCAGTGGCTTCGCCGCCTCCTCCCTTTCCTCCCTCAAGGCTGGTCTCAAGACCTTTCTCTTTGACCGAGCCTTCAGCTCCCCTCTCGACTCTCTACCCCCTCCTCGCTCCCTCCCTTCCCTCCCCTCACCCTGACCATTTCCCCCCTGCTCGGGTCCTGACCCAACTGTCCAGCGCCTTGGGTCGTCCTCCTGATGTGAAAGGCGCTCATTAAATGGAATCTTGTTGTTGTAAAGGTATTTAGAGAGATGGAGAAAGGAAAGGGACATACTATTAGAAAGGTAGAAATGCCATGAGTTAACAAAATGGTAGTTTGGGTTTGGTAGGTCAAATGGCCTCTTCTTGTCCCAGTGTTCTTATTCTGTGACTATAGCACATCTCCCAGTGCATGCAGTACCTCATATGGAAAGGAAATAGCTGCAGAACAGATCACATTTGGTGTGAGACTTATACACTTACACATATAATTAGTCCATTCTTATTCCAAAACTTTAAAAAAGGTTTTCAAAGAACCCCTCTCTGATCACAACCTTATATAATATAATAGTCCTTGTATTTGATTTATTAATTTTTGAATGATTTGTTGGATGAAATTTAATTGGTGCCAGAAATGGTAAAGAAAAGTCCCTTTCTTAGAATGCAATTTACTTCTAAATATAATACTGAGTAATACCTGAAATAATTATCTATCCAGCATCATAGAGAAATAATAAGACACATTTTTCTCAATTGTTAAAGTCCCTGCTAAGAAGTAAAAACATGACATTTTATTAATGGATTAACCAAACTATATATTCTTTATGTTAATGTGATGTACTTATTTTATTTGCCTGGGTTTATTGGATGTTGTGTTATAAGTCCTCTAGAATTGTGGAAAATAGTTTTAAAACGTTTAAGCTTGTTTAACAGCAAAGAAGTAAAATGACTAGAACTCTTTATACATCAATTATAATTTTATATTCATCTTTTGGAGTATCAATGAAGGAACCTTATGAAGGTATATACAATTTTAACCAGGATTGAGAAAGTAAACACACTTTCAGACAACACCGAAACAGTACGAAAAGAGGACATAGCCTTCGGATTGCAAAGGGCAATTTCAGGACACACACCAGGAAGTATTTCTTTACCAAGAGGGTAGTTAATGACTGAAACCGGTTATGGGGAAGAGTGGTTGAGGCCAGGAGTTTGGAATAGTATAAAAAAACAGTAGGTACAATGAAAGGATGGGAAGATCAAATGAGCCGAAGGGCCTTCTTTACCTGAACCTCACTTTTAATCTTGTGACTGAGGTGAACCTCTCTGCCCATTTGATCTCATCCTTTCAGATTACGCATTCTGTCATTTTCCTAATACAGCTACAAGTGTTTTTTCTAAATAAGTCCAGTGTTATGGCATCTTACTACCATTCCTGATAACCTATTCCTGCTGTTAAAAATAAGAGGCTATTCAGTTCATTCACTGTTTTTCTCTTTGTGCAGTATCTTCTGAGGATCAGCCTTTCAGTTTAGGTAACTGACAGTTCACTAAATAAAATGGTTGAACACTTCTCAAAAGTGATTTCTCGTAGTGATTTTCAACAATGATGATAAATTTGTTGGAATGACTTTATAAGCATGAGATAGTGCTGGACAGGAATTTGTTTACCTACATGAACAAGACTATATATAATAGGTTGTGTGTACTGGAGCTTGGCAACTCTTCACAAGCACTTTTATGTTTAATGGTACAGTAACCCCTTGTGTAAGTTGCTTACCTTCTCAGTCATAGGTATTGGAGAGAATGAGGTGAATACGCTCAAAATCAAAGAACTATAATCTGAAGAAGTCCAAAATCAGAGGAACATTGAAAAATGCTCCAATTGATTATCAGCAATTTTCACCATGGCTTAAAAAGGTGGATAATTTGCTGACAACTTTGTTAAAGGGTTAATGTGATAATCTTATAACTGAATGGGATATTACGGATTGAAATGGCGATTAATCCTCTTCAGCTGTAAAACCTAGAGAAGGGCACTGGAAAGGTTACAGATGAAATCACATGTCAGATTTTATTTGGATAGTGGGGGGAATTATATAATAGACAAGTACTACGTAACTGATAATGTACTGTTCAAGAAAATATGAAGATATTACCAAACAAAAAGTTGGGAAGTAACTTAATCCATAAATCCAATTAGAACATAAAAGTGCTTGTAAAATGACTACATTACATTAGTGTGAATTGTTACTTTCTACACTAGCCATTTTATGATGTGTCCAACTAATGTTCTTAGTTCAGGATGATGTTTGCCAAATTATGGGCAGGAGAGGGTCAGTTGATCATGGGGGTTGAGCAGAAAATAATGAATCCATACAATTCTATTATTATTCTCATTGGATTCAAGATTCAAATGCTGCCTGTTGTTTATCTGCCACTTCAGGGGACTTCCACAGCAGTTCTTGGATGGTGCTATGATAGGAGATTTGTGTTTGAACCTGTAGATTTAGTGTATTAAAATAATTAAAAATAGATGTTTCTTAATTTAGAGACGAGCAACATTATTCGTAACATGACTCTACCTCAAAAAGAACTATTAAATTGTAAATAATATTCATCAGTGCTATACTATGGAAATGATACTGAGAACATATGTTCTATATCCAGAAAATAGTTGAGGATAACCATTTTTGATTATAATTTGCCAAATTTCAAAACTTTGATGGTGGTTTTGTTAGGAGAGAATGTTCTTTAAACATTGACAACCATTCTTTTTCTTGATATCATTCAGTTAGTCTTATTTTGTAATTTAATCCTATGTCTAAATGGGGCAAAATATGTTCTGTGGTGGTTCACTAGGATTGTAATAACCAAAGATTTCTACATTGTTCTCTTTCTTATACAGGTGAGAAACAACTTGCTGTAGAAATATTACTCAGTGGACAAGCTGTAGATTGGAACAGCACTTTGGGAGCACTGGCAAGTTCTCACATGCCTTTAAATTCAGATACATCAGATAGTTGGCAGTCCACGGTACTCATTTACAACAGTGATGACAATCAGACATCCTCCAACATTAGCTTGGTGACAGTCAACCTGACCAATTTTCCCATCCAATCAGGTAAATTATGTTATGTACAAATAATAATCCTTTAATTTGATATAGCTCAATTTCACATCTTCAAAATGTCTCAGAGCGCTTCACAGGGCACTTACTGTAAGGATGACACCCAACTCTATCTCTCTGCCTCCACCCTCAACTCCAGGACCATTGTTGTCCTGACAGAATGGATGAGAGCCAACTTTCTACAGTTGAACGTCAACAACACAGGGGCTCTCCTGATTGGCTCCTGTCAGCGCCTCCACCCCTCAGGCACTGACAGCATCACCATCCATGGATGCACACTCCATCTTACTAAACCAGTCCAGAACCTTGGCGTCTTGTTTGACCCTCAACTCCTTTCTACCCAGATTCTTGCCATGTCCCGCTCTGCCTTCCCCCACATCTGCATTGCCCGGCTCCATACTGTCTCATACCGCAGCCACCGAATCCTCTTGCAAGCATTCATAACATCCAGCTCGACTACGCAAACTTCCTGCTTGTCGGCCTCGCCAACTCCTCCCTCCATAGGCTGCAGATCATCCAGAACACTGCAGCCCAAGTCCTCTCCCACACCAGGCTCCGCGACCTCATCACTCCCATCCTCATCCGACTCCACTGGCTTCCCATCACACAGAGTATACAGTTCAGGATCCTGATTCTCACCTTCAAAGCCCTCCATCGTCTTGCTCCCTCCTACCTCTGCAACCTCCTAACCCCCTACCACCCTGCCCACTCCCTCTGCTCAGCAGGCTCACGTCCCACACCTCGCCCTCCCCATTGGTGGACGGGCCTTCTGCCACTCTGCCCCCTCCCTCTGGAACTCCATTCCACAGTCCCTCTGCGTCGCCCCCTTGCCTCCTTCAAGACCCGTCTCAAGACCCTCCTCTTCGACCGTGTCTTCGGTCACCCTCCTTCCCCCTTTGCTCTCCACCCTCCCCGATCCCGACCCCCAGCTCGGATCCGAAGCACTGATTGTCCAGCGCCTTGCGACGTTCTCCCAATGTGAAAAGCGCTATACAAATCTAATTTTGTTGTTTGTTGTTGTAGTGACTATACTTTATAGGCAAACTCGGGAAATAATTTTTTTTACTCAAAATAGTATTTTAGAATTATTGTAGTAGTAAAACTACCCTGATGTTTAAGCAACTTTTTACTTTAATAGTTACAGTACTTGAACTGACAACATACTAAGACTGGAATTCCTATGGCAGTCTAAAAGTTAAAGTACAACTTAGGCCAATATTTTCTTGCATTTGAGTCTTACTCTCAAACCAAAACTCGTGATAAATGCCCTCAAAACATGCGGTGACTTGTTGGGTGAGCTGGGTTGAAATATAGTAGCAGCATGTGGTAATACCATTACTTATTGATTATAAAGCAGAGTCTAAGAAGGATAAAATTAGTTGGAGGTTTCTAATCCTTAGCTGTTAAACCTTCTAGAATTGTGGAGTCACAATTAGAATTTAATTTAATTTCATATTTAATTTCATGGACCAAAAATCTGTGGTAAATTGTAAACTAAAACTACAGAGTACACACTGATGTCTTCCTTTCCAGAGGGCATTACAAAACTGATTGCTTTCCATTCAATTTTAATCTTTCTTTAGAGCTTGTGTATGTCATCTACCACCTGGACAACAAGGATACCAATCCATACCAGCAGTGGAAGAATCTGGGAAGCCCTGTTTTCCCCACAGTGGAGCAGTTTTGCAGTATCAGAGGAATGGAGGTATGGTTAGTGATTAAAAGTAGAGATTTAGGAAAATGAAATAGCTTTTGCCAACCCTCTTGAGCAGTGAGGTGAGGTAAAACAGGATGGTGTAACAGGTTCCAATGAATGATAGCATTCAACACACAGATTTTTCTTTCACTATAATAATAATAATAATACTGATACGCAATTAGTTATTAATGTTTATATTGGGAATATTAAGGATTAAGAAATGGTTTGATGGATTTGAAACCTATAATTATCACCATTGAAAGCATACTAAAATTAAGTTTTGCATATGTGTTTCTTGTGTACTTTGAAATGTAATCTGCACACTGGTGCATTGAGTAACCTGTAATTTTGTTTCAATTAGGATCCTGTGATAGAGGGGCCAATACCATTCCCTCTAGAAGGCAACTTGACTTTGAAACTGCAGCTTCCTGTTCCCTCAGTGTATCTCTTGCACATCTGTGCAAAGCCTTATGAACCTCCAAAGCAGGTTATAATCTGACATTTTCAAATTAAATCACTCTTGCCAGATCAGTAGATGGTCATTTCACTTACATTTTGAAAGGTATTATTTAATACACAAATGAAATCTTGTTGTACAATCTCAAATTTACGTACACATTGATGTATTTGAAACAGTAGTCTGTAACATTTGCCAATACTATTGCAGTGGCGATTTGTAATCGAATTGCAAAGCAGTGATCAATTGAAGAGTTGTCACTTACACCTTATAAACTGTATGGTTGTCATTTACTTCTTATTCCATGTATATATTGATTTCAATCAATAATATAGCAGTTAATGGGCTTTATATCCAGAGGGATAGAATATAAAATTGTGGAGGTGATGGTGAATTTATACAAAATCTTGGTTGGATCATATTTGGAGTACTGTGTCCATTTCTCGTCTCCAGACTTTTAGGAAGGATATAGCAGTGATGGAAAGCGTACAGAATAGGTTTATGAGGATGATACCAGGGCTGGCAGGTTACTGCTATCAGGATAGACTGCATAGGTCAGGCCTTTTTTCACTAGAGAAGAACATTTAAGGGAGGACCTAAGAGAAGTATTTAAAATTATAAAAGAGTTCAATAAGGTTGACATCAATAGGCTGCTTCCACTGGCTGGGGAGTCCGTAAGATCAAAAAGAGAATTTAGGAGAAATTATTTCACGCAGAAGGTTGTGGAATTGAGATTTTGAACTTGCTGCCTGAAGTGGTGGTTGAATCAAATAGTACAGATACATTCAAGAGGAAACTAGACTTTCACATGCAGGAGACGGGAATAGAAGATTATGGGACCAAATGAAGGAATGGGTGGAGACTCGTCTAGATTATAAACACCAGCACAGACTGGTTGGGCCGAGTGGTCTGTTTCAGTGCTGTATTTTCATTGTAAAGCTTCGTAAACTAATATGGAGTTCCATTTTCTGAGTACTAAATGTGACTTGAAAGGACAGCATAGAGAGACAAGTAGCTAACGTTTTTTATACCTAGTCATTCAGTTATATTTTATTATGTGCAGCATAGTTTGCTTTTTATAGATTTCATTACATGGGAGAACATTTTACAAGAAAATGTTCTAATGTTCTAGCTGGTTTACACAGGATTGTGATATGGATTGTAGTTATGTGGTAAATATTGATCTATGTTGTCTTTTCCTTTCGTATCATCACAGTAGTTTAGCTGATCTCTATGTACAGTTTAAGAACAGATTTTTAAAAGAAGAATTTGAGTGGGGCTTTTCTATTATAGTCATAAATGCAAAATTATATAAATGTTCATTTTGTCTTCATGACAGTATTTTTACAACAAATCAATGTTTTAAAGGTATCATTCTCTTGTTCTCAACGTAAGCCTATTGCATTTCTGCTGAAGGGTTGTCATCCCATAGTCACTGTGTCTCTGGCATTTGCTTTAAAAAACAGCAAAAATGGGGTCTGAAATTTAATTTTTGATGTCCGAAGAATTTAGTGATATTGTAGCTTGTCACTATTGTGGTTAGTCAAGCTAATAAATGCAAAACTTATGCACAAGAATATTAACTTATTGGATCCTTTATGGTAAATGTAAGGAGGATTTGACTAGTGGGTGGAGAAACAGTGTTGTCAAAGATTGTTACAACTCATTCCTTTGTTTGTATTCACAGACAACAGGTGTGAGATTCATCCCTTTGACATTGGGTCAAGTGGCTGTTTTATGGGATGATGGATGTGTAAATTCAAAGTGAGTACTTGATAAAGCTTATAATATAGAAGAGAGTTAAATACAGTGGCTTCATTGTTAGCAATTGGGTGACTGGTGCAGTCTTTCATTTGCCTCTCCCGCTTGCTGCATTGGGTGTGCGGCAATTTTCTGGGTGTGGACCTTACCCAGTCTCCCTTTATACAAAGAATGCAAATAAAATTTACAACGGTAAGACAGCTACTAAGGCTGGAGGAGTTTTTTGTTCTATTGCTCCAGGTGCTGTTGCCTCTTGAGGTTGATGAATATTCACCTCTGAAGGTAATCGGACGTATGTGGTGGTGATCACTTGCCTTTGTTAGACAATCACCAAGCACAAGGCTGTCTCAGCCACATGGTTGTAATGTAAATGTAGTATAAGCTGTATTTTAATTTGGTATCCATCAGGAAATGTTGATGGATTCCATTATTGGTATGATTGGGATATGAGTTGATGCTATGAAATTTTAGATATTTGAAGCATTTTGTCACCAACTTTTCTTCTCTATAATAAGTTATTTTTATATAAATATATATATATAACCATGATGCAGTGGCCATGGTAAAATGGGATAAAATGATATTACCTAGAATTTTGCTCTGCAAAATGGCATCACACTGAATCTTTTCAGGAAAAATTATGAGAAATTTTTTTGTAAAAATTGAAATATCAATATACAGATAATCCCTTTGTCAAGGGGGCAAATTTATT
The DNA here is from genome assembly GCF_018977255.1 of Callorhinchus milii. Taxonomy (NCBI): domain Eukaryota; kingdom Metazoa; phylum Chordata; class Chondrichthyes; order Chimaeriformes; family Callorhinchidae; genus Callorhinchus; species Callorhinchus milii. The sequence goes on along the minus strand of NW_024704742.1, from coordinate 31,624,586 downwards.
TTGAGTATCACTATTAATTGTAATTTGGGTGTGTAACAAATTGTGTGCGTTAACTATCTTGTTTTGATTCTGGTATTGCAGACTTAGTAGGTTATCTGTCTCGTTTTGAATGTGGTTACAGTCAGTGCGCTAACTGTCCTGTTTTGAATGTGGTGTTGCAGACTGAGTGTGGTGACTGTACTGTTTTGATGTTCAATGCAGATGTTTGAAAACATTTGAAGTTGAGTTTTCAGTCGATGGGGATGTGTATAAGAGGATCAATTCCAGGGCGACCATCTTCACTGTGTTTATACATTCTCCTCTGAACAAGAAAAAGGGTTAGTACTTTCAGTTTATTTTCAATTTTCCAGTTAAGTAAACATAAAATGTTTGCTGGCAAATCACAGTAGCTGGAGACAAGGCTGTCCCTGGTGGAAGAGTACTGATCTGCACCAATAGATTTTATCCTTGATCAATTCATCAAACTTAGAAATGAAAGCAATACAAAATCCCATAATTTTGATCTTTTCAACCCTCCTTTGATTAGCATTAAGGTTTTCTCCTTTATTCTATTTGTTGTAACCTCTTAAGTCTTTTCCACTTTTACTTCATTGATAAAAGTATGAGGCAATGAGGCCCATGTGTAGCTTGGCATAAATTGTAGCTTTCCTGATAGAGAAGTGTATGTTCTCAGATTCCAGAAGAATATCCTTCACACGAGATTCTACTGCTCGAGCTCAGATAACAAACTTAGTGTAAAAAATAAATTCCCAAATTATTCGAATGAAGAAGGCTCTTCAACCTATGGAATCATAGACAATTATGGCACAGAAGGCTATTCGGCCCATTGTGTCTTTGTTGGCACCTTTAAGAGCAATCCTTTCATTGCAATCCATTTAACTGCCCTTTCCCCATACCCCTGTACTTGATGACTCCTTTAACTATTTCCCTTTTGAAAACAAAAGTGGATTCTGCCTCGACCACTGTTGATAAGAAATAAGAAATACTTATCGGTGTATATCCTAAATCCTGTGCGCTCTTATCTATTCATGTGGAGGAGTATAAACAGTAGTTAGAGTTAGCATGGACTAGTTGGGTCAATGGTCTGTTTCATGCTGTACATGCTATATAAATCTCTTTCTGTTTTTTAAGCAATTAAAAAAAGCTTTAATTTTTAATTGACCAAGAGCTTGATCTTGTTTCTTTGACAGAACGATCACAAGTATCTGGTTTCTACCGAGTTCGTGCAGTGGATTACTGGGGCAAGACTGGAGGGTATTCAAACCCTGTTAAATATATTGAATAAATCTTTTTTTAAATTCTAATCAAAATATTTGTAATGACGATGATGGACTCAGAAAATAATAGTTTTGTGTGTATGTATTAAAGGAGAACTCAAATGGTCAAAATCATAAAACATTTTAACAGCAAATGTAAAATATTCCTTATTTTGAAGTTGTCCTTTTGTACAAATATTTGAATTGTATTTTACAGTCAATACATTTTATATGGAAGCTTGCAAACTGTGCTAGATTTTAAAAGATAGTTTGGCAAAGAAAATCCAAAAAAGACTGGTTGTCACTGAAGTTAAAGGCATTAGCAATACAAATTTAACTGATGCAAATATCTAATTCGCCAAAACAACACAACTTGCACTTGCATAGCGCCCTCCACGCAGGGTAGCATCTCAGAGTGCATCACATTGGCGGAGCCTGACTCCAAGCCCAGGGTGGGGAGGTGACCATGAGCATGGTCGAAAAGGAAGGTTTTCAGGCAGGACTTGAAAAAGGGGAGAGAGGGGGCAAGGCGGAGGGATTGAGGGAAAATGTTCCAGAGTTTTGGGACATAGTCGCTGAAAGCGTGACCTCCGATGGTAGAGTGGAGGGTGCGAGGGACAAGCAAGAGCCTGGTGCCAGTCGAGTGGAGGCCCCAGTGGTGAGTTGGGGAGTGAGGAGGTCAGAGAGGTAGGGTATCCCAAACATGTAAGGTACCCCTGCCATACACATGTTGGTGCACATACACATGTATATTTGTAGGAATTATCTACCGAGTTTCCCTGTACTGTGATCAGATCATTTTCTTTCAATAATAGAGGTCCTCAATTGTCCGCACTTCTTCAGACTGTGTACTCCCTAATTAAGGCTGCTCATTAGGGTCCAAGCCATTTTAGTGAGCAGCAGCATCAACTGTCTCGCCTTATCTCCTGAGACCTTACTCCTCCCCCAGATGTAGGATTGGACACGCAACGTGAAATCCAATGGGCCGAAGGGCTTTCTTCAGCTGAACCAATCTCGTGATCCTGCAGATTCAAATCTACAATTGGTGTGGATAAAAATATTGCATTTCATAACCAATGTCATTTTGAATTTATTTTGTTTTATTACACTGTTATATTGGAATAAATAGGATTTTGATTTCAACACATTTTTTTTCTGAACACAATCTCGTTTTTGGTTACAATTTAAAATACCATGTTGTAGTGTCCTTTAATTTTGCCAGCACACAATCTTTGATATTTCATGGCAGCAAATCTTCAGCAAATCTGCTCATTAATATAAATGTTTACCATATTCATTATTGATAAGAAATAACTACAGCAAAGTTGAAATAATTGTAATGTGGCTGTAGATTGGTGATAAATACTTTTGACCAAGAAATTTAAAAGACCTACAACATTGTTGCGCTTGGAGTTACAATCCTTGTGGTGTTCTTCTGTGCTGAAACTCTCCATTCCATCTTCAAATAAATAGCACCTCTTGTTAGTGCCACTTTAAGGGCAGGCACCTGAAACAGGAATGAATGAGAGCTCAACTAAGATACAGTCATGGGGGAAATTGTTTTTAAACACTAAAATTTGTTATTGGTTAACAATCTTAGTTCTTTCCACCTGTCTTTAAACAATTCTACAAAGCCATCTGAAGAACTGATGGTTTTGTCCTTTGCCTCTGCTGGCCTTCAGATACAGTTGTGGTGTCAAATTTTTCAGATGACACCAAACTGGGAGACATGATACACAGAGAAAGGGACTGCAGAGGAATGCGGATTAGCAGAATGGGTGGACAGATGGCAAATGTAGGAAAATGCGAAGTAATTCACTTGTGCTCAATTTTGAGTACCAACAACTAGGAATGACAATAATAATAATAATCCTTGCATTTGATATAGCACTTTTCATGTCTTCGAGATGACTCAAAGCACTTCACAGAATATACTGTAACGTGAATTGACTGTATTTTTGTGGGTGAAACATGGCAGGCAATTGCGCACAGCACTGTCCCACAGTCGTGGATTAAGTAATTTTTTTTTGTTGTTTTTTTCTTGAATTATTATCAGGTGTATTGATATGATAGATTGGCCTTAGAGAGTGTGCAGTGTTGATTTGCTAGAATGATTTGTGGTGTCAAGGGCCTAAATTATGATGAAAGGAAGTAAAACATTAGATTGTATTCTCTCAAATTCAGGAGATTGAGGAGTGATTTGATTCAGGTGTGTAACTGAGGTGGGAGTGTGGAATTCACTCCCACAATGGGCAGTGGTGGTAGAGTCAATTGAAAAATTATAAAGGCTTTTAACAGGCTGAAAAGCTCTTTCCTCTGGTGGGAGAATTGAGGACTAGAGGCCATAGTCTTAGACTTAACGCTTAAACCAGAGAGCAGGCAGAGTCAATTGAAAAATTTAAAAGGCAAATAGATGTTTGTTTAAGAGACAAGGGTGTCCAGGGATTTGGAGAGAGGGTGGGGAGATGCAGTTGAGTTGCAGATCAGCCAAGATCTTGGAAAATGATGGGATAGCCGATGGGCCAAATGGCCTCTTCCTGTTCCTATGTTCTTAAAAGTAGCTACACAGGTAGACAATAAGGATATAAAAAAGCCAATGGGGTCTTGGGCTTCATATCCAGAGGGATAGAATATAAAAGTGAGGAGGTGATATTGAATTTATACAAAAACCTGGTTAGGAATGCTGCATCCAATTCTAGTCTCCACACGAATGAGAATCATATTGTAGTGAGTGAAAGAGTACAGAGTAGGTTTATGAGGATGATACCAGGTTACTGCTATCAGGATAGACTGGAAAGGTTAGGCCTATTTTTGCTGGAGAAGAAATGTTTAAGAGGCGGCGTAACAAGTGTTTAAAATTCTAAAAAGGTTCACTAAGGCTGACATAAACAGGGTATTTCTACTGGTTGGGTGAATCCGTACCCAGCGGACACAAACTTAAGATAGCGACTAGGGGGTCTAAAAAAGAATTTAGGAGGAACTACTTTACATAGAGAGTCATGAGATTGTGGAACCTGTTGCCTGAAGCGGTGGTTGAATCAGATAGTGTAGATATATTCAAGATGAAGTTAGACCTTCACACATGAGAGAGGGCATTAGAAGGAGTAAGGAATGGGTGGAGACTTGTGTGCAGTATAAATATCGGAATGGACTAGGCCGAGTGGCCAGTTTCAGTGCTGTCCAGTCTTTGGAACTCATGTAATGCAAAAGTCAATCATCGTGACAGTACAGTAATTCATGTGCCAAAGTCTACTCAAGAAGAAGCTACTTCGTAAACTGAGCTTCAACTCCGCTCTTTTATTGGATCTGAATGTTGTGGTACTCACCAGACTGGAGAACTGGTTCAAACTGCCCAGAGAGACAGATGTCCTCCTGCTTTTGACGGACAATGCGCTGAATGGTTGATGGGAGCCCACGTGGGTTGCGGGAGAAGATAAGGGCATAGCCATCATCGCAGGTTCCATCATCCTTCAGTCTGCGGCAGGCATATGTAATGGCATAGTTATCATAGTCGGTGTCAATAACCCAATATTGGTCACCTGCACAGAGCAAAACCAAACATTACTCAATATTTGGTATCTTGACTGAAATACATGTGACCTGGGTTTGATTCCCGGCAGTACCAAAAGTTAGGCAAGTTTCCTTACTCCAGACGCCTGTTTACCTAGCAGTAAGTAGGAACACAATTGTTAGTCGGTTGGTGAATCGCTTCCTGGGGATAATAATCCCTTTAAAAAATAATAATAATAATTTGGTCACTCATTCCACGACTGTTTGTGGGACATTACTGCGCAAAATTGGCTGCTGTGTTTCGCCCACAAAATGCAGAGTCAATCCACTTTATTATATATTCTGTGAAGCGCTTTGAGACATCTCAATAACGTGATAGGATCCTATATCAAATGCAAGGATTATTATTATAAGTAATCCATGAAGTGCCCAATGATTCCACTTAATGCTAGGTTAACCATATCCCATGTATGCTTGTCATTTTGGTTTAAAGGGTTCCTTTGGAGGGGCAGGAGAGCGTTCCAAATCTCTGTGTTACTGAGGAGTCCTGTAGCTCAGTGGTTAGAGCACTCGTCTGGCAAGAGAGACCTGGGTTCGATTTCCAGGCAGGGCGAAACCTTAGGCAAGTTTCCTTACTCCACACGCCCGATAATAATCCCTCAAGAAAAAAAACAATAATAAATTGGTCACTTCAATCCACGACTGTTTGTGGGACACTGCTGTGCGCAATTGGCTGCCAGGTTTCGCCCACAAAGTATACAGTTAATTCATTTTACAGTCTATTCTGTGAAGCGTTTGAGACGTTTAGAAGACATGAAAAGCGCTATATCAAATGCAAGGATTATTATTGTTATTAATGTGTGGATAAAGCAAAACTAGAAAAGCCAACCGTTGAAAAGTTGAAGTAGTGGCTTTAATGGATTTAAATTCAATATGAATTAAATAATGAATTACATGGATCAATTTTTGCATGAAATTGTTATGCAATGTAAAAAAAATGATGTATATGTAAATCCACAAATGTTGCAAATCACTTACCTCCACTAGACAAGTAGCTTGCAAGTCCCTGGTAAGCCATCTCCATCTTGGCTGGCGTGCCAGGGTCAGGTACTATGTATTGAGCTGACATATCTGCACAGATCACCCAGAACCTGCCAATAAATGTTCAACTATTTAGCTACAAATAAAATGGCAAGGCTATGGTATCTGTTGTAGCCAATATTTCTAAAGCTAACTTCCCTGAGGACCCGGTGGGTGAAGACACTGCCGAGTTAGAAGTGGAACGTACAGATCATAAGTCACAGGTTCAAATCCCATACTGTGCTGAGTTAGCTGATCTTAGCCACGGCAACATTTGGGGTGTTCCAATTGGCCTCAGTACGAATTGAATCAAGCCAAAAATATCAACAATCTCACCACTTTGAGCGTTTTCCAATAATAATAGTTTCATTAATAAATTGCTATGGATGAGAAACTATATATACATGGTACTGAATGTAAGTAAAATAAATAAAAGAAAATAATACAGCAGAACATAAAGATTATCAATAGTTTCAAAAGATGATTTCACAGCAAGTAGGCTTTTTCTTAAAAACACTGTCACGGGTTGCTTTTGCTCTCCCTCTATATAACCAGGCTTGCTGCCTGACGTGTATTTGTTTTGTGTGCACTCCCTCACCAATTAATTGCTCCCAGTATTCAGGTTTCACACTTGCAGGCTCTACTATTCTCACCAATTCTACTAGATAACAGTCCTCACTCTAATTATGCATTTGTTGCTCAGGAAAGGGAGAGTGGAACCTAAAGAGGTGAAAAGTATCAATGAAATCCTGGGGTAAATAAAGCAAGAAAAATATTGGTGTGAACAATCACGATCAAATGGGCATGTCAAATGACATTAAAGTTCTGAACAGGAACTGCGCTTTAGAAATCAATTCTAATGTTACACACCTATAATTTTACAAGTTGTAGGATCGAAACACAACGAAAACCATAATGCTCATCCATTGAATAGTGGTGCAAGGTGATCCCATTGACATTTAGATTCACCAAAGAATTAGCCCTGTGCGCCATTTAAAATTAAGCTATTGGGTGGAGAAAGGTGTACTATATATGGGTGAAATCGGCACAGTTTCATTATGCTTTCCTTATAACACAGAACCCGTGATAAAATGCCACACATTTGAAAAAAACACAGCCTGTCCTGGGTCGGTTGTGATTTTTTATTTTAAAGTTATGACTCACCCAAAAAGTTTCACTCTTCCCTTTGAAGAAGCTGTCATAGTGCCTTTATCATCCACAAAGTACTCAGCTGAGATATTGTCCTGGAGGAAGAGCCCCTCTGGGTCTTTCTTTAACAACGCATACCACTTTCCAGAATACTACAGTCAACGGAATAGACAAACTCTGGTTATGTAACAAATCAAACCCAAAACCTATTTTCCTGAATATATAACATTTCTCTTCAGTTGCTGTGCACAAAGTCTATTACGTGAAAGGTTTGGATGAAGAAAATCCTTTGTCTCTTGATTTCATGCTTCCTGAATATCCACCCATCTGTCTTCTCATTACAATATCAATATTCTAAAGCGGTTCAATGTCCTGGCATCAACCACTCTTCTGACAACCCATCCCAGTTGTTGTAATTTATCATCTGTGTAAATAACTAATTCTTCATCTGTTGCTCTTCAGAAGTCTTAACCATTCCCTCTTGGGCTGCTACCTTAGTTTATCTAAAAATATTATTCCGAGTCACCCTTGTTTAGTCTTTCCCACCATTGCAGGGATTATAGTGTCTGGCAGTCACTGCCTGCCAGATGTGACCTTTCTGACACTTCACCTCTGATACATAATGCAATGCTGTATTGGGAGCAACTCTGAGACCAGACAGTTATAGTTACACTGCCCAGTCACACCGACTCTTCAAGCTGAGAAGGCAGAGGTCACGTATACACACGTAACCACACATAGCTGGTCACAGGCATCTAACAGGTGAATTTCTAACATCAGAAACAAATCAACAGAGTCAGCTCTTTTTTTAGTTTTAGAAACATAAGTATTTTGCCTACTTTTAAAATTTGAGGGTTTTTGACAACATGAACGAGGAGAAATTATTTTTACCAAATGCTGAGTCAATAACAACAATAAATTACATATACTAAAGGGAATAGACTTAAAGTAAGTGCCAAAGACCAAAGGTATAGGTTGGGAGATTTTTTTTTACACCATTAGGAATGCCCTTCTGGGGACGGTGGTCAAGGCAAAATTTATCTTAGTTTTTAAGGGGGATTTAGATAAATATCTGATAAAGGAGAAATATTTGGAGGAAAAGGCAAGATAATGAGACTAATCAAATAATTCTTCCAGAGAGGCAGTGCAGCCATGATTGACTGAATGGTCTCATTCTGTGCTGTAAACGTCTATGGTTCAATGGTTACATTTCAATCTCTGCTTTATGTTTAAACAAGTAGCTGCACACCAAATTGCTCACACTACAACCTCTCCCAGAAGCACCAAACTACAAACATCAGTTGTTTCCTTCTGAGAAATTGGCAGCATTATAATGTGCATTTCACACTGGACAACACAAAAGATCAAACTGAGATGAATACAAGTATAGCAGAAAGATTAAACAGCATAATTGATGTGACACAACAAGAGTTATTATATTAAACATCTCACAATAAATCTGCTGTCTCTTTGCTACCTCTAGATTCACAGTTAAGTGATGAAAAATTTACATTTATTCAGAATATAAATTGTTTTCTGTTTATAACTGAGCACAGTTTACAATAATCAGTATAATCTTGGCTTACTTTATCACTGACAAAATAATTAAAAAAATAAACAATAAATGCAGATCCATAGTTATCTCCAGCATTTGGACTTTAAATAAAGAGAAACATGGTGACATACCCTCTTGGGATCAAAACCGTCCTTCACACTGAATTGATCCACCAAACAGGAGATGGCCAGCGATTCCTCAATAAATGCGACAAGAACTGTCAGAAGGATAAATTTGGAATAGTCCATTCTGTAGAAAAACAGAAATACTTGACTTTGATTTTGTTTCGCCCAGTCAAATCATTTTGCAGTATATTCTGTGAAGTGCTTTGAGACGTCTCGATGACATGATAAGGCGCTATATCAAATGCAACGATTATTATTATTAAAGTGCAGTGCTGCTGTGTAAATGTGCTTCAATCCGGATGTCGTTCATACAGACATTCTCTTATGCTACCAGCTTGTAGGTTCATCTGTTTCAGTCCTGTTACACAATAACTATATTTGTAAGTTTCCTTTTTTAAAAACTACAGATAAAGCACTTCTACATTCTGCAACTTCCGCACATTGTAAAATCTGAAGACAGATAAGCAGCAGATCTAGAAAATTGAAAGAGATCATCAGTAAAAATTCAAATGGATCTATTCCCAGAAACCTACCTGTTGCAAACTGGAAAGTTAAGAGTCTGTTGGAAAGAGCAGCTGGTATTGCTTGTAAATCACTCTTGTGTCTTTCTGTTCGTAAGCTTGGTCAGCTCTCTGGGTTGCTCACACTTCTTTAAATATTGATGAACTGACTGACTAATTTGTTATTTTTATTTTTGAAATGCCTAATCGTTTCTTAATCCAGTTTGAAATCCGCGCTAATCCCTGTCCTGAAGGAGACATTTACCAGCAACAGGGGTTATATAATAAAAGCGTGACCTTTTAAAACATTGGGAAACCCCATATAATTCATATACAGCAGTTATGTATTAAAATTTATTATTTCCAAATAAGTAAAGATCTGCTGAATCAGGTTAAACAAGCTGCCAAATAATCTTGGTTCGGAGGCATCTCACAAATTAGAGAAACAAAAAGGTTCAACAACAACTTTTTTTTGTAATTATAAAGACTGAATCAGTCAGCGGTTTTCCACTAAATTTTAATTCTACAGGTATTCACAGAGATGGTAGATTCTACAGTACAACTTTGATACAAGTGCTTGGACAAAAAAGAATAACCATTACAGCTAGAGGTGTTGTTGCTTTGACTCTTTGTTCACTGCTACCCTCTAAAAGGTCTAGAACCTCTTTCAGTTCCCACATAATATTTTTCGACACATAACGGCTATAAATTATAAGGGTTTTTCCAGTTCTTACCAATATGTTTAAAAAGCCTGACCAAGCAGCCCTCCCTCAATCAGAGTTGTTTAATTGATGTTTGCTGTGCCATTAAAACCGATACTGCGATTTCCCCTTTGAAAACTTGTAACAATGCTCATTAGCCATGAAGTGATTGACCAGTTTTATTTGGAGGCTTGTTGGCCAAGTAATAATAATAATCTTTGCATTTGATATAGCACCTTATCTCGTCTTCGAGACGTCTCAAAGCACTTCACAGAATATACTGTAAAGTGAATTGATTGTATATTATGTGGGTGAATGCGGCAGCCAATTGCACATAGCAGTGTCCCACAAACAGTCGTCGATTGAGTGACCTACTTATTTTTTAAGGAATTATTACCCCCGAAAAGTGATTTACCAATCGTCTAACAACCTGGTTCCTACTTACTGCTAGGTAAACAGGAGTAAGAAAACTTGCCCAACGTTTCGCCCTGCCTGAGAATTGAACCCAGATCTCTCGCTTGCGAGGCGAGTGCTCTAACCACTGAGCTACAGGACTCCTATAAGTAACTGCTTATAACAGATATTTTAAAGAGATGGCTGGTGCTACCTAGTGTCAATTAGGACTTTTTCTACAATTATTCTAATTGGAATACAGTCTTATATACGAGAGAACTTAGACAGCCCTTGAACCACACAGCCATCTCTTTAATTTATCCATTGGCAATGAAGTGGAGGAAGAGGGGCGGTCCTGGGATACAAATATCTAGTTTGTTAAAAGTGGGATTGCAGATAGAAAGCCCGTTAAGAGGGCACACAGGATTCTGGACCAGAGCGCTTCATAGAATATATTGTAAAGTGAATTGACAGTATTTTGTGGGCGAAAGGCGCAGCCAATTGTGCATAGCAGTGTGCCACAAACAGTCGTAGATTGAGTGACCAGATTATTCTTATTATTTTTAAAACATTTTTTGAAGGGATTATTACCTCCAGACAGTGATCCGCCAAACGACTAATAGGAAAGTTCCTACTTACTGCTAGGTAAACAGAGGCATATGGAGTAAGGAACTTGCCGAAGATATCATTCTGCCTTTATATACAGAGCCATTGAATACAAAAGTAAGCACGTTGTAGAAGTAATTGGTTCATCTCCAACTGGAATATTGTTTGCTGTTTTGGGTGTCACATTATAGAAAGGATATTAACATAGGTTCAGGTGGATGATACCAGAGACTAAATAATATAACTTTGAGGAAAGGTTCGAGAGATTAGGACTCTTCTTGATGGACCAGAGAGCGAAAAGCTTTGAGCAAATTAATCTTGAAAACCCTTTTTCTGCTGGTAGGAGATTGCAGGATAAGAGGACAGGAATTGAAGAACTGACCTGGTGAATAAAAGGAGAGGTTTGGAAGAATTTCTCCTAAAGGCTTTGTCCGGGTGTGGAATGATTTGCCAGGGATGGCTATTGGAAGAGTATTGATAGGAGCATGTAGTAAAAAGTTGGACAAGCACAAGCAGAGAAAGAGTGTCTGAGGATACAGGGAAGAGAATTGAGATTAGGATGGATGGCCTTGAGGAGGAGCAAACACCAACATGCCAAATAGGCTGAAAGGCTGTATTGTATCGTACATTTCTATGATTCAGGAAAGGGAAACAGCCTGTTGCTTTAAAAGTTTGAAATAGAAGCATAAATGTTACACTGGAACGTGACGCACAGAACAGTAGTGAGAACATGTGCTTGAGGGGACTTGACCAGGGATACGTAACATAAATGCAATGAAGCTTGCCATAAAAGGCAAATCCTTCTCTGTGCCTTATTGCTAATCAGGCAGAGGATTTATGAGGCTTATGAACGAAAGAGCATCACAGGATAATGACCTGGATGAGAAATCACCAGACTATTGAAAAATACTCCTCAGACTCAACCCAGACTCCACAAGGAAATTCTTTGGTAATACTAGCCACTCCTCTTCCACATTTATCTTGTGTGAGTCTGGCTCAGTAGTAGCCTTTGACTCAGAAGGTTGTGGGTTCAAACCCCACGTTGGGATTTGAATCACATAGTCTGAGCTGACACGTCAATGCAGTGCTGAGAATGTGTTGCATTATTGGAGGTGCTTTGGGTGATACATTATCCCGAGGACACCTGTTCAGGTAGACGTTAAAGACCCCCATGACACTATTCAAAAAGAGAAGGGAGTTTCTCCCGGTGTCCTGGCCAACAAACCCCCAAATAAAATCTATCACTCACTCCATAGCTGTTTGTGGGACATTGCTGTGCGCATACTGACTGTGGTGTTTCGCTCACAAAATATACAGAACAAAACAGTCAAACTTCTACAGTATATCCTGTTTAGGGCTTTCAGACGTCCCAATGATGTGGTAAGGCACTACATCAAATGCAAGGATAATTATAATCATAATAATTGTTATTTATTATTGCTCTGATCACCAACTCAGTGCAGCTAGAGGAAAGGTCTCTGCCAAGTTTTCTCTTGATCCCCCTCCTCCCAAAAATTATATCAAGGACACTTCAGAAAACTTATCGAACCTCAAACCCACAGTATTCTTCTTTCAGGGATTGGCTTCCTCGACACTGCAGGTCCATGTACTCAATCACTCAGGAACCATTCTGTCCCCTCACCCTGAATACTCAGCACCTGAAGACCAACTCTAGGTGCCTTGGATTGGGTTAGCCTTCCACATAATTATATTTAAATGCTGAGTGCTAATTATATCAGCAGGTCAGGTGGCTGTGGGGAATTGCAGAAGATCCACTGCGTGCTGAGGCTGAAGTAGTATGCATGTGAAATGACATAAGCACTGACCCAATGCAGATTAATACCTGCACGTGCTTCACCTCTGCTCATTATCAGCTTCCTCAAATGGCTGAGCTCTCCATGCCTGGTAGCAAATTAATGTGGTAATAATTCACTCATTTCATATTATTGCCTGTCATGTCAGGAGGATGCCTCAAGGCCCTTCATAAGATATACTGTAAAGTGGAGGGACTGTGTATTTTGTTGGCAAACGCAGCTGCCAATTTGTGCATAGCAATGTCCCGCAAACAGCGTGGAGTGAATGTTCAATTTTATTTGGGGGTTGGTAGACAGGACACTGGGAGGAACTCCCTTCTCTTTTCAAATAGTGCCATAGGATCTTTAACGTAACCTGGACAGGCAGATGGGGCCTCCATTTAGTGTGTCATCCAAAGGATGGCACCTCCAACAATACAACGCTCCCCCAGCACTACATTGGATTAATCAGAATAGCTGATACCCTAGTAACTGGCAATTAAAATTTACGATCCATTGTCATGAGCCAGAACGTCACAAACATTACTGTTGAGCAAAATGGTAGGGCAACATTCAATCAATATCAATTGTGCTGTTTAGAAATTATTCCATTCAGCACCAGCCCATCCTATTAGCAAAACTGCAAAGCTGCACTCCAGTGTAGACTCTTTATGTCTTCGATAGCTCAGCTGGTAGAGCGGAGGACTGTAGTGGAACACGTATCAAGTCATCCTTAGGTCGCTGGTTCAATTCCGGCTCGAAGGACTGCCACATTTTTTTTTCTAGTAGCGCAAGACAAAATCAATATCAATTGCATGTGTAAATCAACAATAGGAAAAACTGAGAAAGACGGTGAAATAATAGCAGAAAATGTTCATTGGTGCTCCAGCAGACATAATCATCCGAACAATCCTTTTTTTGATATAACGCCTTTCATGTCTGGAGCTTATCCCAAAATGTTCACAGGATGTACTGTAAATTGCAGTGACTGGGTGTTTGGTGGGTGAACACATGAGCTAATTAGCGCTCCAGCAAAGTTCATGAAGTGAGTGGGCAATTTTCTTTGGGGAATTTTTGGCCTGGACACCAAGAGAGAATCTCCCTTCTATTTTCAAATACACTATATTACAAATGTATACTTGTATGGATTCTTTCACATCAGAAGGACTTCCCAAGGTGCCGGACAGTCCAGGTTTCCTTCCAAGCTGAGAGTGGGGGTGAGGGCTGAGAGGGAAAGATGCCTGAAAGCACTGGGAAAGTGGAAGGACTTGACACAGACCTTGAAGGAGGTGAGGGAAGGAGTGAATCGAAGAGACTCTGGATGGAGTTCCAGAGAGTGAGGGCAGATATGCTGAAACCTGAGCACCCATGGTGGGGTGAGCAGGACGGGAGATGCTGAGTGGAGGGAGTGGCTGGTTTGTAGGGTTTGAGGAGGTTGCAGAGGTAAGATGAGGCGAGACCGTAGAAGGGTTTAAAGGTTAAGATGAGAATCTTGAACTTGATTCGCTGGGGGAATGGGAGCCACTGGAGCCAGGCAAGCGTAGAGATGATCAATTTGTTGTTCCTAGTGTGGGAGAGGACGTGAGCTGCAGAGTTCTGGATAGTCTGCAACTTGTGGAGGGAAGAGGTGGGCAGTCTTACAGCACAGAATTGGCGTAATCTAGCGTGGACATGAATGCGTTGATTAGGGCTTTGATGGCCTGAAGGGAGAGGAAGTGGCGGAGGTGAGCAATGATACAGAGGTGGAGAAAAGCTGAGCAGATCAGAGCAAGGATGTGGGGTTTAAAGGACAGTTGAGAGTTGAACAAGACAACAACAACAAATTGCATTTACATAGTGCCTTTCAGGTTGGGAGGATGTTCCAAGACACTGAGGTTCCACACAAAATCTGTGAGCTGGACTGTGCATCCATGTAGTTGTTGCCTTCAGTTTCTTCGATGAGAAAGCACTGATGGGAGCCAAGCTGAAGAGCTTTGGTCTTGCTGAACAGTTCCACGGATTGTTAACAGCCACCTGGACAGGCAGACAGGATCTCAGTTTAAAGTCTCGTTTGAGCTCTCCCCTTGCATTGCATTGGAATACTCAAGAGTAGCTGATACCCTTGGCAGTCAAAAGCCACAATCCATTGTCAAAAGTCTGGCTTCATAGATATTGCCATTGAGTAACGTGTGTATATATGTATGTGCAAGTGAGAGGAGGGCAATGTACCCACATTTTGGTGCCCAACCATTCAGGACGTCCTCCCAATGAGAAAGGCGCTGTACAAATGAAAAATTGTATTGTATTAAAGAAAATGTTGACAATCTTTGAGCAAATGCTGCTCTTTGAACAATACTGATCTTTGTGGATCTGACACCTACACCGACCTTAGTGCCTATGGTACATTTAACACACAAAATCTGCCTCCAGGCCTCCTGGTCAATCAGTAAAAGGTTAGTGTTTGGCTGGGGACAGTCTATAGTTTAACTCTCCTCTGCAGATCAACCCTGGAATACAAATATTAAACAAAAGCATAACTTGGAAGCCGCTTTGGGGTCAATGATTACCAGTTACACTTGTCTCTGCTTCAGTAATGTCAAAGATGCCTGTGATGTGGAGAACTGGACTAGATAACAATGAGCAAACAGAGAGGTTAGGAGAATGTTTTCATGCACAGAGTAGGAAGGATATGGAATGCTCTGCCAGAAGCTATCGTTGAGGCAGAATCCATATTGGCTTTCAAAAGAGAACTAGAAAATTACCAAAAAAGGAGTAAACTACAGGGGTATTGGGAAAAACAGGTAAATGGGACTGAAAGGATTGCTCTTAAAAGGCACTCTGGGCCAAATGGACATTTTTCTGTGCTGTAAATTTCTATGGTTTTATGGCGAACCTTCCACTTATTGGGAGAGTTGTACTGCCACCATGTGGGCCGTTTTTGCAGTGTAAACTGTACAATACAACTTATATTTATTTATATAGTGTCTTATAAGTGCCAGGAGGACATCCCAACGCGACATTGACTGCCAGGTTGATCGCAAAGCACACTGTCACTGTACTTGACAGTATCTCCTATAACCAACAAACATTTTAAGTTTTTTTTAATCTCTGCTGGCTAAACATAATCATAGCAGGCAAAATAGATGCATTGGTCATGTGGTCATTTAACATGCGACAGAAAGATCGATGATTCCCTGCATTCTCCACTGGAACTGTTTGTCTGTGGATTATTCCAAGTCAATAAATCATTCTAAATGATTCCATTCAGTACAATCCCACACCACCAGCCAAACTGTAAAGATGCATTGCAATGTAGACTCTGTGTGCTTTCAATAGCTCAGCTGGTAGAGAGGACTGCAATGGAACACATATAAGAGTCATCCTTAGGTTGCTGGTTCATTTCTGACTTGAAGGAGTTTTTTTGGGGGGTGTGCGAGGAGGGTTCATTGTCAACTGTTATGTGTAAAACAACAGGAGGAGAATCTCAGCCTGAAAAAGGTGGTGAAATAATATTAGTAAATGTTCATCAGTGTTCCAGTGAATATATAATTCTAATAATCCTTATGTTCGGTATAACGCCCTTCACATTGGAAAGACATCTCAACATGCTTTATAGTTAAGGTGCAGTGACTGTGTATTTTGCAGATGCCAATTTGAGCAAAGAAAAAATCCCACAACAACAACAACAAAATTACATTAATAGAGCGCCTTTCACGTCAGGAGAACGTCCCAAAGTGCTGAACAGCCACAAACAACAACAACAACAAGATTCCATTTATAAAGCGCCTTTCACGTCAGGAGGACGTCCCAAGGCGCTGTATGAAGTCACAAACAGTCATGAAGTGAATGGAACTCTTGAATAGTCTGTGAGATCTTTACCATTCACGAACAGCTAGGTGGGGCCTCAGTTTAACATCTTATCCAAAGGACAATAACTCAAACAATACAGCAAACCCCCAGCACTGCATTGAAGTGTCAGCTTATACTGTGTGATTCCAAATCCTAATGTGGGGCTTGAACCCAAACCTTCTGACTGGAGTATACAGTAATCACTTCAGGCTCTGTTATTTACTGCAAAGCATGACTGTCACCCAGCAATGTGAAACTGGTATGTGTGCTAAAATTACACATTCAGTTCTGCAGTTCTGAACTCTAAGGTTAAGAGCTTCCGTGCCTATCTCTCAGACTCATTGAACCTGTACACAACCTTGGCCTCAGGTTTGAATCCCACTTCTCCTTCCTACCCCACATCCAGAACCTGACCAGCAGTGTCTTCCTCCATCTCCGCCAAAACACCCGCCTTCACCCCTCTCTTAATTCAAACCCTGCTGAAACCCTCAATCATGCTTTCATTACCTCCCACCTTGACCTTTCCAATGCCCTCCTCACCAGTCTCCCCAGCTCCACTATTAAAAAGGTCCAAATGATTCAAAACTCTGCCGCCCGTATCCTTACCCGTACTAGGCTCCGCACCCCTATCACCCCAGACCTTGCCAGGCTCCGCTGGCTCCCTGTTTCAAATCTTCTCAGCTGAAATGCTCTTATGCTTCTTAATTTCCAAACTATCCACCACCATACACAATCAGCTCCATTCTACACCATTAGTAAGATTGTAAAGAAGCATTATATTGCTTTTATATACAGGTCTTAACATGTGCCTTCGATAGCTCAGCTGGTAGAGCGGAGGACTGTAGTGTAGCAATTAACGAAAGGCATCCTTAGGTCGCTGGTTCATTTCCGGCTCGAAGGACACTTTTTTTTTAGCAGGGGAGAAAAACATTTAAAGAATGTTTTTTGGTCAGCGGGTGTCTGATACACAGAAACCCATCACTGTGCTTAAGAGTAACCAATCCCAACTGTTGGGAGTTCCACATAAGTATGGATATTTCTATGTGTCTGGGATGAATGTGTACTCTCCATCGAGGTCTGCTTCCTGCTCACTTAATCCTGGAAAGTAGTACGTGAATGTTGGCAAGAGCCAAGACTTGGGGACCCCAGAGTGTGCGTTGGGGTATTGGTGGAGTTTAACCAGCTAAACTTATGTGGCTTACTATTTCAAACATTGATGAGCAAGTTTCATGCTGCTTATCAACATTAGGACCACCCTACCCAATAGAGCTCACAAGAGCTGAGCGGCAAGAATCCCTGCCTCCAGTGACTGTTCTGCCCCTCCAAATCCTTTTAATGAGTCAGGCTGGCTGTCATCAATGGTATATTGGAGTATTGCGGTCCTGCCTGGCTCAGGAACCTGACTACCACAACTACCACAGATGATTAATTTTATTTAACATTCCATTGCTGGGCCAACTCAGCTCCAAAGAGATCCCACTACCACCAACTGGGATTGTTATTACTGTTAATACTGTAGTTGGTTGTTAAATATCCAACAAACACAGGTTTAAGTCCTTGCTAAGTGGATACTGGGTATCAGGAGTATTAATTGTTAAATTTAACAGCTTCTTAAGATAACTGGCAAAATTCAGATCATGTTTTTATAAAGGAGAAAGCATTGCCATTAACTCTAAAGACATATGGAATTGTACCCATCTTGAATGAATAGTTACTACCTATAACATTTCCAGTTTTAGCATCAAACACATTCTAATCTGAAAGCAGCCAACACTGCCATCTCCTGACTATTGCTATTATATACACACATTCACCGTCCACAATTGTGGAGCATAATAATAATAATCCTTGTATTCGGTATAACACCTTTCACATCAGGAAAATGTTTTAAAGTCCATCTCAGAATTTACTGTGCGGTGTAGTGCAGTAATCAGAGTACATCGTCCCACAAATAAAGTACAGGGTGACCAAAAAGTTGTGATACTATTGCAATGTCTAATAAGTCTTAAAGAATTTTTTTTTGGATAATAGGGTACTTATCACAACTTTTTTGTCACCCTATATGATTGCCCCTCCCTGTGCTCCCCCTCACCCCACAAATGAGGAGTTACTCCTGTTGTGTTGGAAACTTAAATCAATGTGCTCATCTCTTTTTAAATGATGTGCATCCCCTTAAAAATGTGGCACTCCTTCGAGCCGGAATTGAACCAGCGACCTAAGGATGACTCAATGGTGTAACTCCACTACAGTCCTCCGCTCTACCAGCTGAGCTATCGAAGGCACACTCTACCTCCACAACAATGTTGTTTCATAGTGTTGCTGACGTGTGGCACCTGCTAATTGTGAAAGCCAGTGGCTGCTTTGTAGGTCAAAATGCACAAGACCATTTCAGATGAGAAAGGTTCTTTTAGGGAGAGCTTCATGGTGCAATGAACAACATGTCTAATTACTGATGTGACTCCATTGGTATGTTCCACTACAGTCCTTCACTCTTCCAGATGAGCTATGCTACACTACACACTATGCTACCCACCATCCCCCTCCCAACACACATACATGCATGCATGCGCGGACACTTGTTAATGGCATGGACTGGTACTGATTGTTGAATGATGACGGATAGTTTGTTGATCAAGAAAAACAAGAGCATTCCAGCTGAGAACGGCTCAACTGCTAAGAGCTCGGAGGATAACATGTCTAAACCACCAATCAAAACATTATTGATCTGAATTTTCCCTGAGGGTCTGATTACATTCATTGGAACGTTCAGAAATATTTTCTTAATACCAGCTGCAGTTTGGTCTCCTGTTGTTTAATATTCAACAATTTACTTTCTAGTGCAGAGCTAAAAAGCTCTAGCAGACATCAATCCCTCTACCTCTTACATGCTGAACATGCACTTTATTATTTGAGCTAATTCCGCCCTAAACTGCGAGAATGGCAATGTACCAGCAAAGGAGATCTTGAGTTGTGACAATATCATAAACCAAAAGAAGTTAAAGAAGTCTATTATGACTGTGCTCATCCTCTGAAAGAATTATCCATTTTGTCCACTTTCCTGCACATGTTTTTCAATATTTCTTAAGCAACTATTTATGTGATCCCTTTTGAAAGTCATTACTAATTCTACTTGTTTTTTGGTAGGAATTTCCTTGTCCAAATAACCATCTGTAGTAAAAGTCTATAGACTGTCCCCTTTTTGATATCCATCTCAACTCACTCCCTCCAGTTACGAACAAATGGTAATCAATGACCATAACATTACGAGCAAAGTTTCATTTGCCCCTGTCTCCCTCTCCCCACAGGACAGGTCACTGCTGTCTTGCTTAGCAAACGCAAATCCCCATCCCCCACTTTCTCTGAATGTTTTTTCCCCAAAAGCTGTACAGTAATCCAAAAATTCCTTCGAGCCGGAATTGAACCAGCGACCTAAGGATGACTTGATGGGATACTCCACTACAGTCCTCCGCTCTACCAGCTGAGCTATCGAAGGTACACTAAGCCTGTCTTAGTGCTGTTTAACAGTTTTGCTAATGGTGTGGAATGGTTCTCATTGCAAAAGACAGCAGATGGTTTGTAGATCAATAAAGCACAAGTGCATTCAAGTCGAGAACAGTTCAGTTGCAAAGTGCTCAGTGGTGCAATTTGGCTACAGCTCAACAGCGTGTAGATTGTCACCTATCTGGCTCATCTTGTCGAACTTTCCATCTTCTTCAGACAAGGGAGATCATTTATGCATAATAATAATTATATATAATAATTATATTATTATTATATCATTATTAATTTGCTTCCTGCTTGTGAAAAAATAAACAACAGATTTTCAAGTTCATGTCAGTTACAATTGCTGCACAAAATTGACATTTAGTACAGTAGGTAGCACGTCAGTGTCAAAATTGAGTTCAAACCTCAGAGGGCAAGGCTTATTTTGTGGGTTTACAATCCCAGTAGGTAATATATTGTCTATCACAGTATCTATCTCAGAGCTGTAAAGAGAATCTAAACCCTGAGTGAATAATACTCCAACAGAGTGTTCTTTGCTTTTGTGGATCATATATGCTTTTTTTCATATTCTAACTTTCTCAGGCTACAGTTTTTCCTTCTGTTGCCTTTCATGTAAACAATACTTTCTAAATTAGAAAGATCTGCAGGTGAGATTTCCTGCTAGAGCGTGTGGGTAACATCAACAACACCAGCAGAGATTAATAAACCTTGCATTATTTGATAATGATAATAGAATAATCCTTGCATTTGACATAGCTTCAATTGCCTGCCAGACATTAAGTCCTGGATGAGCTCTAATTTTCTCCAGTTGAATTTTGACAAGACAGAGGCTCTCCTACTTGGCTCCCATCAGTGTCTTCTTGTTCACTCACTGACAGTATCAACCTGCATCGATGCACACTTCACCTCGCTTTTGCTCAAAAGTTCAAGTGCGGAACCTTGGTGCCTTGTTCAACTCCCAAATGTCCTTTAAACACCACATACTTGCTCTGACCCACTCAGATTTCGCCCACCTCCCAAATATTGCTTGCCAACCCTCGTCCAAGCAATTATCACATCCAGGCTTGACTCCTTATCAGGCTCAGCAGTTCTTCCCTGAACAGGCTGCAGACTATCCAGAACACTGCAGCCCGTGTCCTTTCCCGGACCAGGCTCCATGAGTCTATCACCCCCATCCTCGCTCAGCTCTATTGGCTCCTCATCCCTCAGAGTTAAGATCCTCATTCTCTCACTTAAATCCCTCCACTGTCTTTCTCTCAACTTACCTCTGCGACCTCCTCAAACCCTCTGGATCTTACTGTTTCTTTCATTCAATAAGCACTGGCCTGCTTTATGTTCCTATCACTATCTGCCGCCTCACCATTGAAATCAGGCTTTCAGCCTCTCCGACCACACTCTCTGAAATTCCATCCCAGAGACCCTCCCCAATTCACTGCCTCACTCACCTTGGTCATGGATGTGTACAGAATGGACCAAATGGCCTACTTCTGTGCTGTAAACATCTAATAATTCTATTAACGCAACCAGTATCTCTCCCCTCCTCCAGGTTTGTAATGTATTTAAGTAGAGATGGAAACGATTTTCATCCCTTACCCTGCTGCCGTCAATCCTAACTATTCCAGTAGTGCCAGTCATCTTATTCTTCTCGCACTCTTTAAGCTTTGCTGATAACACAGACAAGGCCGAATGGCTTAAGGAAGAAAAGCAAGACTTGCTTGAACTTTCTTCTAATCTTAGTTAAATCAAATACAATGAATGAGTTTTAACTCCAGAAAGAAGCAACAATCTACAGTTAAAATCTGCAAGTAAATTTGCAGGTTTTGATTTTATCCACTAATTTTGTCGAACAATTCCACTTTTACAGGGTGAAGAAAAGCATTGAGAAGAAATGGAATGAAATTTATTTGATGTGGTTTCTCCAAGTGGGAGACTTGAGCATCTGGCTTACATTTAAACTCTTTCCCAATGCTTGGTCCCTGCTACTCTGCAGGTAAATTGGCCCATTAACTTCATAGTAATTCATGATATCCTTCTCGTTGACAAAAGCAGATCAAAGTGACTGTGCAGAGAATATGAGTTTATAGGAGAATGCATTATAAAATAATGGGTTCGTTCATGAGCACTGCAAATAAACAGTGCAATATTTGTTTTGATTTCTTTCAAACTCGCAAGGCTTCCTGCTGGTGTAAAAGTAATCAGATAATCTCTGGTAATAGGAGATTAGAGCTAAGGGGAGCACATTTAATAAGAATGTACTGAGTGTCTTAAGTGTATCTCAACTTCTAATGAATATTAACGGATGCACTACCAAGACCTTTGAAATATTTTTATAGCAAATGCCTCAAAATAAAGGCTGGTAAGAAATTGATAGTGCTAGAGACAGTCACGTAGCCTTAAAAATATAGTAAATAGCATTAATATTCGGCTAGGATTGGCTGTCAACTATGTCACGTGGCACCTGATCAGGTTTGTTTGAGAAGATCTGCGTGTATAACAGTTCACCTTCAATAGTATTAGGAAAATACTTTGCTGATGACAGTGGAATTGGAGCAGAGGAGTCTAGTCTTTGGGTTTGAACAGGCACCGACCGACAATGCAGGTGCCATGAGTTAGATCTGGTGCTGAATATAACGAACCCTTGTGTACCATATTCATCATCCTTTGAGTTGAACAGCGCCGGCGGAGATCAAACAGACAGAAGCCACCCAAGATGAGCGGGTTGAGCAAGGAAGATGTGCAAAAGTTCCTGGACACCAATCCTGCATTTGCCAAGCAGTACTTTGACAAGAAGATCCAACCACAAGCAATTGCTAAAGAATTGTCCAGAGCCCAGCCTCCTGCCAAATCCATGAATTTTAAGGAGCTCAGTCAGGTGGAAGAGAGCGAGATTCTCTTTGATCTCATCCAAGACATGCATGAAAATGTAAGCATGGAGAAAGTGGTATTTAAAACTTTGCAAAGGATCAGCTTCCTGATCCACGCAGACCGAATGAGTCTGTTCATGTACAGACAGAGGAATGGCATAGCAGAGATAGCCACCAGGCTCTACGATGTCAACAAGGATGCAGATTTTGAAAGCTGTTTGGTGCCACCGGAATGTGAGATTGTTTTCCCCCTGGATCTTGGCATTGTAGGAAATGTGGCCCAAACTAAGAAAAACGTCAATATCCACAATGTAAATGAGGTAGGTGTGTAAAGACGAGAGGGAGGTAAATATTTACCGATAATGCTTCAATCTCCGAATGCAACTGTTAGTTATTATTTGAAAGATTGCTCACTTACGGACTTTTATGTGTCATTTTATCAATGTAAAATTGTGCTGTTGCTTCTCTGAACCAGGGCCACACGATTTAATGGGATTATCCAGGTCAATGCATCTTCCTGCATTAAGGTTTAAATAGCTTCAGAAGCTTTTCTTTCCTTTTTGAGTATGTTACAAACGTATGTTAGAAATGTTACAAATATCAGAGGGACTGTCAAACTGAAATCTTGAGAATAGGCTAACACTGGGATCAGTCGTGACAGGATTACTTCACCCACAAAATATAGACTCAATTCACTTTATAGAATATTCTGTGAAGCTCTTTGAGACTTCTCGAAGATGTGATAAGGCGCTATATCAAACTCAAGGATTAATATTATTACTATTATTGCTTCAACCTCAATACAACCCTTAAACATTGCCTTGTTAAGTGGATCTGACAAAGATTGCGCAGTTCTGGAAATTATTCAGAAATTCTTTGTTCCAGAATGAATCATGGCCTCAATAAAAACTTCAATATCCCCTGTCACCTTTAATAACCAATTTCTTTATTATTTTCATCAAAACTACTTCAATTTACATCTCTTAAACATTTTGCAAATAACGCAAAAACATGAAATTGGAATGCTACTAATTCAATTTGCCACAATAAAGTCTAACCTGTAGTATTTCTTAACAGATTTCTTACTAAGAAATGTGTAATTATTAAATTTCTAAAGCATCAAATGTGCCACAGATTGCACTATTGAATTTCCAGAACAATATTGAATGCTTTATTTAGCAGATTGATGTTTTAGAAATTCGATAACTTTGTATTTTCTGTTATGAAATACTGCAAAATAAACCCTAATATCTTAGCATTCACATCCAAAGGTATACTTCTGATGGATTCAAATCCTCTTGGTGTAATCTGCTTTATACACGGCAAGAACCCTGTGACCTGGTTATAATATCTGGGATTACCTTTTCAGGTTACACCTTATTAATTATATAGACAACTAAGGTCAATTCAATCATCACATTAAAAATAGACTGATCTATGCAATTTTAACTGTACACTGAGTACACATTTAATGCTGTCTATTTAACTATACCATGCCTCATAAAGTCTGTAGGAAACACATCTCAATTAAATGGGGCATGCTTAGGGGTCATGTTAAATTACATATGAACTCCACCTGGCTTGACATTAGAGAAATTAAAGAGGGGTAAGAAAGTAGCCTTAAGGAATTAACAAAGTGATCATATTCAAAATGGATTAGGGGTAGCAGGCAGTGAGACAATATAAATCGTATCTCCAGGGATCAGTGTTGGAGCCCCAGATTTTTCATCCTACATATAAATTGTGTTTTCTTACAAAATACAGTCCACTACATTTTACAGTAAATCTTGTGAGCCATTTTAAGATGTCTTCCTGACATGAAAGCTGCTGTATCAAATTCAACGATTATTATTGTTATATTATTATAAATGACCTGGATACAGGTAAAAATATGGGAATATATCAAAAGTGACTGATGACGCTGAATTAGGAGTTGTAAATTGTGAAGAAGTCGGCAGATAATTGCAAAGAGCCATAGACTGATTAAATTAGTGGGTGGAATTAAGGCAAATACAGTTTAATGAAGCAAAGACTGGACACAAGAATGGCAGATGGCATTATGTTCTGAATGTGGAAGCACTAAAACAAATAATCCTTGCATTTGATATAGTGTCTTATCAAGCACTTCACTAGCTTCGAAGCATATACCAGCTTTGGTAAGCATCCAACGATAATTAGACACCAATTGTAGTTCTCTGAGAATGTGCTAGATTGTTTTTAAAAGAAAACCTCAATCTGAACTAGGAATAATCTGATTTCACTCAAACCAACTAAGACCTCACTGCATTAAGACTTTGGATATACTGTTCATCCCAAAGTAGAATCCCTAGGTTATATGTTTGTTTCGTCTGCCACCAGACATGTAACAATAGGATTCAAATCAATATACATTCCAGCTATTAAGCAGTCAGTGTTCATCTCAGAAGTTCCATTAATCTCAATCCACGACTGTTTCTGGGAAATTGGCTGCAGTGTTTCACCCACAAAGTACACAGCCAATTCACTTTACAGTATTTTCTATGAAATATTAATTATTATATAGCTATATAACATGCTGTATCATTTGTGGCATTTCACCAGTGCTTGCGCACTCCATATATGTCTGACTCAGTCATCGTAATGGAAAAGTAATCATACATCTTAGCTCTCCCTAGACGGATCAGCACAGGAGTTTAAATGAGCCGAAGCTCCCCAAAAGCAGATATCAATGTACTGCTAATATCACAATACTTATAGACCTGCCAGTATGCTCAGGCCTCCATAAAAATCCGAGTTAGAACTAATGAAGGACAGAGTAAATCCCAACCAAGTAACATGCCCCTTCCTCAACATCCAGGCTATAAGCTGCATAAAAAGGTTATTGGTTTCTTAATACAGTCGAGTTCATATAATGTTAAGTCACCTATTGTGATAATTTGCATAATGTTATACTGGCAGCCGGTCCTGATTGTGTTTGGTATGTTTTGTACATATTTGATTTTGAGTAGTGTTATAGCCGCATAATGTTATAATTCGTCTAATGTTGTGCAAACTTGTGGTCCCGATTCAAAAAAGATTGAATAATGTTACACCCCCCGGAGTGTAGTGCTGCCAGAATAGTCACAAAGAGACAGGTGGAAGTCTAATGAGAGCACGAGATAGGTTGATGGAGAGGTGGATGGTCCAATGAGAAGAGGCTGCTCCAATACAGTATTTTGGTGCCCATAATAATAATAATAATTATCCTTGCATTTGATACAGCGCCTTATCATGTTGTTGAGACGTCTCAAAGCATTTCACAGGATATATTGTAAAGGGCAGTGTCTGTGTATTTTGTGGGCGAAATTGCACAGAGCAGTGTCCAACAAACAGCCATGGAGTGAGTGACCAATTTTATTTGGGGAATTGTTGGCCAAGACACAGGGAGAAGCTCTTTTCTCTTTTTATATTGTGCTATGTGATCTTTAACATCCACCTGAACAGGCAGACGGGTTAACGGTTTAATGTCTATCCGAAGTCCATAGTGGCTGTTATTTTTGTGATTCAATTTCAAAGGTAAAACAGTCAAAAGGAACCGATGTTATTAAAAAATAACATTTATAAAGTGAAAGTAAAGTAAAATATTGTTTTTTAAATTATTTTTCTTATCCTTGAAATTGTGAATGCCTTCATAACAGTCTGGAAGTGTTTTCAAGTGTGTATAAGGGAAGTTCCCCTATTGCTACAGTACATGTAACATCATAATTTAGTCTGGTCCGACAGTAGACTCGACTGTATCTCTAAAACCATTTCTTTCTCATTTCTTTTGGGAAATTGGGTTTCCCTTGCAGTTATTAGCAAGACTTTAACATAAAGTGCAAACTATGTTTTAAAGATACTTTATTCAAATAAAAGCTGCCTCATCAATAAATATGGGTGATATATATGTGAGACATGAAACAATAGTCAGGTAACTTGAAAGTATGCTGACCATGAGGTTAGGCCTCACAATCCTTTTACTTCACTCACAAGTAATAAGTCCCAGCCTAGTCAGTGTTGTATTTTCATAAACTACTCATTATTATTAGTCATTTTTACTGTTGGTAATGATTGACCCAATTTCAGACCACTATGTTAGGCTGTATTGTTGTACATTGGGAGAACTGTAAATTAGACTGTACCTAAGGAGCAAAAACACTGGGATTGACAGATTCTTTACAGGGTCCTAGTACAGTTATAAAACATTTTGACCCAACCACTTTATCTTTGAGACAAGACCCTGGCAATTGAAAAATAAAATACTGTTTAGATTTCAAATCTGATAGTTTTATATTTGGCCACTGGGGTTTGAACAAATGTAAAGGTTTTGTTACCAGTGACGAGGCTGCAGCACATATAAAGATGGAATAGGGGATCTCAAGCTAAATAAAAGATAAGGTGAAGGTTGAGTTCCTTATCTAGACTACTGTGCCCTATTACTCAAGAGAAGCTGTGTGGTGTCACAAGTGTGTCTAATATAGGTTAGACGAACTACGTTAGTTAATGGGTTGGATTAACCATGTGCCAAACAGTACAAGTGCCCTAAATTATATAATTAACAGCATGTAAGGAATCACAGATCCTATACCTTGATTATTCATTACCTAATTAAGGGTACCTATGTGTGTTAGTTAGCACATGACAACCTATCCTGCAAATTTTACACAAATCTGCAAATTAGAACTCAGTAATGTGTTGAGTAATGGACAACTTGACATATTTCCTTTACCATGATGAGTAATCAAATGAAGCTCCCAGGTGGTGGGATTTTGTTGGAGATTGATCAGATCATGGGATTCTTATCAAATATCTTGCAACTACATTATAAGAAGTAAAGGGAATGCTCCATTTGAAACAGAAACATGTTTTATATTTTATGATGCCTTTCCTGCCATTTCCTTAGGCAAACTATTTCTGATCTTTACCATTGAATGTTCCTTTAGAGGGAGGCCAACTCCTTCAATATGAACTATGAAGCAGATTTACATCGAACAACATCTGCGTCAACAGTTGTGTTGAAAAAATTGGATCTTCATCGAAAGGAACATTCAATGATAAGCAGCACAATTAGATTCAGAGGAAATGATTTATTGTTGGTGGGAACCTCCCATGTTACTGTCTTCAGAAGGTTCTGTGCTGGGTTAGAGGACAATTAGATAACACTTCAAATTAAGGTGACATAACAACACAATAAAACAATAGTTGCATTTGATATGGCACTTTTCACATGAGGAGTAAGTCTCAAAGTGTTCCACAGGATACACTGTAAAGTGGAGTAACTTTGTATTTTGTAGACGACCATCCCCAATCCCAAGCAAGGCTTGTTGGAGAATAAAGTATAGCTTTTACAAATTTGATCGAGGTATCGTTTCTAAATTCAAATAGCAATTTAGCATTTTTATTATAAGATTTTATAACTATATCAATCTTGGATGAAATGTTTTTCACAACCCAGTCAATCAGAATGCACAAAATGTACCATCTATCTACTAATAGCTTGTAATTCCTATTATTAAGGGTTTAAAGACACTGAGGCCTAAACTTTAACCCAGTCTTAGCTTGCAAAACCAATCTGTTTTAAAATGTAAGATAATAATAATACTTTCATTTAATGTGCCATCTTAAATGCCCCAAAGTGCTTCACAGAGTTTGCTGTGTATTTTTAGACAAGTATGGCAGCCAATTTGCACACAAACAATAGGCAGTTTGATGATGAATGCATTGGCGCCTCAGTATGCTGAAGCATGCCATGTTGTAGTCTTTTACCCACACTTCCCCACATTATAAGTTCTCTATCTCAGTTGAACTGCTGTGAGCAAAGTCAAGAGAAAACTGGATGGACTGTTTCCAGAATGTCTCAACATTATTATTGATAAAAATGTCAAAGGTCCAATAGAGAAAGGGAAGAAAATAACCTTCAAGAAAGGCTGTTTTTATCAACTCAGAACCTCAGAAGTTCTGCTTAATAAATGCTTGATTGGCAAATTTGATTAAAAGATTGTGAAGATGCCAGTGTCTAAAAGAGAAACTCCTGTAAAGATTGGATCCCTGATCTTCATCTTAACACCATCACTGTAAAATTTCACCTTCTCTGTAAAATGCTTCAAAATTGTTACCCTCCATGAAAATCACTATATAAATACTGTTATTGATCTTCTAACATCTGCGTTTGTCAATCTGGCTCAGTGATTGCACTCTCACCTCTGAGTCACAAGATTGTGGGTCCCAATGTTGGGGTTTGGAGCTCATATAGTCTACGCTGACATTCAATGCAGTGCTGGAGGAGTGTTGCATTGTTGGATGTGCCATCCTTCAGATGAAACATTAAACCGAGGTCCTGTCTGCCAGTTCCGGGGGACATTAAAAATCCTATTGCACTATTGAAAAAAAAAGGGATGTCCCAATGTCCCAATGTCATGATCAACAATCCCCCAGTAAAATCATTCATTCACTTCATGGCTGTTTCATGCACTTCGGACACTGCTGTGTGCAAATTGGCAGTCATCTTTGCTCGCAAAACCACAGTCACTCCACTTTACAGTATCTCCTATGAAGCACTTTGACAAGTTCTCCTAACAAGAAAGGCGCTATATCAAATATAAGCATTATTACTATTCTAAAGGGATATCACTTCATACCTATAAATGTCTTGTTTTCCAGGGCATAATGATAGTGCTCCTAACTATTTGTCATGTGCAATTCTCTCTCTCTCTCTTTCACAGGACATTAATGTGTTCTTTCTTTTCTTCTTGGAATTAGTGCAGCTTCTTCAGTAGTTTTTCCGATCAATTGACTGACTACACTACAAGAAATTTATTGGCCAGCCCCATAATGAACGGCAAAGACGTTGTTGCTGTGATCATGGCCGTAAATAAAATAGATGGTCCTTATTTTAATGAAGAAGATGAAGATGTAAGTCTTTCAAGGAATGACTTGGTGCGGATTGATAACACAAAGATGTGTGTATTCAAGTATCCATGGATTGTAAACTATACCTTTTCCTTTTCTAGCTTTTTTTGAAATACCTCAACTTTGCCACCTTGAACCTCAAAATTTTTCATCTGACCTATCTTCATAGCTGTGAAACGCGAAGGGGCCAGGTAAAAAGTTTCCTCAGCATATGTGATGTATTTGGGGTTTAACATAAAATATATAGTGTCTTCGGGGTTTAACATGTAATATACAGTGTGAACATGAGTGAACTTCCTCCTATAATAAATTATAATCCTTGCATTTGATATAGTGCCTTTCAGGTCAGGATGATGTCTCAAAGCACATCACAGGATATACTGTCAAGTGTAATGAGTAATAGTGACTTTAATTTGCAGCGGAACATGGCAGCCACTTTGCATATACTATTGGCCACCAGATGTCAGCACTGACTATTTATTTCACTTTGAGGAAAATATTTTTGTTTTGTAAATTTTAGGCGTTCTAAGTTACTTTTTTATTGAATATTTTTTAGAATTGATCTGCCGATGAGTGGAAAAAACTTTCTTAAAGAAGTAGCATTACACTAAGCACAATGGGCAAAGCTCTTGCAATTAGACTGTTAATTTTGTGAGTTTTCCACAGAAAATTCTCCATTAATGGACTATGCTAAGATGGAAATAGCGATAGCCAAAGTGTGAGATAATTTCTGAATGCTTTCATCATGCAGAATTCTCTTATTGGAGCAAAGAGCTTGAGACTTTACCATACCTCTGAGTAGCTCAATCCACCACTTCATTGGATTTGGGGACAGAAGGGAAATTTGCAGTATCTATGTCAGAATTAATACTGGTTGTAACACTGGTTAGAATTAACATATCACAGTCCCAGTCTTGCTAGGTCCTGACATTCACGATTTGAACTCACAGCCTAGGCTGACACCCCAGTTTATTGCTGGGGAACGCTATATCCTCAGAGGGCACACCCGTCTTCCTGTTCAGGTGGATGTTAAAAAAATCCAAGGCACGATTTGATAAGAGAAGAAAGTTTCTCCCAGTGTCATGCCCCCAGGCAAAATTGATCATTCACTTAATGGCTCTTTTTGGGGCATCACTGTGTGCAAATTGGCTGCCGCACTCATCTACAAACATACAGTCACGACACTCTACAGAAAATCCTGTGAAGCACTTTGAGACGTCTCAACGAAACGATAAGGCACTGTATCAACGCAACGGATTATTATTATTATTCAACTATACTTTTAATTGGAGATTCGTAGAGATTTCAAAACACTGAACAATTTCTACCTGCCTCAAGATCAAATACAACCCAGGTGTATGGATTTGTTTGATATTTTGACATGGTTTATTTATTTCATTCTTATAGGTTCTCCTATGGTCAGCCAACAAAGTATTTGAGGAATTGACAGACATTGAGCGACAGTTTCACAAGGCCCTATACACAGTGAGAGCCTATCTGAACTGTGAAAGATACTCAGTAGGACTTCTAGATATGACTAAGGAAAAGGTTTGGATCATATTATCTGTCATATTATTGTATTCAAGCACTGCATCATTGTGGAATCCTATCATCTTGATAGGCAGAGGGATTGAGGGAGAGAGTTCCAGAGTCTCGGGGTGTAGTGGCTGAAAGCACTGGCGCTGACGGTGGAGCAGAAGGGACAGGGTCAAGCAGGAGGCTTGCCTTGACAGTTTGTTATCCTTTTGGATCGAATACCATCTTCTTAAATAACTTAAATAACTTCCTAGCAATGTATTTTAAAATATATTTCAGGTTACCCATCATGTTTAACATTGGTTTCTGTAATAACAGATGCAACAAAATCTTAATCGCTGTTTCCTTTTGCAGGAATTTTTTGACCTGTGGCCTGAGCAGATGGGGGAGGTGCCCCCTTACCAAGGTCCAAGAACACCTGATGGCAGAGTATGTCTCATATCTGATTTCATTCAAAAGATTCTGAGAGCATTTTGCTCTGCACAAATTCTGACAGCATTAAACGTCCTAACTATCTTTTATTCCTCAGGAAATAAGCTTTTACAAAATCATTGACTACATTCTGCACGGGAAAGAAGAAATCAAAGTCATTCCGTAGGTTTCAACTCCATTTTCACCAAGCTGAATTGTTTCTTAACATATAGCGCCTATTACTATTATTATTATTGTAGATCTAATGACGCTGTGTAACTTGTGCCTTCCTCTGTGATTTATTCAGGACCCCTCCTGCTGACCACTGGGCCCTAAGCAGTGGCCTACCTACCTATGTTGCAGAAAGTGGTTTTGTAAGTTTTGTTCACCGAAACATTGTTTTTGAACCAAATGCAATTTGTTTTACGTAAAATCTACCATAACAGTATTGAACCTCGATCAATCGATCAACATAGAATACTACAACCCAGAAACACACTATTCGGTCCATCAACTCTGTGCTGCTGTTTAGCTCCACCTGAGTCGATCCCAATCTCCTGCTCTCTCCCCATAACCTTTAATATCCATCTTTTTTGAACATTGATCTGATTTGCATTTGAAAGAATTTATGCGATATCTCTTTAGGAAGAATTGGGTGGTGATCTATCTTCCAATTCTCTCCATCTCCCATTGCTTGATGCTTCCTGGTGGCAACTAAGGCTGGTAGCTTGCTATATGGGAAATCACCTTGGAGACAAAGCAGGGCACTTGTTTCCAGCTACTTGCTTCCAACACAATGCCTTGAAGCATCAGTTTGCTGTGCCTTCGTGCCATTCTCAGTCTCTTGCAATCATTAAAGCTATCACTTAAGTGCCTTGTCCTCAGTAATATGGTGCGCAATTGTTGTCTTTACAGATCTGCAACATCATGAATGCAGCAGTCGATGAAATGTTTCAATTTCAGGTAAAATACATAATTCTCACTCTTTAATTAAAAAACACCGTGACATGGGAATACTTCAAACCCAAGGGAAAGAACTGATTGAAAAATTTGCGGATTGGATTCACTGTGTCCGAGTACTTACAAATATCCTTAATTATGTTATTAATAACCAATATGAAGAATTGTAGAATGCATTTGCACATGGTTAGCCCAACTCAGAACACTTGCACATGTATTGTCAGCCACGCCTGCAAATTCTGAACTGTCACATTTGGGAGGTGAGCCTTCATGCAGTCGAATCTTGATTGGATGAAAATTTCCCAAATTAATTCAGTTTGGGCAGCCTTAGCCCAGGTACTAAATAATAATAATAATAATCCTTGTATTTGATGTAGCTCTTTATCACGTCTCGCGATATCTCAAAGCGCTTCACAGAATGTACTGTAAAGTGAATTGATTGTATATTTTTTATGGGCGATACACGGCAGCCAATTACGCACAGCAGTGTTCCATGAAGAGTTGTGGATTGAGTGACCAATTTTTTATTATTTTTTTTGGAAGGAATTATTAATTATTATCCCCGGAAAAGCAATCCACCAATTGACTAACAACTGGGTTGCTACTTACTGCTAGGTAAACAGAGTCGTGTGGACAAGGAAACTTATCCAACATTTTGTCCTGCTGGAAATTGAACCCAGGTGTCTCGCTTACGAGGCGAGTGCTCCAACTACTGAGCTACATGACTCCACTAAATAGCCTTTAGTGGGAGACCACAGCCAATCTCACTTAGACAGACCATAACAATGGCTGGTGTGAAAAGTGGAATATCTCTTACCAGTGCAATTGAAGGTATTATTCTAAATTCAGATTTAAGATAAACCATTGTGACAGAGCGGAAGAAACTTTAATCTGTGGTGACCTGTACTATTTCTGACCTGAGAGTATTCAGTAATAATAAAATAATCCTTGCATTTGGTATAGCACCTTATGACAGCAGCAAATCATCTCAAAGCCCTTCTCATGATTTACTGTGAAGTGCAGTGACTGTGTATTTTGTAGGTGAACGTAGCAGCGAATTTGTGCACAGCAATGTCCCACAAACAGCCATAACGTGATTGATCCAATTGCATCTGAAGGATTGTTGGCTAAGACACTGGAAGAAACTCCCTTCTTTTTCAAACAGTGAGATTTTTACTGTTCACCTGAATAGAGATAGGACCTTGGTTTAGAATCTCATCTGAAGGACAGCATCTCTACCAAATGCAGTGCCCCCCTGGAGTGTCAGCCAGAGTAGACTAGAAAGTCCTGACGTGGGCTTCAACATACAACCTTCTGGCTTAGAAGCGAGAGCGCTACCAACTGAACGCTACCAGACTGACATACCTGGTCCTGCAACAGGGCACAAAAACTAGGAAAATGCTCCATTCCATATAGTATCAGCCCTCATTTTTGTAAGGAAGCAAAATAAGCTGATCACCACCTCACTGAGTACCTGTATGGACTTTACCACAACTCCTCTGACCCATTAGATAGAATGACTTTTGAAAAATAATCTGCCTGCTCTTCCTAAAAATTATTTTAAAAGTAAAAATGTTAAAAATTAGTGCTTGTACACCTAGGAATAAAAACTATATATCCACTCGCTGTACGGAAAACAAGGATAGTGACTGAAACAGCTTGAAGGAGAAGACCTCCTCCTGAAGTCAGGGAAGGGATTGTTCAGTCCCAAATTTATCAAGTTTCAAGGACCTGTTTTTAGTAACATTTTCTAATTCTCACCAGTGCCAATTAACAACAACAACAACTTGCATTTATTTAGTGTCCCTCACACAGTGTAGCATTCCAGAACGTGTAATTAAGGAACAGAATCTGATTTTTGACCCCTATATTTTTCTTCTATTCAGAAAGAATCATTTGATGAGACAGGGTGGGTTATCAAAAATGTCCTCTCGATGCCAATAGTAAACAAGAAGGAAGAAATTGTTGGAATAGCTACATTTTACAACAGGAAGGATGGCAAACCATTTGATGAAATGGACGAAGTCCTCATGGAAGTAAGATTTGGACTCTTCCGCATTTCATTTCACATGTTCATCTTCAGTTGAACATTACAGCTCACGAGTCTATGCTTCACTTCTTTTCCCTCTGTTCATTTCCAGTCCTTGACGCAGTTCCTCGGCTGGTCTGTTCTCAACACAGATACGTACGATAAAATGAACAAACTGGAATTCCGGAAAGACATTGCGCAAGGAATGGTGCTGTACCATGTGAAGTGCAGCAATAAAGAAATTCAGAACATATTGGTAATTGTTTTGCAATTATCAATATTCCCTCAGAGACATGTGAAAAAATCTGTGTGAAAAAATCTCAACTATTTTTTATTGGTTTGGATGTGGGAAAAGATGTTTGAATCACAGTGACACTCTACGAGTGATATAACAATGTGTCTCATAGTGATTGTCACCAATCCAGATTCACTTTCTGAGTATCCTTTGAAACACCTTGACATTGTAATAGATCAATGGCAAGTTGGATATTCAGGAAGGATAATATCAAACATGCTTCTTTATCCAATACCATCTTGTGACCTTGTAAAATCTCACAATATGAAACCCAAAGCCTCTAGAATTGCACGCGCCCAGCAAGCTGAGTGCTCATGCTCACTACAATACAGTACAATTAAATTTACATTCACACAGCGCCTGAACAAGAGGGCACAGGTTCATGTCGGGGAGGTTGTCTGAAAGCACTTCACAAAGCTGGATGGGCACCCAACCTGGGGGTGGGAACTTGCAGTTACCCAATCGCTGTTGTAGATGCACCTTCCCCAACCATTGGGAAAGCCATGGCTGTCACATTTATACAGGCCCACGAGTTTGGCTGCATCATTTGTTCAGCTGCATTTATATTGACAACTGGGTCTAAAATGTGACAATCACAATTGATAGAATTGTAACTAGCAAATCATGGATGGATGTATTGTGTTGTGTCTTGTTGTCATGTTTTGAGTCGAGTCAGGGCCAAGCCTCTGTGTCACGGCTGAGATCAACATCCAAATCACATTCCAGAAGGTTAGCATTAGACACATCCAAAATTCACTATTTAGGAATTCCTTTGTGGATTTTACAGTTTAGATCTCGATGTATCCTTCAAAAGTTTCAATTAAATGGACCAGACATGCAGAATTACGTTACATTTCAAAAGAGGCATTGCATTGAACAATGTTCAATGTTTGCCTGTTATTTGCCTGTGTTTCAGCTACTTGTTTTGTTTTAATCAAATCTCTTTCTTATCAGCCAACGAGAGAAGTTTTCAAAAAGGAACCGCATGAATGTGACGAAGATGAGCTACAAGAATTACTGGTAAGAAGACAACCTGATTGCTGGTTCCCTCTTCAGTCTTACATTGGGCTAGTGCAACTGGTCTTTACTGCTGGGAGCAAGTTAATACTGTATCGCCTCCAGTTATACAAGGAATAGGAATGGGAAAAATGATTTATGGAGGAGAAATTTGATCTGGAATTTGGCAAATTCTTAAACACAGACAGTTTTTACCAACCACAGAAAATCCCAGCAAAGTTAGGTTGCCAAATTTTGGAAGCTGTGAAATGCTACTTAACCCATCACTATGCTTAAGAGCTTCCAAACCAAACTGAGAACTCCATTTATCTCACTTACACATGGAAATTTCAGAGATTGTTGGAATGGAATGCACACTCTCTCCCTGGAAAGACGCATCATGCTCCTTGACGTATAATTCCAGAAAGCATTAGGTGCAGGGTGACACGAGCCAAGGCTTTTCGACTAGAGTAAACCTAGACCGGGTAGAATTTCTTCCCATATATTTTATGGTGCAGAGGCTGAGAAGAGTTATGCTGCTTACAAGGTTATGATGATTATTATTATTATGATGAGAGCTCGAAGCTCCAGATTCTTGGAGTCATTCAACCCTAGAGAGACCCCAGTTAGTTTTCCTTCCTTCCAACCTCCGGGAAAGATTTATAATGAATGTTGCACTGCAGTGGATATGTTTAATAGCGACAAGATCATTTGTGTAACTCCATCGTGTTTCATTGAAAAAAAATACTGTTTCTGTGAAGACTGCAGGGTGTTGCACATTTTTCCATCTTTCTATTTAATTTGCAGGATCAAGCGCTCCCGGATCCTAAGGAATTTGAAATCTATGAATTCAGATTCAGTGATTTGGAACGCACAGAGCTGGAACTTGTGAGGTGTGGCATTAGGATGTATTACGAGATAAAAGTTGTGAACAAATTCCACATTCCTCGAGAGGTGAGTGAGACTCTGGTGTCCATACATAAGAAAGGACATTAATAGTCAGCTGTGTGAAGCATTTTGAGCCATTCTCGCAACGTGAAAGGCACTACATAAATGTAAATTGTTGTCACTGTTGTTTTAATGGAAAACAGGCTAAACACAGTAAGAGGTAAGGTTTATGAGTTACCATGTTTCAGAGATACAGTTCAGTGAGACTCAGGCCCAGAAAGACAGCAGAACAAGAGGGCACAGGTTCATGGTTTGAAGAGCAATTTTAGGGCAGATATCAGGAAGTATTTCTTGCCTGAGTCAGAAGGTCGAGTCCCAAGTCGAGAATTTGAGCTCAAAGTGCTGAAAGACTGCCGTGTTTTAGAATTAAGCTGTGGTGCCATTTGCTTGATCAGGTAATTTAGAAGACATCATATTGCTATTTGTAAAGAGAAGTGGCCCAGTGTCCTAGCCAACAAGCCATCAGAGATTAGTTATGGTTTCCTGACTGTTTGTGGGACCTTCCTGTGTGCAAATTGTCACGTTTGTCTACAAATACACATTCACTACAATTCACAAGAATTCCTTTTGAAGCACTTTGATTGAGTAACTTCAATGTTATAGGTGCTATATCAAACAATAATAATCCTTAATAATCCTTGCATTTGATATGGCGCAGAATATACTGTAAAACTAATTAACTATTTATTTCATGGGCAAATATGGCAGCCAAAATGCGCACAGCACTATCCCACAAACAGTAGTGGATTGAGTGACCAATTTTTTTTTAATCCCCTGGAAAACGATCTGCCAATCGACTAACAGCTGGGTTCCTACTTACTGCTAGGTAAACAGAGGCGTGTGTAGTAAGCAAACATGGCCAATGTTTTGCCCTGCCTGGGAATCGAACCCAGATCCCCTCGCTTTCAAGGTGAATGCTCTAAACACAGGACTCCACAAATGCAGCGATTGTTATTATTTATTAATGTTTATCTGGCCCAGACACGATGGACTGAATGGCCTCCTTCTGTGCTGTATAACTCTATGATTCTATGAAGGGAGCAAGTAGAGGCCAGGGTACTGGACTCATTTAAGTAACAATTGATGCAGTTTTGGGAAAAGAATAGGATTAGTATACTGGAATGGTGCAGTTAAATTATCAAAATGGTTGTCAAGGAAGAAACATTGCTTATGTTAAACTAGGAATAATGATATTTATATTTATATTTTCTGCATTTCTTGGGTAGTGGTGTGGGGGTGGGGGAGAGGAGTTCCTAGTTCACTATGGTAGTAGCTATTGAAGCAGCTCAGTAGAGTATGAAGAGATGAACTCTACTTGCGTGGGGTGAGGTGTCACTTTTATAAGATTAACACAATTTCTTTCTTTCTAAGTATTCCTCTTTGCAGACTCCCATCTTGTTGGGGGCTTCCATCCTCCTTTTTTATTGGTTTTCAGTTCAAATAGAAGTAGCAGTCGTTCATTTTCCCCGAAGGGTTTCTATTCTTGGGAGGAGAAAAAGTTGAAAGGGTGACTCACATGATTAATCCATCTTGGACTGTACTCGCAGGCTTTCCCTCCCCATGGCCCACAAGTAGCTTCTCACTAACAACAGATGAAAGAAAGTAATAGCTTTATAGCTACCATCTGGGTCCATATTTGTAATATCAATGGAAATTCACACCTTCACTTCTGGTGTATTATTTCAATACAGTTCTTGCAGTTGATTGCAGGTTGCATTATTATTATTTACTGTCTCCGTTTACCCCTCTTTGGTCCCCATTTCATACACCATCACACAACTACAGGTGTCAGCTTGACTCAGTTGGTAGCACTCTCATCTTCGAGTCGTAAGGTTACGGGTTCAATTCACAATATTTAAGCTCATAGTCTAGACTGATGCTTTAGTACAGTGCTCTATATTGTTGAAGGTGCCAACCTTTGGATGAGGCATTAGACTGAGGCCATCAGTCTGTTTAGGTGGACGTAATTGCAAAGAGATTGGCATTTGTCCCAATGTCCAAGCCAAAATCCCCCAATGCTCCCTTGGATAAATAACAAATAACAGAGCTGAAACTCATAGTTCACCACCATCATGAGCTACCACCTAGACTTAGCTTTTAAAACCATTTTGTCTCAAAATGTAAGATTTTTCCAGATATTGGCAAATTTTTAAATCCAATCTTAATTTGAAAACTGTTTTTTGCATTTCTTAAAAAAAAACGTGACTTTCAAATGAAAACTAAATTAAAGAATTTATCAAGACAGTCTCACTGCTGAAGGCTAAATGCAATTTCAGGCCTCATATAATGATAACAATAATAATCCTTGCATTTGATTGCATTCTCTAACAATGTGGAGTCCTGTAGTTCAGTGGTTAGAGCGCTCGCCTTGCAAATGAGACACCTGGGTTCAATTCCAGGCAGGGCGAAACCTTGGGTAAGTTTCCTTACTCCACACACCTAATAATAATCCCTCCAAAACAAAACAATAATAAATTGGTCATTTTCAATTCACGACTGTTTGTGGGACACTGCTGTGCGCAATTGGCTGCCGCGTTTTGCCCACAAATACACGTTCAATTCACTTTACAGTCTATTCTGTGAAGCGCTTTGAGACATCGAGAAGACATGAAAAGTGCTATATATAATGCAAGGATTATTATTATTATTTAGCATCTTATCACGTCATTGAGATGTCTCAAAGTATTTCACAGGATATACTGTCATTTGACTGTATTTTGTGGGCAAAATGTGGCAGGCAATTGCGCACAGCAATGTCCCACAAACAGTCATGGACTGAGTGACCAAATTATTATTATTTATTATTTTGGAGGGAATATTACCCCTGGAAAAGCGATCTGCCAATCGACTAACTACCAGGTTCTTATTTACTGCAAGTTAAACAGAGGCGTATGGAGAAAGAAGACTTGACTAAGATTTCGCCCTACCCGGGAATCAAACCCAGGTCTCTCGCTTGTGAGGCGAGTGTAAGCTGGGGAATTGTAGGTTAATTGTAGGTGAGTATACCAAAAGGAGCTCTCACAAACCTCCAACTGGTGGGCTACAGAATAACATTCACGGGGGACGAGGAATAATTTAGCTGCTCTTGGTTTGCGATAGTGTGTGACATGGGGTCCAAAAAGAGACAATGTGAGGGAATAAATACTTGTTGAAATCATGACAAGAACACCAATCTGGCACCGCACAGTGCAGAATCTCCACATCAGCTTCTGAATCATAGATCAGCATTTTCTGGTATCTGTGTTTGCTGGTTAAATATAGCCTCTCATCTTCCTGTGAAATGACTGCCATGTCCTTTGGCTATTTTGCAGGTATTAGTGCGCTTTATATACAGTTTAAGTAAAGGATACCGAAAAATCACCTACCACAACTGGCGCCATGGGTTCAACGTTGGACAGACCATGTTCAGTCTTCTGATGGTAAGTGTTTTAAGAAAGGTTTCCCATTTCCGTCTATGAATAAATAAAACAGCAATTTCCCCCACAGAAAAAGGAAAGAGAGAGTGGGGAGTGGATGCTCTAAAAGGAAACCTGGGCTGAGACTATAATATGGGTCTTCATTCACTGGTCAGAGTAAACTGCTAAAATTCTGGATTGATCTTTGGAGCAGTTTCTGAAATGAGTTTCAGAGCAGGTGCAACTTAATAATCTGCCACATGTCTGCCACATGCAGAAACTCATCACCATGCTTAAGAATATCCAAACCACATATGTAATGCCCCTACACATGGAAATAATGCATATACTCTCCCTAGAGAAATGCACTATACTTAAAACCAGAGATTATTAGGCACGGATTGGCAATAGCCAACGCTTGGGAACCCCAGAATGTTTATTGAGGTACTTTTGGAGTTTAAAAAATTAAAAGCACACTGCTTGCCATTGAGACCACTTTTTGGCAAGCTTCCCACTACTTGTACAGTGGAACCACTCTACCAATTAAGACTTTGGCTTGTAGGTTAAGAGGAGCTGAGAATCCCTTTTTCCAATGGTAAGCCTGGATTGCTTCTCTAAGTAAGCCAGGTTGGCTGGTCTGTCATCAGCAGTGACCTGAAGTGCAACACAAACAAACCCAGGTACATCTCTTTAATGCATTAGCAGGTATCCATTACTCTTGTTAATACATTTATCATAAAATACATACAAGATACAAGGTGGTCCCATTAGAATGTGGTTGAGTGGGAATTCACTTAGACTAGAGCATGGAGGAATGGGATTGATTTGGATAGCTCTTTACAAAGAGCTGGCACAGACACA
Source organism: Callorhinchus milii (assembly GCF_018977255.1). Taxonomy (NCBI): domain Eukaryota; kingdom Metazoa; phylum Chordata; class Chondrichthyes; order Chimaeriformes; family Callorhinchidae; genus Callorhinchus; species Callorhinchus milii. Next base: position 31,583,385 of record NW_024704742.1, on the reverse strand, counting down.
ATGAGCCAAATGGCCTCCTTCTGTGTTGTATAACTCTATGATTCTATGATGGGTTTACTTTGGACTCATATACCAGGAGTATGGTACAATCAGCTTCTGGTGCTGCTTCTCATGCTGAAAAATGGCCAACGTATGGATCATCAGGTTACTGCTGATGTACTGCGTGTGGTATATGTGTGCAGGAAGAGTTGCTGACAAGGCTTTGTGAAAGAAATGGGGTCAGAAATCCCTGATGATTTGAAGTCAGTCAATGTCACATTTCATTATAATGTAGCCTCTGAGAGATTGGACCCAGATGGCTCATAGGTTGTTTTGTCTTTACAGACTGGTAAACTGAAACGCTACTACACAGACTTGGAAGCACTCGCCATGTTAACCGCAGCATTTTGTCATGATCTCGATCACAGAGGAACTAACAATTTATATCAATTGAAGTAAGTTCTTCCTAAAAAGCATCCATTAAATCAACTAGGATTGGTAAATAAAGGAACTATACAGAAGAATCTCACTATAACGAACCCCCTCGGGAAAGGCAAAGATGATTATTCACTATTATTCACTATCAGGGTATTCACTATTGTAGGGTTTCGCTTAAGAGGTGAAAAAATTGTGTCTTGTTATTGGGATCGTTAAAACCGGGGGTTTGTAATAAGCAGGGTTCATTAGAGTGAGGTTTGACTGTATAGAGTAAGAAGATATTGCTGTATTAGAGTCTTCCTTAAGAAGATGTTAATTAAAGAATCCCCGAGATAACTGTTTGGCTTAAAACCTCATCACCCTCTTTATGTCCTGCTGGTTGCAGTATCTCTCCACCTTGTGCATCCAACTCTGCTCTTGTCCAATTCTTCACCTGCTCCTCACCAACATGCTGTTAGTCTTTCCAAGAATGAAGGAAGGTGTCACTAGTGGTTGTTATTAATAATCCTTGCACTTCATATAGTGCCTTATCACTTCTTCGAGACGTCTCAAAGCGCTTCACAGAATATACTGTAAAGTGAATTGACTGTATTTTGTGGGCAAAAGGCAGTAGCCAATTGCGTACAGCAGTGTCCCACAAACAGTTGTGGATTGCAGTGACCAATTTATTTATTTATTTTTGAAGGAATTATTACCCCAGAAAAACAATCCGCCAATTGACTAACAACTTACTGCTAGGTAAACAGAGGCATGTGGAGTAAGGAAACTTGCCAACAATTCGCCCTGCCGGGAATCCAACCCAGGTCTCTCGCTTGTGAGGCAAGTGTTCTAACCACTGAGCTACAGGACTCCACATTGTTACAGAATGGAGGCAGCAGATTAAATCTAAGAATTAGAAAGAGTTAAGCAAACACAATTTTCACAAATTAAATCCCAGCGGTCAGCAATGAGTTTGTGGTCAGGAAATGCGCCACTTTCCAAACCCACCTTTCTCTTTGATTGTGCCTTCAGTCATCTTTCTCCCATCTCCCACCCTGCTCTGTCTCCCACTTTCAGCTGTGTGAGATGCTGTATGAATGCACCTTGTTGTTGTTGTTGTTGTTGTTGTTAAACAACTTGGCTCCCATAGCTATTTCCTTCTACTACATTTCTATATTGCCAAATGTCATCTTTTACGGAATGTATCCATGCATCTAAACGAACAAATACATAGTGATGCTTTGTATAGTAAATCCGGTTAGAGATCTATGAAGTGAAAGGAGGGTATAGAGTTAGAAGTCCATAGAGCCAAATACATATACAACTGACACTTTTTGTTCATTGCAATGTTTCCCTGCTTTCTTTATGATTCTAAGTGATACATTCCTTTTGCTGTAGGTGAAGCATTTTTACATTGGGGTCTCATTTGCATTATTCTTTAATTGGATTCCTTCATAAGGATTCACATTAAAACTCTTATCGACTCGTGGGAACTCTGTTTCAGAAACCAATCAGATCGGAGTGGAATTCCCCTGAAATGTGTTTCCAGTCATCAGAAGGAATGATAAGGATTGCTTTTTAAGGAATTCTTCCAATGGAGGATACTAATGGCAAAGGTCCTACAGTATTATAAGCAGACACGGCATAGTTACCATATTTAGCGGCAGGAGGTTTTACTTTGCATCAGTTTTTCTGATTTCTTTGGAAACTATTCTCTTCATTTTCCCCCCTGATAACCAGATCCCAGCACCCACTGGCAAAACTTCATGGATCCTCGATTCTGGAACGTCACCACTTGGAGTTCAGCAAGACCTTGCTTGAAGATGAGGTAAGGCTATAAATTCTAGGGTGAGGAATGCTCCAATTAACCCCAGCACAGTGGAGCTGTCTTTGCCAACATCACAGTGGACTCATAAACAACAACAACAAAATTATATTTATATAGCGCCTTTCACATTGGGAGGACTTCCCAAGGTGCTGGACAGTGTACAGCATTTCAGACCATAAATGCAAACACATGGAACTGGAATTCAAATAAAAACAGAGTTTAAAAAAAAAGAGAGGCCCACAGCAAAGGGGGAATTTTCGCCTACAAAATACACAGACACTGCCCTTGACAAAACAGTAATCCCATGAAGCGCTATGATAATAATAAGTAAGAATAATTCTTGCATTTGATATAGCATCTTATCACGTCATTGAGAAGTCTTTTAAGAACTGTGTATTTTGTGGGTAAAATGCGGTAGCCAATTGTGCACAACAATGTCGCATACACAGCCATGGAGTGAATGACCAATTTTTATTTGGGGGATTGTTGGTTAGGGTTAGGGTCACTGGGAGAAACATCCTTCTTTTTTCGAATAGTCCCATGGGATCTTCAACATCCAAATGAACAGGCAGAAAGGACCTCAGTTTACCGTCTCATCTGGAGGATAGATCTGTCCCCGAAAATGCTATATCCCATGCAAAAATTGTTATTATTATTAAAGAGAAAAAAGCAAAGCTGAGTAAATTGTAGAAATTCTGCAAAATAGCTGAGGTTGAATTAGTGATTAATGTTATATTAAAACAATTTGGTCCTCACGAAGTTGAGGATAATAAATGAATCATAGTATTGAATATTCTGATCAAATGTGGCTTCCGACAGCTTAAAGCAGAAAGTTTATGTGTTCTCTTGCCCTTTATTTCCCACTTGTCTTGAATTTTCCTGCCCCTGTTGCTCTTAAGAACTAATTGTGGCTGTTCTTCAACTGAGAGAATAATGGAATTTTTTAGTGCAGAAAGGGAGGGAGGGCCATTTTTTGTCTCTTTGTGCCCATTGCAGCTCTCAACAGAACTCTCTGTTTAGTCCACTCCCTTGCCTTTTCCCCCCGTATGTGGACAGATGGTGACCATTATTTCTCCTCCCTATCTGTGTGGCTTTTTAGTCAGTGTGGCTCCACTTTTCCACTAGCTGCCCTCAATCTCACTAGAGACTCACTTTGCTGCTGGTGCCTCTCGTACAGGAGCAGGGCATAGGCAGGATTTGTAGTTTAAAAGGCTGCAGAGCTGCAAAATTCACAATGATGAGTTAAAAGGACCTTTTCACCCAAAGCCCCCTGTGATGGATTTTAATTTTATACTTTATTCTGGAGTTGTGAGATGCAGAAAAAGACTTACTGTCAGTCATTTAAAATGTTGGATTGTCTTCATGATATTAGTTTTTATCCATTTTAACTGCATTTTGTTTGTTTCCTTGCAGGATTTGAACATCTACCAGAATTTGAACAGGAGGCAGTATGAAAATTGCATTCACTTGATGGATATTGCAATCATTGCTACAGACTTGGCCCTCTACTTTAAGTAAGGGACAATGACTTAAAGTAATTCAATGCCAATAGGATGGATTTTTAACCACTGGAGTTCATGTGGTGAAGAGTAAGAAAAAAAAGTCGTGCTAAGTTGTGTCTTTTCTGAAACACAAATCTCAGTTGTGAAGATTTTGTCCTTGAAGAACCAAGCTCGCATAAGAGCTGCATTGAAACAGCAGCTTCCTTGTTTGATCGGTTTTGATTCCCTATTTATAATAATATTATTTGCATTTGATATACACCCTAATTGGGTCATCAACATGTCTCAAAGCGCTTCACAGAATTTAATGGGAAGTGTGGAGACTGTGTTTGAAGGGCAACACGTCAGCAAATTGTGCATGGCAATGTCCCACAAACAGTCATGTTGTGTGGCCAAATTATTATTATTATTTTTGGAGGGATTATTACCCCCACAAAGCGATCCACCAATGGACTAACAACCTGGTTCCTACTTACTGCTAGGTAAACAGGCGTTTCACCCACAAAATACACCGTCAATTCACTTTACAATATATTCTGTGAAACACTTGGACATGTCTCAACGACATGATAAGGCACTACATCAATTGCATGGATTATTATTATTAAATGCAACAAACAATTTGGACACAGTAATGTCCCACAAACACTCTAGGATTGTTGGTCAGGACACCGGGTTGGGGGGGATCAACAGTACTGAATAACAGTACAACAATATTTCAGAGAAACAGGCTTTAAAAACCCATAGTATTTCTACTCATTGCTATTTTCTGTGGAATCACTTGGTGATTCAATTTGTGTTAACTGCTGTATTGTAGGAGCAGTGGTTGGTTTGCAAAAAGCAGAGGATCTCCCTCTAGTGGGTCAGTATGTTGACTACAGTACATGTGCAGACAGTACTGTATTTGCAATGATAGGAGGGGCTGTTTTGTCAAAAAACCAAGTCAGACAGGCTGTGATGTAGGCAAAACCCAAACCCTTGTTCCCCTCATTTCAAATCCTTTGATGCCCTCGCACCTCCCTACCTATCCGATCTGCTTACCCCCCACTCCACCACCCACTGCCTCCGCTGGGCTGGCTCCAGCCTGCTGTTTGTCCCCTCCACTCCACCATCGGTGACTGTGCTTTCAGTCACTAACACCCCAAAATTCTGGAACTGTGTCCCTCAATCCCTCCACCTTGCCCCTCACTCCCCACTTTCAAATCCCGCCTAAAGACCTTGCGTTTTGATTGTGCTTACGGTTGCCTCCCCCCTCCCTCTCCCCCTGGCTTGGTGTCAGACTCCGCCACTGTCAAGCGCTTCGGGACACTTTATAAATGCAAGTTTGTTGTTGTTAAGTTTCTGATACTGGCATTTGGGTTTACTTTTTAAAAATAATTGTAGGTTTATTTGCACTTTGCTGTCCATGATTCACTTGAAGCACCTTTATTGCAGAGCATTGAATGGGTGAGGCTCCGCTTGAAACTATGGGGTAACTTTGTGGTGTTTCATATTGTGTTCTTTATGTTAACACAAGGATCGCGTTATGAAATCCTGCAAGCTTTAACTCTGAAAGCTTTACTGAAGTTTACGTGTAAAAAAAAACTTTTGAACTGCGCCTCTCTCCTAATCACAAACCCCATATTTCCCACCGTACTCAAGTTCCCACTTCACCTTTGGTGTGTAAATGCAAATCGTTATTGTTATGTGTACATTGGTCACAGCCAGAACGCCACTTTATCCTCCCAAATATCTGCTTTGCAGAATGTTTCTCACTGGCCCTTAAGAGTCCTTTCCTTATATTACAGAAAGAGGACAATGTTTCAAAAGATTGTTGACCTCTCCGAAACTTATGAAGATGAAGCAAAATGGGTGGATTTCCTGTCGCTGGAGACAACCAGGAAAGAAATTCTCATGTGAGTGATTTTTAAAGTTATCTCAGGAGGACTTCACCGAGAGTAAGTGAGGGAAGGTGGTAGATTGAGAATACTGGGCTAGTGTGAAAGCCTTTGAGATCATAGAATAGTACAGCACAGAAAGAGGCCATTCTGTTCATCATGTCTGTGCCAGCTCTTTGAAAGAGCTATCCAATTAGTCCCACTCCCCCACTCTTTCTCCATAACCCTGCAATTTTTTTCTATTCAAGTATATATCCAATTCCCTTTTGAAATGTGTCATTAAATCTGCTTCCAACACCCTATCAGGCAGTGCATTCCAGAAGCTGACTGTAATGTCTCTTGTTGTATAGGGCCATGATGATGACGGCGTGTGATTTGTCTGCCATCACTAAACCCTGGGAGGTTCAGAGTAAGGTGAGATACCATCCGTACTCTCATATCACACACACTGTTTGTTCAGTGATACCATTTGCAATGATGGCACTGTCAGAGGATGTGGTTGCTTAGCCTGTGATTTTGTTATCTTCGCACTCAGAAGACATCATGTGGGAGGGGGGCGCGGGGATGGGGGGAGGAGAGTGTCTTCTACTTGTCCCCTGCCTCGTGAGTTGGCAATTAATGTTGTGATCCTTTTTCAGTCTCTAACTAACTCTTGTGCCCGCATCAGAATTTGAGCTGATAGACCAGGCTGTCTTCTAGCGAATCAATGGGGTGAGCAAAGCATCAATGCCATGAAACCTGAATCCCGCCCGCCCTTCAGGTGGATGTTAAAGATCTCATGGTCCACTATTCAATCCAAGAAGGGACCCAATGTCCTGGCTAATAATCCTTTAGTCAAATTGATATTCACCTCATGACCGTTTTGGGGACCTTCCTGGTACAAATCACTGCCATGTTTTCTGACATAAAATAGTCACTACACTTTAAGCAATTGCTTGTGGAGCATTTTGAAATATTTGACGCTATAAGGTGCAATAAAAATGCCAAGTTCATATTCAATTTCTAGTTCTAGCATGTAGCCCAGCATACAATGTAGAACAACAACAACAAAATATATTTGTATAGCGCCTTTCACATTAGGAGGTCACCACAATGTGCTGGACAATAAATGTTTCGCAGCTGAGCTAAGGGTCGGGATCGCGGAGGGTGGAGGGCAGGGCGTAGAAGGGGGATTGAAGACATGGTCGAAGAGGAGGGTCTTGAGATGGGTCTAGAAGGAGTCACGGGAGGGAGCGAGGTGGAGGGACTGTGGGATAGAGTTCCAGAGGATGGAGGCAGAGTGGCTGATGGCCCGACCACCAATGGTAGGGCGGGCGAGACGGGGGACATGAAGCAGGCCAGAGCCTGCTGAGTGGATGGAGCAGGCAGGTTGGTAGGGGGTTAGGAGGTTGCAGAGGTGGGGTGGACCAAGGCCATGGAGCGCTTTGAAGGTGAGGACCAGAATCTTGAACAGTATCCTCTGTGTGATCGTAGGCGCAGTTGAAGAGGAAGGTCTTCAGACGCAACCTGAAGATGGGGAAGGAGGGGGCGCGGTGAAGGGGTTGAGGGAGGGAATTCCAAAGTTTGGAGAACCAGGCGAGTGCGGCGCCACTGAGGTGGATGATGGAGGATAGGAGGTGGAGGAGGATGGCGTGATCAACTGTGTCGAACGCGGCAGAGAGGTCCAGGAGGATGAGGAGACAGAGGGAGCCCTGGTCACAGCAGAGAGGATATCGTTTGTGACTTTCAAGTCACAAGTTGCGTAGTCTGGATGCATGTGATGAATGCGTGTATGAGGGTTTCAGCGGCCTGTGTTGTGAGACAGTGGCAGAGCCGGGCGATGTTGCGGAAGTGAGGGAAAGCAGAGTTGGTCATGACACGGATGAGGGGATGAAAGGATAGAAGAATGATGGTTATGTGGTTTGTGAGCAACACTCCTCATGATCAACACTCCTTGAGTTATGACCCATGTAACCCAGTGTGTATTTGTTTCTGTCAGCATCTATCTACCATTGTTGGGAGCAGATGTTTAATAACAAGTAACAACAAATTACATTTGTATAGCACCTTTCACATCGGGAGGACGTCCCAAGGCACTGAATGGATAAATGACAGGAAATGACATGCAGTGTCATGGAGTGAAATAATAAAAATAATCTTTGCACTTGATATGACACCTTATCAATTCATTAAAACGTCTCAAAGCACTTCACAGTATTTACTGTAAAGTGAAGTGACTGCACACTTGCAGGTGAACTTGGCAGACAATTTATGCGCAGCAAAGTCCCCCAAACAGTCATTAAGTAAATGACTAATTTTATTTGGGGCTTGTTGGCCAGGACACCAGTAGAAACTCCCTTACTCTTTTTGAATACTGTCGTTCCATGGTATCTTTAATATCCACCTGAATATGCTGAGCCACAGGACTCACCTTTAACCCATGGTCTGTACTCTTCACTCAGAGAACTATAATTGACCTCGGTGCTCTTTGGCTGGGAGAGGAGTAGATTCAGTTAGATTTCCAACTCCGACTTGATCGATGTTAGAAGGTGCATGTGTGGATAGAATTAGCCTTCCCTGCAATATCTCTCAGAGTTAACACAAATAGTAATATTAATCTTTGCATTTGATTTAGCACCTTATCACGTCTTCGAGACATCTCAAAGCGCTTCAAAGAATATACTGTAAAGTGAATTGACTATATATATATTGTGGGTGAAACGCGGCAGCCAATTGTGCACAGCAGCGTCCCACAAAATAGACATTTGAGTAAGGACTGGCAGTGAGCGTGATCAGTGACCCAGCGAGAGTCAAGGCTCTCACAAGAGGAAACTGAAAAAGAAAAAAATGGGGTGCGGGGAAGTCTGAAGGTAAATGTGATTATTTGGTGTTTTGTAAGTAGAGCGAGTTATGTACTAATTCCTTCTATTTGTGCTACAGGTGGCACTCTTAGTAGCGGCTGAATTCTGGGAACAGGGTGACTTGGAAAGGACTGTATTGGAACAGCAGCCTATTGTGAGTATCGAAACTGCAATTCAACCACTTTAGAAATAGAAATTCAGTAGACCAGTAACTCCATTCTATTTGTAGTCATCTTACAGTGCATTTTAATGCAACTGCTAGAAAAGTGGCATATTTTTGGTATTTGAACTGCACAGATTGGAAAAATAACTCTTGTATTATTTCAACTCCTCTAGCCTATGATGGACAGGAATAAATCCGCTGAACTGCCTAAGCTTCAATGTGGTTTCATCGACTTTGTGTGCACATTTGTGTACAAGGTACATCTTTTTCATATACACTGGGATTTCAAGGACTAATTTTGCAAAATATTGTATTGTTTGTTCCTCTTTTAAACCACCACTTTGTGTTGGAACCCAATCCCTCTGTTCCCTCTTGAAGTCTTTGAACACATATGATGTGTGTGTCTGTGTGTGTTTATATAGGTGGGGGGAGAGGTTGCATCAAAGCAAATGTTTTAGCTTGTTCATGTTGCAGTTTTTAATTGTGTCTCACTCACTCACTGTTGTCATAATTGATTCACTAGTAGTGATGAAGTCACTAACTATTCAGTGGATTCTGCAGTGTGCTGATTTTTTAGTTGCGTTTTTGTAAAATTTTCATCAGTGTCCGGAACTTTCTTTCAACTAATTTATTTATAGATCTGGATTGAGTGTTATTAGCATAATTTGAAGACTATGGAGGGAAAAATGAGACATGGGCTCTCACAACTAGTAGTAACCAAGGTGGTCAATAGCAGTCAATAATTAATCTTAGAGTGAATGCTCTCCAAACCATGTGGCTGGTAATAACTTTTGACTATTTTGGACCATATTTTTGCTCAATGTGATAATTATCACTTTTCCATTCTTATCTTCATAATGGACAGTGGGATCATACTTTTCCACCCAAATAACCTAACTATATGTAAAATCCTCCACTGAACAACCCATTTAGTCATGGGAGTTTTCTAGAAAGAATTTCCAGTTCACCCCTTCCCCCACCGCCATCCCCCCACCCTCCCCACACCTAGTCCAAACTTTGTACAGATTGCGACAATCCATTTACCACTTGAAGGACGATACCAGAAGAAATTAAGCACGTTTTTGTGCTCGGATCCTGACAACTTTTTAAGAACAAAGTCAATCACATAGTTCAATAGGCAACAGATAGAGGGCATTTTGCCCAGCAGTCGGGGGTGGATTTGAACCCAGGTCTCAGAAACAAAAGGCCCCAATGTAACAGCAAATCCCTCGTTAAATGCATTGAACCTAAATGTAACTTTATTTTCAGGAATTCTCACGCTTTCACAGTTCTATCCAGCCGATGCTCGATGGTATTCTCAACAACAAGAAGGAATGGAAGGCTCTTGCCGATGAATATGAGGCCAAAGTAAAGACTGCAGAGGAGGCCAAGCAGAAAGCAGCAGGAGCATCAGGAGCCAAGAAAGCTGGTTAATAAAGCATAGCTCAAATATGTGATATTTGAAGACCGGGAAATATGGTTATCTGTTCATGGCTATTAAACAGAATATTACAATATTAGAATATTGGTTGTTATTGAACCTAAATCTAAACCTCTCAGAATTTGCAATTTGATGGGGGGGAAGACTGGTTGGTGTGTTAACGAATTTTCTTTGACCTTCAGCCAATGTTAGTTGGATTAACGTCTCCTCTCCAGAGGTTATGATTTCAGATACTCAACCCCGGTTTAAGCAAGAACTTAATGTGGTAGTGAATTCCCATCAGCTAAAAAGGTGGTCAATAGCTGTCAATGGTGTAGGAAATAAAGAAAAGGGTGTGTGTTGCAATACTATATGAGCAAATCCTACAATAAAAAGTTTGCAAAAGAGCATATTTTTCTCATATAGAAATCCAAGGAGCAAAATACAGCCTTTTCTTTCCAGTCCCACCTAAACAAAACTCCTATATACTGTCTATTTAAATCACCTTCCTCTCTGCAGAAAGCACTTTTTTAATTTTATACCCAGAATAGCAATCATCTGCAGCTACAAATCTGTATTTGTCCTTCTGTTACTTTTCTGTCCCTTTATTGTCCAAACCCCAAATATTTTCCTGGCTGACAATCGCCCAGATAAAATTTACTTCATGCTGTTTGTGGGGCATTGCTGTGTGTACACTGGCTGCCATGTTTGCTTACAAAGTACATAGTCACTACATTTTATGATAAATCCTGCAAAACAGATTGAGGCGTCCTCCCATTGTGAAAAATGCTATACCAAATGCAAGGAATATTATTATTTTTATTTAACGTTGATCTCTGACGGAAAGCACTGGCATTGGGGTGTTTCACAGAGGGGAGAGGATGTGGTTACTGAGGAAAATGAAAGGTGGTTTCTAGAGCAGGGCTACATTGTGATGCATTCTGCCTAAGCCCCTGTTGATAACTGCACATTTGTGGATGGATTGCTACCATTTGCCATCAGTATAAACTCAGCAGAAAAGGTGTGTATAAGAGAAGTGAAGAGAGAAAGCTTTAGTTTATTAATAATAATTCTTGTATTTGATACAGTGCCTTATAATGTCATTAAGACATCTCAAAGCATTTCACAGGATATATTGTAAGTGGATTGACTGTGTATTTCAAGGTGAAATGTGGCAGCCTGTTTGCGCATGACAATGTCCCCAAAATAGCTATGGAGTGAGTGACCAATTTTATCTGGGATGATTCTTGGCAGGACACTGGAAGAGAGAAACTCCCTTCTCTTTTTGAAAAGTGCTATGGGAGCTTTAACATCCACCTGAACAGGCAGACGTATCTGATACTGATGCTGGATAGAAAAGGTAGAAAATTGTCCATTTGCAGTGATGAGATTTCATCCTCTCACCTTGATGATAACGATAAGATGCCCCTTTCTTTACTTAAAACTACGTTGAGCAGAAAGGGTTCTAGGTGAATTGGTTCCTTTAAATGCTGACTTGGAGGATGATATTTCAATTTTGCCTATTTCTAATTTGAGGGGCACTTTTTAATTAATGAGAAGGGATGGGAGATTGTGTAGAGTACAAACACTGGCATGGACCAGTTAGGCTGAATGGCCTGCTCCATGCCCTATCGCTCCATGATGTTGTGACACGATAAGGTTCTATATCAAATGCAAGGAATATTCTTTTTTTTTCACTAGCAAAAAACTTTCCATGTTAATGTAAAAATTGGCTGCAGCGTTTCGCCCACAAAAGATAGTCAATTCACTTGACAATATATTTTGTGAAGCATTTTGAGACAATTCAAAGACGTGATAAATTGCTATACCAAATGCAATGATTATTATATTAAAAAAATGGAACACCTAAGCAATCTCTGATTCATCTGTTTTTCTCTTTCTATCCTTTTCTATCAGATAATGACGCTGGTGGTGAGGAAAAAGCTCAGTCCAAGACTTGCTCTATATGCTAAGATCTGGTGGTCCTGAGATGCTGTGCCCTCTTCAGCTCTAGAATGATAAGAGACTGCACAAACTGTACAGCAGCGCTGACTGCAACAGGCAGCAGGGATCAAGAGGATGCCATGACATCGTAACCAATAAACCTCACGTGGAATAGTGTTTGAAAGGTAGATTCTGGACAGAGCGATGCTGACTTGTATTAAAGGGGTACACTCATCTCAGCAGATATTCTGTTGTCTGGCTGTTACTTGCACTTTAATTCCTCTTTTACAAAAAAATATTGTCGGGGGGGGAGAAAAGAACTTGTAGAAAACATTCTGAGTATGCTGGTAAAATGTAGCGCATCAATCCAGCAAGTGTATCTCTTGAATGACTAACTGGATGTTGTATGCACATTTAAAAACCTCTACACAGGACTGAAAGGGTGAGCTCTGCCTCAGAGCTCATCACCATTATATATTTTGCTCCATTCAAAATCAATCAATGAGTTTGCATCCCAGTTTTAACATAATTCAACCTGAGCCCCAAAATGGGATGCAAAATAGCATTGAAGCACATTGAAGCAAGCTCCTTCACTACACATAGACCTGAATAAATCCAACATCTTTTTAATGATCACTGAGCTAAGAAAAAGTAATCGCTTGTGTCATATTGGCTTGTAATATATACAATAACTGATGCAAAATTGTATATATTATAAAATGTATTACATAGGGAGGAGGTTTCAGTCAGAATACAGTCGTAGTGTTTAGTGCGTGTGTGTTGTCACCCGATTCCCTTTAGTTGTGTTATTGGCTTGCAGCTCTTTTTGACTATCAGTTTTGGCCCATGAAATACCTTTAGGAGTTCAGAGTTTGCTGTGTTAAGGACAGCAGTTACTACTGTAATCATTTTAGATACTACCTTCACAAACCACCCCCCTGAGTAGAGTACCTTAATAATAATCCTTGCATTTGATAAAGCGCCTTATCACGTCTTCGAGACGTCTCAAAGCGCATCACAGGATATACTGTAAAGTGAATTGACTGGATGTTTTCAGAATAAAATAGCTAACTTGCAGTTCCACACAGTCGAGTGAATGGCTCCCTGTAAGAACCATTTTATTGTTTAAATTTTACAATGAATCACAAAGAACACGAGTTTTACATAAGTGCAAAAAACTGCGTTGTCTTGGTTATTGAAATGGAGATCTTGGGTTCTAATTTGCAGGTTGGTTTAGCAACCCATGTAGAACATTTGAAGGTTGGGTTAACCATGTGCATACAAAGCCAGGTGCCTTTATTTTGGTCATTAACATCCAAGATGAAGGATTACAAATTTGCATCTGTATTTGTCTCTGTGTGTATGTGGGTTTGCAAATGATAACCCAAACCGTAAATCAGATTCCATTGTTAACTTGAACACGCTTATGTTTTAAAAAAGCTGAGTGTACCCCTTTTTAAAACCCTGAGCAATAATTCCACAAATGAATAAAATAATAAAATATTGTACTAACTCTTGATGAGTATCACATGAGCATAGCCGAGTGCATAGCTGGGAAGCGGTGATCAGGCTGCAATTGCACAATGGGCAGATTGTCCAGACTAGGTATTACTACATTGACACATATTAACGCTATTTTATCTTTGTAAAAATGTTTAATATATTTTTACTGTCAATACGTAGCCCCTGATTGCAGATGGCTTCAGAGCCCTGAGTTATCACATGTGTGATAACTCTTAAGATTAATCAGAACAAGTTATATTTCCTAGATTTGTTCTCACACTGAAGGTACGTCTTAGAACGTTAATTGGTTGTGCCACAGGCAAACACCTTTTCCAAGTGACCATCAGTATAGTTTCACACTCCTGGTCAGGAGTGAAAATATCTGCTGTGATCCATCTTCAAAAACGTGCAACAATACGGCAAATATTTCACCGGGAAAAATGTGCAAAGATCTTTTGTATGCCCAACTTTACTGATAATGAAAACTGAAAACAGAAGGTATTCTTCACTAATCACACCGTAATTTTAAAAATAAAATTAAAAAAATCTGTATAAAAAAATGCTGCTTGGGCTACATGAGTGTATTTGTTGTGATTTTTTTTCAAGTTCCTCTGACTGAGCAGTCTATGCAATAACTACGATTGTTGCAAAGTTCATAGAAAACAGGGTAAAGCATATTGTAGGTGTTCATTTGACAGTGATTTATTTCCTCTGAAGAAATCGCTGCTCAATAAGAATGGGTAGAAATTCCAACTCTGTCACACAGTTTCAAGATATTGGTAAGTGATAGGGTGTTAGTGAGTTAATCCAAGTGGGGTCTCCTTTTAGAAACTAGAAGTGCATTACCCATGTCACGCTAACCTGCAGGATCTCTGTTCCGACAGTTGTTTCTGTCAGAGCGCTGTTCTGGTGGCTCAGGGTTACAGACTTCCAGTTTTCTTATTAAGGATTTCCAATTAGAAATCGTTGCATATTTGACACAACCGAGTGCATGATTGGCCTTAAACTCCTGCTTACAAACATAAAAAAGAGGGCGATTATTGAAGGTGATCTACACCACGCATTACAAGTTAATTCAGTCCCACTCACAAGGATTACTTTGACTGTTGTACAGATATGCAATAGTGCTTTCGATTGGTTAATGACTGGTGATTAATCGCTTGATAAATCTTCTTACCGAGTGGAAAACACTCAGCGGTTTGCTCAAATCACCTGGCATTTTATTAATGCTTATCAAGGTCAATTACTAATTTAGATTTATTGGTGATGTAATTCATGTCAGCATGGTTTACTTAATAACGCTCTCGCCTGTCCATCAGAAAGTTGCAGCTTCAAGCCCCACCTCTGGACTTAACCCCAACTCTGGATTTGAGTTCATAATCCAGGCTGACTCTTGTTTAATGGGGGAAGACCATTACATTGTCAAGAGGAATGGTCCTTGCATCAAGGTCCCGTTTGCCTAGTCAGTCGGATAATAAAAATTCATATGACACTATTTGAAAACAGAGGCAAGTTTCCTGGTCAACAATCCTCTGCAATTAGTCACCACTTTATGGCTGTTTGTGGAACACTGGCAGTGCAAACTAAATAACAATAATAATAATAATAACTCCTGCATTTGATATCGCGCTTTTCACATCTTCTAGACGTCTCTGGAATTCTAATTCAAGATCCTCATCCTCACCTATAAGGCCATTCACGGCCTTGCTCCCTCCTACCTCTCCGACCTACTATCCCCCTACCTACCTGCCCGTACCCTCCGTTCCTCTGGCTCTGGTCTGCTCCACGTCCCCCGCCCCAACCGCCCTACCATCGGTGGTCGGGCCTTCAGCCTCTCAACCCTGAGGCTCTGGAACTCTATCCCCCAGTGCCTTCGCCGCCTCCTCCCTTTCCTCCTTCAAGGCCGGTCTCAAGACCTTTCTCTTTGACCGTGCCTTCAGCTCCCCTCTCGACTCTCTACCCCCTCCTCGCTCCCTCCCTTCCCTCCCCTCACCCTGACCATTTCCCCCCAGCTCGGGTCCTGACCCAACTGTACAGCGCCTTGGGACGTCCTCCTGACATGAAAGACGCTCTATAAATGGAATCTTGTTGTTGTTCTCTCAAAGCGCTTCACAGAATATACTGTAAAGTGAATTGACTGTATATTTGTGGGCGAAACATGGCAGCCAATTGTGCACAGCAGTGTCCCACAAACAGTTGTGGATTGAGTAACCAAATTGTTATTGTTTTTTTTCTTGAAGATTATCAGACGTGTAGAGTAAGGAAACTTGGTTTCACCCTGCCAGTATTTGTCTACAGAAACAGATACTACATGTGATAATAATTACCTGTAAACTGTTTTAGTTGAATAGATGCGGTCTCAAATGCTATTATCTCTTATTCCCACAAAGTATATTGATTTGAGTGTCCAACATGAAAGTCACTACATAAGTGTAAATTGCATTATGTTATATTTGCTCTGTGGTGTTCGTATTTTGGTTTAGATTTGTGCAAACTTGCTGAAAATAATCCTGCAAACTCAGGAACACTCTATATCAGTGAAAAAAACATAGAAATTTATAGCAGAGACCATTCTGCCCATCTTGTCTACAATAATAATCCTTGCATTTGATGTCGGGCCTTATCACGTCTTTGAGAAGTCTTAAAGTGCTTCACAGGATATATTGTAAAGTGAATTGACTGTATATTTTGTGGGCAAAATACAGCAGTGGCTATGATGGATCTTTGAAAGAGAAATCCATTGAATCCCAGTTACCTACCTTTTACCCATTCCCCTGAAAATTGTTTCATATCGTTCGACTTTCTTCCTGAACTGTATTCAGCCAAACAGTCAATATGAAGTGAATGATTAATTTTTATGTGCAGGAATGCTGTTTTGTTTTGCCCCTTTTTTTGAATTGGATCATGGGATCTTTTAACATCCACCTGAACAGGCAGACAGTAAAACAATTTTCACTCAAATAAAACAGCAATGTGGTGTGTAGGTATTTGATTGATAACTGGAAAGCACAGCTTTTAACTGGATTAAGGAAATAGGACAGAACATCTACACTTGTTAATTTGTATCAATTGAATGTTAGCCTAATCTAAATAAACAGCTCCACGTGTTAACAAACGCTGGAAACCACTTTAATGCACATTTACAACCGAAAGCAATAACACTGAATTTCTAGTGTTTCAGCAAATGATGAATCCTGCTATGAATATTAGCGTGACGTTCATATTTTGTACATTATGTATGACTTGTTACATCGGTTGTGAGCTACGTTTCTCAAATTACTCACATAACTTGTGACAGTTCAAACAAAAAAAGCAGCATTGCAAATTAACTCAGAAAATATGGTGCACGGTCAGAACTTTAAATGATTTTTTGCACATTGAATTGTAATAAAGGGACTGCTTATTAGTTGCATTTTAAAACATTTGTATATTCAAGAATCTACTTTAAGAAGTCAAAACATGAAGAGATATCAGATAGTCTGTAAATTGTTTTGGTGAATTAGACCCGTGTTGCACCTATGAATACAGTAAAATCCTGCAAAAAGGTTTGAGATGTCAACCTGAGGTGAAATACGCTATACCAAATGCAAGGATCATTATTTTATGATTAGGAAACCTGATAACTCATTCTGATGTTATTATATTGCAGATGTTGTCCAAAAAATTGCACATTGTAAATTTCTTCATGATGCACTTAATGGTTTGATCTATTTGATCTTCCTTACTTGAATAGCTGTGTCTAGTTGGTTAAATTTAACCCAGAACAATCGCGCAGCAGTATAAAACTCCTTGACCTAATTCAAGGGATTTATCTATAAATATGAGATTATGATACTTATCACTCATCTGGTAATGCTCACTTTGCAAAGGGTACAACAAATAATCTTGCTCTGGTAATAAAAGATGTGCTAAAGAAGTAAAAGACAGACATTGCAGTTACAAATTGTTGCATTTGATAAACCAAGTGCTTCACAGGAGTTTCTCATGGTGATCTGTGGTGCTGGTGGACCTGGTAGTCTTACATGCCTTGAAGAAATCACTTTGTGGACATTGAAGATATCATAGAAAGGGATCTTTAAAATCTTTTTTTTGTGGTGAAAGTCAATGGTAAAAATTGATTTTCTCAAAAATATTTACTTTTTTTGGTTCCTGGGTATCACAGTCCAGCTGATTTTGACATTTAAATTGCACACTTGCAAATGACCTCTGGTCCCTGAAAGTGCACAGATAATCTCAGCACAATGCGTACATGTTTCAGGGCACACTCTTGGCACCCAAATATGTTCCTTTGCACCAGAATCACTTAAATTTGTTGATAGCAATTTGAGAAAGCTGTTGTACTTTGTGGTGTTCTCTACTTACTTTTAACATAGCCAGAAAATATAAATCAGTGACAGATGTTTACTGATATTGTAAAGTTAGAGGGTTTGTGCATCAATTTTTTTTCCCCTCAATTTTCTCCCATTTTGTCACAAAAGATTCCAAAAAATACCCAGGTTTTTTTTGTGTGGTTAAAATAACTTTAATGGTCCTTAGTTATTGGACGAAGCTCAATTACAATTGTTTCTTTACTTCAATTATTCACCAGTTATATTAACAGAATCCATAGTAATCAAGTTGGATCTCTATTTCTTTGTGACAATTAAGCTGGTAAATCATTAGAACTGAAAATTGTTCACCATAATTAATCACGCATTACTGGCCTATGATCTGAACTACAGTACAATATTTGCTGAGTCCCACTGTACAGCAACTATTACTTGCATTTATATAGTGCCCTTCACATGAGGAAGCATCTCTGAGTGCTTAACAATGGTGGAGTCTGACACTGAGCCAGGGGAAGGCGACAGTAAACACGATCAAAGAGGTAAGTCTTCAGGTGTGATCTGAAAATGGGAAAAGAGGCGGCAAGGCAGAGGGATTGAGGGAGAGTACTGTACAACTTCGCTTACTCAAGAGCATGATACTGTATACAAACCACCGTAAATGGCACAGCATGTGCAATTTCAGTGGTCTAATGTCAATAAGAGGTATTTTAGATCTACTATGTAAAATCAGCAAGCATGAACTTGCTTTACCATTTTCCATTTTTCAAATAAGGTCTCCTTACTAAAACCCATAGCTGCTATAAAACCGTAGCTGCTATAAAACAATTAAACTGTGATTGGTACATTATGTAATTCACCTGAATTTTTTCCAAAGACATCTGTAAATGACTATTTTGTTAAATTTTGTTAACTTAAGTGCAATTGATATACAGTAGATACAATACATTCACCAAGATAGGTTTAAACACAAAACAAAAATAAGTTCAAATTGATGTTTGCTTTTTGCATATTTATTTTGACATAGTAGAAAGGACCTATTATATAGATGCTTATATTACATAGTTCCTATTGTATTTTAGCTATAGATTTCATGCTATGCTGAACATGGTGTCTCACACACTTTCATGCCTATTCTTCGACAATTCCAGCTTTCACCAGTTAGGACTCAGGGGTAACCAGAAACATTCACGTTTTAGTGATTTCTGCCTTCAAAGTATCACAATAATATTTAACTTCATACACTACTTGTGATTATATGTAATGATCAATTAGCTCTTGCCAACACATGTGAATTATCAAATACCAAAAGATACTAATGACGGGTAAGTTTCTCAATTTTATTCATAAACATTTACAGCCCAGAATATGGATCTGAACCATATTCGAGAGGCAAAACTTACAGAATAAAGTCTAGATTTCTTTATCACAACATCACTAATTTCTGCAGACTCAACAGATGTCACACTTAGATGACTTCAGTTACTCTGATCAGTTGATCTTGAAACTCCAGACAATACCTTTTGCTACCTTAAAGTAATCTGATAAATTGTAGTATAATATATTCCCCAAGTTGGGTTTGACAGAGGTAAAAAGTAAATTTAAATCAAAGACCACCAAAGTGTTCAGTTAAAATTTATTTTCTGCTTTATATTATATTATGAGATGGGTAGAGAGGGCCACAAGAAAACTGCCAAAACATGACGAAAATTCCATGCTAGTAAATGGAGAGGGCAGTGTGCTTCTTCTTCGTCCAAAGTGATTTAAAGGGTAATCATTTCAAAATGGTATCTTCATTGGCTGAAATGAGAAGTCACAAATTTTAGCAAAATTGTTTTGTACATAGAATGCCTACACAGATTATAATTCCTAATTTGAAATCAATTATTAACCAATCATACCATTTTATCTAACAGTTCCAGAAATATACAGGTAAACCATTCAAAGTACAGTAATGCTGGAGTTTCAACAGTGTACTACATTGTATTATATACCTTCTCGCAACAGCTTTGCTACACGTTCAAGTTCCTCTCGCTTCTGTTTCTCTTCAGCCTCAATTCTCCTCTCCTCCTCTGCAATAGGCTTCAGGTAACCTTAGTCATAAGAAAACAAGTTAAAACCTCCTAACAATCTACCAATTTCTATGTTACTGGGAACCTCAGTTTCAATTGACTACCAAATGTTCTCCTAACAAATGCAACTGCTCAAGATCATCAGACATTAAAATGTTATGAAACACAATCTATTAGTATTTCTCTAAATAGCTGGAGACCGAAATAGGCGGCCAAACAGAACTAGAATAGGACAGAACCTACTGTTTTCCTGAAAACAATACCTCCCTTGATTTCAAGTAGTGCCATCTACAAGGACCAGGAAAGACCAGCAGTGAATAGCTGAGCTATGCAGATCAGGAAGGTCCCATGTTCCACCTCTAGTTTGTTCTGACTTAGGCAGTTAACCAGCAATATGGCAGCAACAAAATTGAAAATTGTCTTGAGATTTTAGGTGGGGAAAAACAACTAGAGTTGCTGTTCCATGTAAGATAGCACTAGGAGATCTAAAAGAGAATTTAGGAGAAACTACTTCACACAGAGGGTAGTGAGAATATGCGACATGCTGCCTGAAGAGGTGGTTCAATCAAACAATATAGATGAAGAATTTTTATCTTTGAGGAAGATGAAAATATATGAGGAAGATGGGAATAGAAGTGTATGGGAGGGAGTAGAGTGGGCAGAGACTCATGTTGGAGTATAAACACCAGATTAGTTAGATCGAGTGGCCTGTTTCCATGCTGTAAATTATAGGTATATCTGTATTCCTGACCACTCTTCATACTCAAACATGAACATTGGGCAAGGAGAGTGACTGGCACTGTGGGATCATGCATAGCAGAAGAAAAAATCCATTGTGCACCATGAAGAAGGGAAAGAAAAAAATAAGAAATTAAAAAAGGGCAGCAACTTGCTCTGCACATAAAAATAGGTCTCCATTGAAGGCAAAGCTGGGCTCAGACCCACTAGTGGAGATCTGATTCTTACCATATCTCTGCTTCCCATAGATGACACCAACTATCAATGCCGAGTACCTAGCCATCTGTAACAATATAATACAGGTTTAATAAACATGTATTACTTCTCTCCTGAAAATATTATGAAATAGAATTAAGAATCATAATAAGGTTTTACACAGGTAACACAAGAACCAGGATTAAAAACAATATGGAAAGACATGTGAAGCACACAATTCATCCTCCCAACAAGAAAGACACGTTATCAAGTGCAAGTATTGACTATGTAAACATAGGCTGTTTCCACTGGTTGGAAAGTCCATGCCCACGGGGCAAAATATAAGATAGTGATTAGGGGATCTAAAACATCATTTAGGAGGAATTACTTCACGCTGAGGGTAGTGAGATTGTGGAACTCACTGCCTGGAGTGGTGGTTGAATCAGAGAGTGTAGATACATTCAAGAGGAATCTATACCTTCACATGAGGGAGAGGGGAATAGAATGGTATGGCAGGGAGTAAGGAATGGGTGAAGACTTATGTGGAGTATGAACACTGGCACAGACTGGATGGGCCATGTGCTCTTGTAAAAAAGAAATGCTCAGGTTTAAAGTGCAAGAATTTTTTTTTACACTTAGGTCATAATTACCTTGTTAAAAATAATTCAAAGGAAAAATTATCGATACTTCAAAAGAAACATGGCTCAAATCTGGCACAAAACGAGAACATTTGAAATTATTTGACATATATATTAAAAAATCAAAGCAAGGTTTGGGAATACATGGATTTGGGGAGAAAGGGAAAATAATACATAAACAAACTATTTAAGAATTGTTTAGGACATTGATTAGGCCTCAGTTAAAAAGTATTGTATTCTGTTTTGGGATTCACATTATATGAGAAATGGAGAGGGTGTGGCACAGGTTCAAAAAAAATATCAGTTACGAGACCTAATACATACGAAAGGAGGCTGGCTGAAATGGGGTCGTTTCCACTGAAGCAGAAAAGATTGAGAGAGAATATGATACTGAATATGCATGACACAGTAAAAAAAATTTAGTTGGAGAATCAGTGACAAATTAAGATTATTGGCAGAGAAAAAATATGGGAATTTCTTCACTCAGAAGGATGTTTGGGCACGGAATTCATTATTTGAAGCGGGTAGTGAAGCTGGATTAAGTCATTCAAGGGAACTGGATAAGCACCCAACGGGTAAAAGTATTAGGGGATAGGGAGAAAGAAGTGAAAAGTTGTTATTTTTTTTGAGGGGTTATTATCCCAGGAGTCATCTGCCAAACAACTAACAGCCAAGTTTCTACTTACTGCTAGGTAAACAGAGGAGAGTGGAGTAAGGAAACTTGCCCAACGTATTGCCCTATCCAGGAATCAAACAACAACTTGGATTTATATACGCCCTCCACGCCGGATGTCATCTCAGAGCGCTTCACAGTAACGGATCCTGGGGCCGAGCCAGGGGGAGGGGGAAGAAGGTGACCAAAGGCGCGGTCGAAAAGACAGGCCTTCAGCCGAGATCTGAAAATAGGAAGAGAGGGGGCAAGGCGAAGGGAGTGAGGAAAGGAGTTTCAGAGCTTCAGGGCATAGTGGCTGAAGGCACGGCCGCTGATGGTGGAGCGGAGGATTCGGGGGACAAAGAGGAGGCCAGATCCGGTGGAGTGAAGGCACCGGGCACTGTTGTGAGGAGAGAGGTCAGAGAGTTAGGGGATGCAGAGGAGTGGAGGAATTTTAAGACAAGAGTGAGGAATTTGAAGACAAGAGTGAGGATCTTGAAATCGATCCTCTCTGGGACAGGCAGCCAGTGCAGTCTGGCAAGGACCGGGGTGATCGGGGAGCGGAGTTTGGTGCGGGTGAGAATGCGGACGGCAGAGTTCTGGATGATCTGGATTTTATGAATGGTAGTGGAGGGGAGACCGGCGAGGAGGGCGTTAGAATAGTCCAGACGAGAAGTGACAAGGCATGGACCAGGGTTTCAGTGGCTTTTGGAGTGAGATACTGGCGGAGATGGGCGATGCGTCGGAGGTGGAAGAAAGCGGTGCTGGTGAGGGATCGGATGTGGGAGAGGAAGGAGGTCAAACCTGACACCCAGGTTGTGTACGGGTTCGGAGAGTTTTAGCGGGAGGTCGGGTAGGTGGAGGAGGTGAGAACCATGCGATTTTAGATGCTGACGAGAGCCAGAGTATGGCTTCCGTCTTGTCAACATTTAGCTGAAGGAAATTCATGCTCATCCAGCTCTTGATGTCTGACAGCAGGCTGACAGATCATCAGGGACTGGGGGTCGCAAAGTGAGGTGGAAAAATAGAGTTGAGTGTCGTCCGCATACATGTGGAAGTGTACCCCATGTCTGTGGATGACATCCCCAAGAGGGAGCATGTAGATTAGGAAAAGGATGGAGCTAAGGATGGATCCTTGGGGTACCCCACAGGTAACCGGTGAGAGCGGTAGCAAAAGCCGTTTGTGCAGATGTACTGCTGGCGGTTCGTGAGGTAGGACTCGAGTAGATGAGTGCGGTCCCACTGAGGTGGATGACGGAGGAAAGGCGGGGGAGTAGGATGGCATGATCTTGCTTGCGAGTGCTCTAACTACTAAACTATAGGACTATGTGTTTTCTAGGCCAATGTGTAGCCCATATGCACTCATCAACGTCCCTCAAAAGGGTGTGCAGCAAGTGCAGCCATCACCAGTGAGGGCTCAAACCTGCGGATGTCAATGAGTGACTATCTTCCTGGTGGGGGGTTGTTGGTAGAGCCTCCTTGGAGATGCGCTGGCTCCAAAGTGACATAACAATAATAATAATCCTTGCATTTGATATAGGGCTTTTCACATCAGGAGGATGTCCCAAAGCGCTTCACAGAACACACAGTAAAGTGAATTGACTGTATATTTGTGGGCGAACGCGGCAGCCAAATGCGCACAGCAATGTCCCACAAACAGTCGTAGATTGAAAATGACCAATTTATTATTGTTTTTGGTTTTTGGAGGGATTATTATTAGGCTCTGTGTGGAGTAAGGAAACTTGCCCAAGGTTTCGCCCTCTGCCTGGAATTGAACTCAGGTCTCTCACTTGCAAAGCGAGTGCTCTAACCACTGAGCTACAGGACTCCATGTTTGGTAACGGAATCAAGACAGCCTTGTGGTCCACTACCTGAGTCCGGCTGTATTCCAGGGCACTGCTGATGACAACATAGCCATCCTTGGTTCATAGACAGGACTTGGCAGACCAGACTAGTCACTGGGATGCACAGAATCAACCCCCTCAGCTCCTGTTCACCCCGCAAGCCAAAGCCCTAACTGCTTGGGCGGACCGGGCTGGACAAGCAGCGTTCCCGCTTGCCAGAAAGCGATATCAATGGCAAACCTACGCGGTTTTAGCTGGTGAAAGACTCCAGCAGTACCCCAGCGCACATTCTGGGCTCCCTAAGCCTTGGCTCTTGCCAACCTGCACCTAATACTTTCTGGAACTGCGTCAGCAGGAAGCGTTCCCCCCCCCCCCCACCCCCCACCCCACCGGGAGAGAGTGCGCATCCCATTCCAACAATCCAGCACTGGGATTTCCATGTACAATTCCTCTTCGACTGTGCTTACGGGCACCTTCCCCCCCCCTCCCCGCCCACCCAACCCCCACACTGCCGCCGGCTCGGAGTCAACCTCCGCCACTGTGATGCACTCTGAGAGGTTACCCTGCGTGGAGGGCGCCATGTAAGTGCAAGCTGTCGTCGTTGTTGTTGTTATTTCCAGCGCCTTGGGACGTCCCGCCAGAGTGACAGGCGCTGCCCGAAGGTGATGCGGGATGCCTGGAAATCTCAGCTGCTTCAGGAATACTCTTTAAGGGGAGGCGACGCCCGAACAGAAAGAGAAACGAGCGAAGTGCGAGAAGCCCTGGGGGGGAGGGGGGGGGGCCTCCATCCAGCGGGCACGGGCCGGGAACCACCCGGGGAAGGTGAACCGGACACTGGGGGTGGGGGGTGGGGAGGGCTCATAGTCCTCCGCGTCAGCCAGGCCAGGCCCAGGCCCAGGCCAGGCCGGGGCTCCCCGCAGGCCGCACCTCTGCGGCGGTCTCGGTTGTCAAGGTCCCCGCTTTGACCTCAACGCAGGCTGCAGTAGGCCCGACCGCTGACCGCGAGGCAGTGCCCGGGAGGGAAGGCTGGCGGCGGGGAGGGGAGGGGAGGGGGCAGCCGCTGTGGCTGGCGGTTGGTTGGTCGGTTGGTTGACCGGTGCCCTCTCTCCCTCTCCCTCTCTCTCGTACCTTGATCAGAGGCGACACCTGTACCGGAGGAACCATCTCAACCGCCACTCGCGAGCCGCCCCCGAACAACTGACGCCGCTGCCGTCGCGAGACCTCGGCTCAACGTCACCACGCCGCCGCCGAACCCCCCCCCCCGCCCCCCGCCCGAACCCCCCCCCGGCTCAACGTCACCACGCCGCCGCCGAACCCCCCCCCCACCGGCTCAACGTCACCACGCCGCCGCCGAAACCCCCGCCCCCCCGGCTCAACGTCACCACGCCGCCGCCGCTTAGCGTCATCGCGTCGACGCGAGGAGCCGTGCGCCCTCCCGCCGAGGTGAGCCCCACTCGTGACTGCGCGTGTACGGTCAAGATGGGAGCAGGATTGGGCGGGTTCACGCCCAATTGGGCGGGTTTATTTAATAGTCACCCTAAAATCCTTGCATTTGGTATAATAATAATAATCCTTGCATTTGATATAGCGCCTTATCACGACTTCGAGACGTCTCAAAGCGCTTCACAGAATATACCGTAAAGTGAATCGACCGTATATCTTGAGTTCAATTCCAGGCAGAGGGCGAAACCTTGGGCAAGTTTCCTTACTCCACACAGAGCCTAATAATAATCCCTCCAAAACCCAAAACAATAATAAATTGGTCATTTTTCAATCTACGACTGTTTGTGGGACATTGCTGTGCGCAATTGGCTGCCGCGTTCGCCCACAAATATACAGTCAATTCACTTTACAGTGTGTTCTGTGAAGCGCTTTGGGACGTCCTCCCGACGTGAAAAGCGCTATATCAAATGCAAGGATTATTATTATTATTATTATTATCTTGTGGGCGAAACGCGGCGGCCAATTGCTCACAGGCAGCGTTCCCACAAACAGTCGCGGGTTGAAAATGACCAATTTATTATTTTTGTGGTTATTTTTTTGCAGGAGTTATTACCTCTGGAAAAGTGATCCGCCAATCGACTAACAACCGGGTTCCTGTTTACTGCTGGTAAACAGAGGGGTGTGGAGTAAGGGAACTTGGCCAACGTCCCGCCCGGCCCGGGAATCGAACCCGGGTCCTCTCGCTTGCGCGGCGAGCGCTCTAACCGCTCTGTTTGTTATTACTGTGCGTGAAAAACTGGCTTCGGCTTTAGGCGACTGACTGATCTTTTAAGATTTTTTTTTAAACCTGCAAACCTGGGACACTGCTGTGCGCAATTGGCTGTCGAATTTCACCCACAAATATACAGTCAATTCACTTTACAGTATATGCTGTGAAGCGCTTTGTGAAATGTCCAGCAGACGTGAAAATCGCTATATCAAATGCAAGGATTACTATTATAAGGATTACAAACAGTTTTTTTCTGCTTTGAAGACCTTTTCTTACACAGTTTCAAAAACGCTGACTGAAATGGACCCACTCTGCTACTCTTATACAGACCAAAAAGTCTTACTTTTCAGCTACCCCATTATCTAAATAAGTATATCATCATTTCTTTAAGTCTTATTAGACATTATGATGGTATCACGACTTTTTGGTCACCCTGTAGTCGGCGACACATAACATTGGCTACTTTTAAGTTTGTGTTTGGTTGACTTTAGGCTACAAATGCATTTTAATTTCAGTCAATCCCTGGCTGTGAGTGAGATTAGTGGAGTGAGTGTTGGTTTCAGGGTACACTGTGCTGGAGCAAGGTCAGGGTCGGCAGCATCCAAACCTATGGATTAAGCGTTCCAGGAAGCTGCCCCGCGTGAAGGGCGCTATATAAATACAAGTTGTTGTTCTTGTTCATAACCTGCTCTTTATTGTACAGAAAATCAGTTAGATTGCACTCATAGGAACGTTGGAGGAGGCCAGCCTCTTCCACCAGTTTATTAGATCACTAGTTTATTGCGTACTTGCCCACAAAACACACACTTTACAGTAAATCTTGTGAAGATCTTTAAGAAGTCGCCGTGATGTGGTAAGGTGCTATATCAAATGCATGGTTTATTATGATGATAGATTTTTTAATTCCGGTGCCCCGTTATTTTGTTGTAGTCCTTAATACCTCTAGGTATCTGTCTACATCTCTTCTAAGCATCCCTATTGATTCCACCTCTACATCTTCCTGAGGCAGAGCATTCCACATTTTCACAACCCTTTACATGAAGGAATTCTTTCTGAATTTGGTTCTTGTTGTCTTGGCTGTGATTTTAAGGCTAGGCCCCCTTGTAATGGATTCCTCTACCAAAGGGAACATCATCCATTTTTCATTATTTTAATTAGGTGTAATTTTACATCCAGTGTTAAGTACCTAGTTATATAAAAGATCTGATAGATATGGAGAACGTGGAGAAAGCAGAGATTCACTTGGACGATAACGGGTTAAGCCATCTGCAAAGATGTAAAAATTGATGTTATTAATTATTATAGAGAAGGTTAAGGGGGAATCTAATAATCCTTGCATTTGATACACTTGTGGTGCCTTTAATGTGGGAATATGGCAAGCTCTGTGGTTTTAGCAGTACTTCATCACATACACTGGCGTTCCCAAGCCTTGGCTCTTGCCAACTTGCATTTAAAATATTCTCTTGGATAAGGTAAACAAGGATATCCCTCCAGTAAGAGAGCATATATTCCATTCCACTCACAAGAATTTCCATGTGTATGTGGCATACAAGGGACTCTCAGTCTGGTTTGGAACTTCTTAAGTGTGCTGATAGGTTTCCACATGTGTTAGACACCAGTCTGACCCAAAAATAATTAAGTGTCTCAAAACAATTCACAGGGAATTGCTAACAATTGTAATAACTGTATTTTTAGGCAAACACGACAGCCAACATTGATATAACAGATTATCTATCTGGGGAGTATTAGTCAGAGCGTAAGGAGAAATAATAATAATATCGTTGCATTTCTTATAGCACCTTATCACATTGTTGAGACGTCTCAAAGCTCTTCACAGGATATACTGTAAACTGGAGTGACTGTATTTTGTGAGCAAAATTCCTTTTTCAATAGTATTAGAACATCTTTTGACATGCAGATATTTTCACAATTCAAAATGATTTTTGATAAGGTACAAAGAAAGGGTGTTTCAACTGAATGGTCAGTGAATAACTCAAAGACTAGAACAACAAACTACATGTACTGTATATCCCACCTTTCAAGTAAAAGAACATTTCTAGAATGAGGTAACTTTCAAGTGAATGCATTTTGTTATGTAAGCAAACACACAAACACATTTGCTTCACTATACTTGGATGTTGAAGCTGAATACATAACAGGATTTAAAACGGGAATTGGAAAAGACATTGAGAAAATTATTATAGGAAATGAGGAAAGACCAGAGGAATAAGTTTGCTCCTGTAGAGAGCAAGCGCTAGCATAGATATAAGAAACCAAGGGGGCTTGTTCTGTACTGTACTTATTCTATGATTCAAATTTTTCTTGGCAAATGTGACTTGGATAATGATGCGGTGATGGAAGGGCATGTGCCAAGATAATAATAATAATAATCCTTGCATTTGATATAGCGCCTTATCACGTCTTCGAGATGTCTCAAAGCACTTCACAGAATATACTGTAAAGTGAATTGACTATATTTTATTTTGTGGGTGAAATGCGGCAGCCAATTGCGCACAGCAGTGTCCCACAAACAGTTGTGGATTGAGGTGACCAATTTATTATTTTTTTTTGAAGGAATTAAGATCAAGAGAAATATGGTTGAAGATGGGCAAAGGAAGGACTGAGTAAGCGTGATTGGAGAAGAGCACATTAATAGCATAACAGCAGAGAATGTGGGGACTAAACCAGGTAGTTTTGCCTTGCCCGCACCACATTGCTTGCTCCAATCCATGCTGTTTTAATTGCTGAACCTATTTCTTACTGAATCCTATTTCTTTCCCATATCGGCTTCTTGCATCCACAATATCCTCATTGAGATAAGACAGCAAAGCTTGTAGACAACCTCAATAATGCAGGAAACAGTGCTGCACTGTTAACTCGCTATTAGATGGTCTTGAGAAAATAGGGATGGTTTTTCGTTTCCCACCCACCAGTGTACTTGGAGTATGAATACTAAAGCAACTCTTGGGGCATTTCATCAGTGTTGTTTGCCTCATGTTTTAAAGCATATTTTGTGATAGCTCTGTGCTTTTCATTACATAGAACACGTTAGAAAGCAGGTATATATTTCACCATCAAGCTCTGAATTACATGTTTAAGCCAACCTATTAGTTAACTACAGCACTAAATCATTGTAGATAGCGATGCTGCATAATGAGTTGGACAAATCATTTAAAAAAATACACAGTAACATTGAAACTGTCAGCAGTGACTGAATCTGTCAAGAGATAAGTGCATTTCAGAAAAAAATATATTTTGCAGGGGGGATTTTGAACTCAAGAGTTTGGGCCAAATATAATCATTAAGCTCAGTCAGCCCTGCTGGGAATCAATGGTGATGGCTCAGCTGTCCGTGTAAATAGAACTCCTCCTTTGCATTGAGTGATATTCTCTCTGGGATGTAATCAGCCCATCAGGATCTACTTTTAGCTTTTGCAGTTGGACACTCCCATCATTCTCTGTGCTTCGCCAAGTTATACAGATTTTGAAAGTGCTTCTCAGTGAAACACTTTTCTGCATGGCTTACTAAGTCTGTCATTCTTTAAATATTTTACACAGCAATGTCCCACAAAGAACAACGTAGCAAGTGATGCATTTTATCACTGTGGTTGATGGCTAGAACAGCAGAAGAAACACTTTTTGATTAGTGCCATCGTATCTTTAACAAAATACACAGTCACTACACATTATATTAAATCCTGTAAAACACTTTGAGACATCCTTCTGATGTCAAAGGCTGTATATCAAATGCAAGGAATTTGAATTTAATTTAAAGTCTGATGCGGGACTTAAACTCCCAATCTTCTGACTCAGAAGCATGAGTGCCACAAAATGATTTGAAGATCAGGACAATTCAGCTTAAGACTATCTCAAGTTTCATAATACCCTGCGAACATAATACTGATTGTAAATTGATTCACAGAGAAGTATGCTCAAAAATCAGAGTGCCTTCTTCCATTTAAGACAGCTTATCCAGTTTGCCTTTTCAAAGTTGGCCTCGTCCCTAGGAAGGGAATGTTATTCAAGATTTGGATTCAAACTCAGGTATTCTAGTTAAACGGTAGAGGCCTGAAATTTCACTTCCTGCCTGTGAAACTAATAATTTAAAAAAAAATCTTGCAGAATAGAAAAATTCTTAATTGCAGCCTTAATTAGGAACCTGGATGACACAGGTTTCGTTACCAGCAGGATTAAATATTTATAAATCCATTTTGAATCATTCAATACTGCCTTTTCAATTCCATTTGCTCATGGTGATGAATGTGTGCCAATATGAAACACTTTCGACTCTCCTCTCCACAGACATATGTCCACTCTCTTACATGCGACAGAACTGCAATACCGATAGAGATTCAGGACCCAAATTCAACTCGGATGCCTTAAGGGAAACAGATTTGGGGGCAGATTTTTTTTAAAAAAGCTGTTTCTTATACAGTATATATTTTTTATGCATGTTTGTATGTATATATAATATATATGAGCCAGGGTGAACTACTGAACTTTGGAAATCATATCATATTAAATATATTATCTATATGTTATTTTGCAGTAGTTTTGCAAAGTTGTGTTATCTTTACACAGGACAACTTGAATAAGGAAGATTAGGATTTAGTCTTCGGAATTTCCAATCTGTGCTCCCAAAAGTAACAAACAGTTGCTGGAAGGATGGATATTTTTATGTATTACAGGGTTTATGACAAAATGATGAATCAAGATTACTTTTTGTGTGTGTTTGCGATGCCTCAGTTGCTTGTCTAATTCAATTCTGGTCTTTCTGCCTGAACAGGCCAGGGCACCAAATTGCATTCAGGAGAGAAATCCTCTGCTTCCATTGCAAGCACTGAGGGTATCTCGAATTCACTTCAGGATGCACTGCCCATGAACGGAATTCATTGTGAGGGGGTTAAGTACTCAGGTGGAATCACAGCAGTCGAAAGTGCACCATCAATCATTCATTCTTAGCTGAATCTTGGACATCCACATTCTCTTGAGTGACAGACAGCAGAATTAAAGTTTTGGATAAAAGAAATGTCACAACAAACGAGTGCAGTGGCAGGGAAACAAGTTGTGGTAAATGGAAAGTTCAAAAATCTTGGATGTTCAAAGTCTTAACAGGTAAACTCATTAACAGAAAGTAAACAAAGATTAAGAGTATCTCGTGGGCTGTAATACAATTTTGGGATTTTGATGACACTATAAAGCTTGAGATTTGCTTCTGTTGCAAAGCTTTGGACATGTTATGTTCTCGGTTATTTTTTATTGCCTGTTGCAACAAAGAAGAAAATATTGGTTGCCTGTAATCTCTTGCAAACAAGAGGCCCCGGATTCGATTCCTGGGTAGGACAAAACCATAGGCAAGTTTACTTACTCCACACATCTGTTTACTTAGCATTAAGTAGGAATCCAGTTGTTAATCGATTGATGGATCACTTTCTTTGGGAATAATCCCTCCAAAATTTTTTACAATTTGGTCATTCAATCCACAACTCAGACTGATGTAGGACACTGCTGTGCACAATTGGCTGGCGTGTTTAGCCCACCAAATGCACAGTTATTCCACTTTACAATTTATTCTGTTAAGCATTTTGAAATTTCTCAATGACATGATAAGGCTTTATATAAAACGAAAGAATTATTATTATTATTAAGTCCCAATGTGTGACTTGACGCCACAACCTTCTGATTCATAGGCAAGAGTGTTACCAACTAAATCAGGCTGACATATAATAACATATGTAATCATTAAGGGTCTAGCCTTTCTCTGTTTAAAGAGAGGTAAGGCAAGGTTGTCCACTGTCATTCAACCTGTTCAATTTAAATAGCATAGAGTAATATAGAGAAGGACATAGAGTGTCTGTGACAAGAGAATTGCAGTGCTTCTGCTTGCAGATGAGATTGTGATCTTTATGGACTTGCCCAGGAACCTTGTGCACTGCACTCACCATTTTGAATACCAGCTCATTGATGGTACATGGTGGTGATATCCCCAAATGGGTTATTATAGCTCTGCACAACTTGAGGAGAAGGGTGCTCCTCGAAAGAATAGATTGGAAGAGCAAACTGGTCATTCTCACTTCTTTTTAATGATAGCAAAATCCTAACGCTCGTGCTTTACAAAATGTTTATCTGAACAGTACTCCATCACAGTTTGGAGCTCTTAGGCATGCAACAGAAGCAATTCCTTTGGCTTATATTCGACATCCAGGACCGAGCTGTGAAATGGATTTGTGGGACCTCTAGATCATCAAGGAGGCTGGCACATCACATGTTGTCCTTCTTAGGTCCAGGTTGAAGGAAGATGGTGTTCATAAAGCTGACAGGGAAACTGTAAGCCTTGAGTTGATAGCTAAGGGAAGGTATTTTTTTCACCCAAAATTTATACACGCGTTTCATCATATTGGTCATTTACAGAGAGTGAGATGATGTTGTTTAATATTTTCATCGAACAAATGCTTCAGCTTACCCAGACTATTTACTGTCTATTTTCACTACAATGTTCCACGTCTCCCACAGTGGAATGGTTATTTGTTACAAATTCAAAATACACATTGACTGAAATTTTCATCATATACCCAATAGTGCAAATGTTTTCGCAACAATTCAACAGATTTTTTTAAGGCAATTTGGACATTGTCCTTAAAAGTAAGCTTTTAACTGAAAATGTATTAAGTGATTGTCATTTAAATTAAATTACAGAGTCAATCCACTTTACATTCTGTGAAGTGCTTTGCGACGTCTCAATGACATGATAAAGCGCTATATCAAGTGCAAGGATTATTATCTTTTTCAGATGGACATTAGCTAAAAAATGTTTAACGTTTAACTTATTTAGATCCAAAGGTGGGCTATGAAGTTCAGTTTGTAGTGACAAGGTTCCTGTCAAAACGATGTCCGACTCTAACTTGCTAACTTCTTTGAGCGTTAAGTCATCCCCTGTGGAATTAATTAAATTTAGTCTGAAATATCAGAACAGGTTTGCATCATGTGCTGATCCTTTAAAAGGTTTCAAAATATAAACGGTGGTCACTGGAGACCCATTTGCCGTCTGGCTCAATGTTTCCATGTAAGGAGTACTTTTCGACCAGCTGGTAGCTGCTTGCGAGATGCACCGTTCTCCCCAGGGTGACTGGGCACCACTCAAACTACAGCCTGGCATTTTGTCCCCCCATCCTACAGCCTTCCCAGCTATATAAACCACAGCCCTGGGACACATAGCAACACAGGGGCACAGGCAAGCATGGTGAGTTCAGAGTGATGGAAGTCAGGTTGCTTTGGCTGCAGTCGGTCAGAATGGATTGATCTCTGACTCTGTGATTTCTTCATTTTATTTGCACTCCAGGCCAGCAGAAAGACCAAAAAGAAGGAGGGAGGCGCCAAGCGAGCCCAGAGAGCTTCGTCCAATGTGTTCTCCAGCTTTGAGCAAACTCAGATCCAGGAATTCAAAGAAGTAAAGCAACTGTTTCTAGATGATGAGTGATCTAAAATGTATGTGTGTGAGAGAGGGAGAGAGACAGACAGGAAGTAAATATAATTATAATAATCT
Organism: Callorhinchus milii; assembly: GCF_018977255.1. Lineage (NCBI taxonomy): Eukaryota > Metazoa > Chordata > Chondrichthyes > Chimaeriformes > Callorhinchidae > Callorhinchus > Callorhinchus milii. The sequence goes on along the minus strand of NW_024704742.1, from coordinate 31,549,694 downwards.
TTGTATTTGACATAGCGCCTTATCATGTCGTCGAGACCTCTCAAAGTGCTTCACAGGATATATATATTGTTAAGTGGGATATATCCTGTGAATGTCCCACAGACAGCCATGAGTGAGAAAGACAGAAAGACAGAGAGAGAGAGTGTCAAGAGAAAAAAAGGAAAACAAGAGAGGAGGTGAAATGAAGAGCAGGAGGGCAAATGGTGATTAAAGGACTGAATGATGTCAAATGTCAAAACCTGAGAGGGAAGAAGATCATTAAATAGAGAAGAGAAAATTCTGCTGTTTGAAAAATCCTGATGCACACCGCCTTTTAGTTTAATGCAGTTCTTTTTCAACAGCTGCCCAATTTCGTTACCAAACAAGCTGACATTCTTGGTGTTCAGGGTAGTTAGTTTCTTATTTGTGGAGCTGTCAACACCGCCTCAAATACGGACAATAAATTGCAGAAACTGTCGACATACATAGTAAATTTACCTTTTTAACGATCTGAATATGTGTTATTGTTACTGCTTCATTGTTACTGGTTGTTACAATTCTTACGGTTTTATCTTGGTAAAATATAGCCTACTGTTTAAATAGATTTGCTTTTTTATTATGTTGGTTAAAAAATATCGATAATTTGTTAATATATTCCATATGAATTGAAGGAATCTTCCACCAAACTAAATTATAAAGAAGCAGACAGTTTTGCAGTGCAGTGTTTGATCAGAGACAGCAGAATAACTATGAGACTTAAATGTGAAGTGTTATTCCATATCCAGCGGGTGTTTCTAAACCTGTTGGGTTTTTATTCCCATTTTCTTTCTCTTCAGGCTTTCACATTGATTGACCAGAACAGAGATGGTTTCATTGACAAGGAGGATTTGAAAGATACTTATGCCTCCCTGGGTAAATGCTGCTTCAGATCAGCAATAAATAATAATAATAATTGTGTGTGCATTTGGTGTGACGACTGTAATATGAGGAATATCTCAAAGGGCTTCACAGAGTATCTATAAGTTAAAAGTTTCTGTAAAGTAAATTGAGAACAATGTTTATGCCAATTCCTGTGTACAGATACTGTAGACGGGAGCAACACTTATAATTTTAATTTTATAACAAAGGGATTACTACCCCCGGAAAGCGATCCGCCAATCAGCTAACAACCGGGGTCCTACTTACTGCTCGGTAAACAGAGGCGTGTGGAGTAAGGAAACTTACCCATGGTTTTGCACTGCCCGGGAATCGAAATCGAGTCATCTCGGTTTGGAGGCGAGTGCTCAAACCAAGACGCTAAAGGACTCCACTTGTGCAAAACATATAAAGGAGGCACTGAATTTACTGAGGTAGTGGGTCCACATAACAATGAAGCTCTTGGGTGAATATTTTGATGTTCAGTACTACTGGTATCCAAAATAGCATTGCTTTATTTCCACCATCCTGATAAACCGGCCTATCCTCCCTTGAGTTAAGCCTTTTTTAAAAATGTTATTTCACTTTTCTCTTCCATTTCAGTTGAGTGTAATTTCTGAAATTATGGAGATGCAAACAGGAATTGTCTTGCTCTGCGCTCTTTCTCTACTTCCAGAACGACCAAAAGTATTTCTGTTCTTTTTTAGGCAAACTCAACGTAAAAGATGACGAGCTGGAATCGATGTTGCAAGAAGCTACGGGACCGATCAACTTTACCATGTTTTTAAATCTATTTGGAGCGAAGCTACATGGTTCGTCTGTTTGTTGCTTCACAGTGATTAAACCTCTCCCATCCCTGGATCCGGATCCCTTTAACCTTGTGGTCGTCTTATTATTGATACAGGTTCCGATCCAGAAGAAGTGCTGATAAACGCATTCAAAATGTTTGACCCCGAAGCCAAAGGAAACATCAACAAAGAAGAGTATGTGCCCCTCTCACTTCACTCCGTGTTGGCTATTCTTCTAAATCCTTGTCCTTAACTTTTAAGCCCTCCATGGTCTTGCTCCTCCCTACCTCAGTGACCTATTGAACAACCTGTCCGCTCCCTTCGCTTTCCAGGGACTGGCCTGCTCCACATTCCCTGCCCTGCTGACTCCACTATCGGTGGTCGGGCCTTCAGCCTTTCTGCCCCCACCCTCTGCCCCTCCGCCTCACCCCCTCCCTTGCCTCCTTCAACGTCCATCTCAAGACCTTTCTTTTCGACTGTGCCTTCAGTCATCCTTCCTCCTCCACCCTGCTTGCCCTCCACCCCTCTCTGATACCAAACCTCAGCTCGAGTACAAACCCCCCATTGTCCAGCACCTTTGCTCGTCCTCTATGCGAAAAGCTCTATATCAATATAATTTGTTCTTGTTGTTTGCAATGCTCAGTTTTTGAATGTCACCTTCCCATTTTATCTATAGGTTAAAACGCTCGCTAATGACACAAGCCGACAGGTTTACTGCAGAAGAGGTTTGTACGCACCCCGATTCCTTCATTTTTTTTTTGAAAATACACGTTTATCTCTGTAGGTCACCAACCAAGAGCAATTTGCTCTCCGTGCCCCTTTCTATTGTGCACTATGCATCTGTTAGCAAAGGCTGTGGCAGCACAGCTCATCTGCTGATAAGCAGTTCCATTCAACTGCAGGACACATCAATACGCACCTACACTGGAAGTTTTGTATCTAGAAGCATTTATGTTGGGATTTTGCATTGGCTTAAGTATAAAAGCATAAATGTTCTAGAAATGTGGTAGAAATTCCATCTGGATCTAGACTGACTTAGCGTTTCAGAATATTCAGAAGTTGAGAAAAATTCTTACCTACGGCCTTCATTTTGATGCCAATGTTTTTGTAAGTTCTTTTAAGAACTAGGGGAAAACAGTTTCAATAATAAGCCTGAATGCAACACTTTATCAATGTCTGCATGCTCTGAAGGGCAAAGAAAATAGAACAATAATAATAATTTCATGTGATTATATCATTGAGACGTCTCAAAGTACTTCACAGGATATGCTGTAAACTGCTGTAAACTGTACTGAACTGTACTGCGTATTTCAGTAAATACTCAGGAGGAATTTCTCCACAAATATTATTGGCTGCTGGGACCTGGGGGGGACCTGAGCAGAAGGATTAGGTTTGAATAGAAGCAAAGTGATGTTGAAGAATATCGTGTAGCTTTGCTTTGTAGACTTTAGAGTTTAGGAAGTTTCTGTGTGGAGCTTTCTCCCGGGAGATAGTCTATATTGTAATGCCTCCCCCACTTCCTTTATTCCATGTTCTGCAGGTTGACCAGATGTACCAATCCTCCCCGATAGATTCAGCTGGTAATCTGGACTACAAATCTCTCTGCTACATCATCACACACGGTGAAGAAAAGGAAGAGTAAACAAAGTCACCTCCACTTCCTCGACCCCTGGCATTGCTATATTGTTTCCACCACCAGCTTGCATCAACAGTGAATAAACCAAAATGTGAACAGTGAATAAGCAAAAATGTGTCTTTAGTTTCTGTCTTCAGTGACCAGTTCCATAGTCTGTTTATAATAATAATCCTTGCTCTTGATATAGTGCCTTATCACGTCGTTGAGACATCTCAAAGCGCTTGAGAGAATATATTGTAAAGTAGATTGACTGTATTTTGCGGGCGAAACGCGGCAGCCTCTTGCACGTAACAATGTCCCACCAACAGCCGTGAAGTGAGTGACCAAGTTTATTTGGGGGATTGTTGGTCAGGACACCGGGAGAAACTCCCTTCTCTTTTCCAATAGTGCCATGAGATCTTTAACATCTACCTGAACAGACAGACGGGATCTCAGTTTAACATCTCATCCGAGAGACAGCATCTCTGACAACGCAACTCCCCCCCAGAACTGCATTGGAGTGTCATTTTAAACGCTGTGATAAGGCGATAGGCAGAGATTATTTTTGAGGCACACCAGATTAGAGGCTGGATCTCACTAGCCAATACTCCCAATGGATTTGCGTCTCAAGCCAAGATGTAGAGTGAGTTCTGGTCTGTTCAAAACTCCCAGTGTTAATGTGTTAGTTTGGAACATTCAGTGTTGGATATTTGGCAGAATCAGCATCTGAATTCAACATCCATTTCCCACACTAAGTGGGCTATTAGACAGTACTAAATTATAAGAGCCGAAAGGCGGGGATCACTCGCCTGTTCTGAATTATATCTACCATCACCATTTGCCATTGCAATTACTCACTTCACTCCTTAAAGGGGCAGGTCATGAAAGTAAAGTGTCTTGCAAGTGCTATAAATACCGGAGAGTATTATGATGTAATGAAATCTGCTCGTATCAATTTATTCTTTTACAATAATGTTTATTGCAAAAAAGAGTTTAATAAAAAGAGAAAGAACACCCTCTGCTGCTACAGTTATCACAGCCACAGCAAATGAACATCAGAATTTATCCCAGTGACAGCTACTGAAACTGCCCACTCACACCACCTGTTTTTGTGGATAATGTGCATTTCCACGCACCTGACATTTATTTTTGTTTGTGTCTGTGAGTGGGCAACATGCATGCTCACTTTGTATCTACATTTCTACATATCGAGCTGTTTTCCTGCTCTTGAGATAACTGAACAGCTGCCCAGAACAGTAAGAATGTTTGTAAACTGTGGACCTAATTTGCGGTTTCCCTTAACTGGATACCTTAGTAAGGAATCTGAGTCGTGCAAAGTGAGACTCCTTCCAAGTAAGTCACATTAACTCATTAATTCTACTCTGAGAATAGTTCCTGCAGGTGAATGGAAATTGTAATAGGATTCTTTATGAAGAACACTACCAGGCTTCACAGAGGAGATCTCTTTCTGTTCCCCTGTGCTAGGGGGTTTGCTTATTTTGTCAAGGCTACAATTACAAGTTGAATTAGATGGATCTTGCAGGTTAGACTGGATTGCCATTGGGTGATAGACAAGATGTGAGTATTTGTATAAGGCCTTTCTATAAGAAGGGTAAGGACCTCAGAATGTCACATTACTACAAAAAGCTAATAAAACAAACTCTTTCCTTCGCTTTCAGTTTCCCTACAATTAAAAAGAAATAGATGAATATTTAGAAGTAGATTTCATTCCAAGATTAGGTTGTCCCGTGTTTGGAAAGGAGGAGCCAAGATCTGCCTCATGGATTTTTGTCTAATATCATTGTATCAAAGAGTCTTGGACAACTGCAGTCAGTGTTAAAGATCAATTCATTTGCATGGGTAGATTGCTAGAATTAGCCACTAGATGGTGATGCAGACAGTAGACAAACGAAAATAGGCAAGATACATGACTGAAATCTATTGAATAAAATATAAGAGTCCAGATGTACCAATCTCCATAAATAACAAACAAAATCCCCCCATAAACCTACCTGCAAGAGAATTTTTTTTTAAAAGGGAATGGTTGCCAAAAACGAGCTGAAGTAAGGCAGGCTAAAGGCAAAAGACAAAATACTGCAGATGCTGGAAATCTGAACCACAAACAGAAGTGGCTGGGAACACTCAGCAGGTCAGGCAGCAGGTCAGGTTCTGACATAAGATCATCGACCTGAAAGGTTAACTCAGTTTCCTCTCTCCATAGATGCTGCCTGACCTGGTGAGTGTTCCCAGAGACTTCAGTCCATTCCTATTTATGTCACAGTATGAGAAGGACACAGTTATAAACTCTTTCAGATCACTGACAGTCTCAAGCATCTGATCCCACAATCAATTGATCTACGTGTGCACATTTGATGTAAAATGCATTTGCTATTATGGGATCTAAAGCGCAGCAATTCCGAAGAGATTCCTTAATAATGATTCCGAGGCCAAAAACAGGGACTGTTTCAACACAAATCCACGTTTAACTTTTTTAAAGGAAAGTTTTGATTTGTAGGCATTTGAGGTCCAGGAAATCTTAAAAATCTTTAGTCAAAAGGCACCAGCTAACTTCGATACATTAGCTGTGTCATATAAATCTGTTATTCAGGCCTATAAATGTACAACAACTTTTATGAGAACAAATTGATCCAACACCCAGGATATCTTGACAAGAAATATTATGCTTGAAAGCACCTCAAACTAGCAGGAAAACAACTTTAGTCACTTTATTGCTAAACTGTGCAGTTTATCAAATTCAGTCCTTATATGTTTTATTATTTATGTTTTTGTTTATAGCTTGCTGTAATGACATTTTTCACACAATTTGAAGGTGCAGCATTGCCATGCTTACCTGTTAGGTGGAAACAAAATGGCCCACAAAATGCACGGTTAATTCACTTTACAATATATTCTGTAAAGCACTTTGAGATGTCTCAACGACGTGATAAGCAGCTATTATTATTAACAGCACATGAATATTTCAAGATTGTGGTAGACTTGCAGCTTGGCACAAACTTTCTGTTAATCCTAGATTTGAGAAGTATAAAGCACTGAGCTTGTTAAAAATAAAAGTGCGGTCATTCAAAATTTCTGTGCTTGGTCGAAACTGTAGTTTTAGCTGAGCAAACCATAATGCAGCTTTTTATCTACACCATAGATACCCATGCGCAAATTGGCTCAGGCATTTGCCCACAAAACACACAGTCATTCGACTTTACAGAATATCCTGTGAAGCTCTTTGAGACATCCTCTTAATGTGAAAGGAGCTTTATCAAATGGAAGGATTATTATTATCTCAAAATCCTCTTGCTATGGGTGGGCTGGATAGATTGATGGCCTACACCATGGGAAGGGTAGATGGACAGCTATTAGTAAGCTAGATAGTCTACACTGCAGACAGGCTAAATCGATCGATGGCCCGTGAGCCAGAATGACCCATGGGGCTGTCAACAAGTGATCTCCCAAACATTTCACAAGTGTTGGCAAGTCCGTGTTCGACCGTTAGTGTGTTTTCATTTTTTTCTTGATTGAATATTTCTTGAATAATGGCATAATCAAGAAATACTCAATAAAGAAAATGTATTTTGTTGGCCAAGGTTGGCCACCACTGATCTACACTATGTGCATGCTAGATGGACTGATCGCCTACAATTCTACACTATAGATGGAAGAGTAAGCTGGATGGACTGATAATGTACACAACAGATAGGCTAGATCAACCAATGACCTACGCTATAGGGTGGGTAGATGGACTTATTGTCTACTCAACAGGGAGGGTGGCTGAACGTGTAGTGGACGGGCTACTTCTTTCTTTCTTTCTTTCTTTCTTTCTTTCTTTCTTTCTTTCTTTCTTTCTTTCTTTCTTTCTTTCTTTCTTTCTTTCTTTCTTTCTTTCTTTCTTTCTTTCTTTCTTTCTTTCTTTCTCTTTCTTACTTTCTTACTTTCTGTGCTGCTCTGACTATACAAAAGCATATGGAACTGGTACCAAGATAATTCTGTCTGATTCTTCCAACCTCCATGTAACCTAGATCAGTAACAGAGTACCACTGGGGTAATTGAATCTGCATCGCATTCTATGTGGCACAGCATGCTTCTGCCCCAGTCGCTGACTTTATTTTATGTTTACTATAACAAATATTAGCACTGATGTAAGAGTGACCAACAATTACAAAACTGCCAGCATTTATTAAGCGCTTAATAAATATTGTAATGATATCAGCGCTATTGAGATGAATATCAATACATCAACACAGACAGTGCAGACTTTACATTCCATTTGCCGTCTCTGAGAGCCCAAGTCTCAGCCAAATGGATATAAATGTGCCAGTATGAGTTCTGAATAAAATAAAATATCACTGGTGTTACACATTAATTAATAAACTGGGAAGTGTTGTTCTACAAATTTGTTTAAATCATTTGCAAGACCAAAGTTAAATATAAGAAGAAATTGTTTTTTTATGAAAGCTTTATCACTTGAAACTGAAGTGTAATCACTGTCCAAGTGTAGTGACTGTTTTTAGGTCAACATTCAGTCAACAACTACAATAATTAGCATTTATATAACACTCTTCATGCAAGGTAGCGTCTTGGCGACCTTAACAGTGGCGGAGCGTGATGCTGAGCCAGGGGGACGGAGAAGATGACCCAAATTATGATTTAAGAGAAAGGTCTTTAGGCACAATCTGAAAATGGGGAAGGAGGGGCCAAGACAGAGGAATTGAAGAAGAGTTCCAAAGTTCTGGGGCGCAATGGCTGAGGGGATGAGGGGCAAAAAGAAGGCTCCACTCTTCGGATCTCTCCCAAATCCCTCCACCTCACACACTCTCCCTTGTCTTCTCAGGTCATCGAGATGTCTCAAAGCACTTCACAGGATTTAGTGTAAAGTGGAGTGACTATGTGTTTTGTGGGGAAAATGCAGCTAGTATAGTGCACAGCAGTGTCCCACAAAGAGCCATGGATGAGTGACCAATTTTTATTTGCAGGATTTGCAAGTCAGACACTGGGCTAAACTCCCTTCTCTTTTCAAATAGTGCCGTAGGATCTTTAACATCCACTTGAACAAATAGACTAAACAAGTCGACTCATGTTAAACTAAATTGTTGGATCAAAGTGAGGAGAAGGAAAATTAAGAGAGGATTGGGGATGTAGTAGCTGACTGCTGCTCCTCTCTCCCCTCCCTCAAATTCAAACCGAAGGCCAAGTTCACTCATGAATGTATTTGGAGATGTCATGCAGCAGAATGGGCCAATCCCTCAGCCGTAAGGGATGAAACCATGGTATTCTAAACGCCTGATTCCCAGCTCTCCTTCCTGCTTGACTCACAGTCAATCTCACCGAGAACAGGACAGTGAGCCCAACAAGGGGCAGGAGAAGTTTGAGAACTTGACTGACCCTATCCTGGTTTGTAAGAGGTTCTCCAGCCAGCAATGGAATGTGTAAATAATTGTCTCCAACTGCATCATTTTCTATAGCATTGGAGGCCTGAAATCCTACCCAATTTTAGCCTGTAAAACCATTTCTCTTAAAGTTTAAGATTGCGTAGAATAGTAGAAAATTCTGAAATTCAGTCTGAATTTAGAATGTTTTTTTCTGCAGTTGTTAGCATTAAAGGGTAATCTGATTAAGGAGTTTACAATAATGGAGAGAATCGATAAGATAGATCGTGGATGACTCTTCCCTCTGACAGGGAAATTTAGAATATGGGGTATTAGAAGAGGTATTAGAAGTGAGATCAGGAAGCATTTCTTCGCATGGTAAAAGTTATCAATGGTTGTGAGGTCATTGTGAAATGTTCAACATTTTCCTGCCACTGTATAAATCATTGGTGAGACCATACTTTAGAATACTGTGCACAGTTCTGGCTGCTGCAGTACAAGAAGGATATTGGAGAAATCAGGAAAATACAGAGGAGGGCAACCAAAATGATTGAAGAAATGGAAGGCTGGACTAGAGGAGTGACCAAGTAAATTGAGCATGTTCACGCTGGAAAAGAGAAGATTGAGAAGCGACATGATTGCAGTCTTTGAGATTCTAAAGGGGAAAGACAATATAGATCATGACAGGCTGTTTCAACTTGTCCAGAATAGTAGAACCAGAGGACACAGCCTGCGACTGAAGGAGGGTAAATTCAGAATGCCATTTTCAGTGAGCCAATAGTGAACCTGTGGAACAGGCTCCCTAGGGAGATGGTTGAAGCAGGAAGTGTTGATTCTTTCAAACACAGATTAGATGTTTTTCTTTTAGGAAACAACATTATGGGATATAGTACATAAGTAGTTTGGGACATATGTGCATGTGATCATCAGGATGGTGGAAGGCGACTAGATTGACCTTGGTCTTTTTTCATCTAGCATTTTTTATGTTCTTATATGAAACAATGTGGAATGCATTGCTTCAGCAGATGACAGTGTCAGAATCACTGGGAATTTGTGAAGGGAGGGTGTTGAGGTATATGGAGAAAGGTGGGGAAATGGGATCAGAAGATCTCTGCTGCAACACCCTTTACTGGCTATATGGTCTGTGGTTGGTTGAGGAGAGATCAAACTCAGCTGTGACACCCTCTGGAGCCAAGTGGTCTGCTGACTCTCAATGCCAAGGCTGACAGGTGAACAACGACCAATTGGACAGGGTACCAGACGGTAGTCAGTGCCTGTGGAACCACACCCCAACAAGAGTGGATCAGTCCATGAGCAGAGAGGCATACAATAGTAGAGAACATTAGAAAAATAAATGGACACAGTATTTTTTTAAAAATCTGCCATAATTTGGCGGAGCAAGCTCAGTGGCCCAAATCATTTCCTCTTGCTCTTGTCTTGCTATAGCTGATGTGATATTAGATCCCTATGGTTCACATACTCATTCAGACATTTGGAAAGTCACCATTCAAAAGGCAACATTTGTTAACATTAAAAAATGGAGAAACTCCGACCAGACATATCCATTTTGTTTTTGTTTCCAATCTCTGTAAAACCTTTTGTGTCACAGGAAGCAGTCATGATGTTCTAACAGTTAATTTGGGTGGGGGGGTGGATCATTGACCGAGGATCACAGCAGATGTGTTGAACCGCTAGCTTGTAATAAAAGCCAACCCCAATGGCCTCATGCACTCATTCATTTTACAAGCCTCCAGCAGTGGGGGATGACTTCATCAAAAAGACATCAATCTTCTTGAAAGTGACAGCCATAAATAGAAATAAACACAAATGACAAACAAATGAAGGTGACTTTGTTGATACAAGTTATCGCCAAAGGGAACAAGGACCTTAAGTCACTGCATTGCAGAGCAGTTTCAATAACTGGTGATGGGCTGAGTTGTCAACGGTAAATGTGAAAGCTGACATGGGTCTGAGTTTTGGGGTGCAATATAAAACGCGGGGCCCTAACAGAACTCAAGTCATCAAGCAACTCCCTTAGATGTGCAACCACAAAACCGCTATGGTGTTGAATGAAAGACCTGAAAAAGAAACGGTGGAAAAAAACAAGGATCGAAGGAATTGTATCAAGAGCAGATATTGCAGATATTGGCAGCCTTCTCTTGTGAAATGATTCTCCTTGTTCTCTCAGCCAACTTGGATCAATTGGTAGCACATTTGTCTTTGGGTCAGAAGGATGTGGGCTCAAGGCCCAAGATGGGACCAGGATGACACACTTTGGATCAGATAGATTTACATAGAACGTTACAACATGGAAACAGGCCATTTGACCAAATTAGCTTATACTCCAACCAAACCAACCCCCCCAGTCCCTCCCAATTCCCTCTCTTAATCTCTCCCCTAATTCGGTTTGGGTGTATGTGAAGATGTTAAACTGAAGTCCCGTCTATTTGTTCTTCAAGTGAACGTAAATGACCCAATGACACTATTTAGAAAATAACTTTGTATTGGCCAACAATCTTCCAGGTAAACTGATCTTTCACTTGATATTTGTGGGACCACCACGTGCAAACTGACTGCTCATTTGCGTGCAAATACAAGTCACTACACTTGACAGCAAATACCTGTAATGCTCTTTTTCACATTCTAGTAGGTGCCCTATTAAGTACAAGAAATATTATTTCTACATAAGACCCATAAATGTGCAATATACTGTAATTGTCCTCAATTAACTTTAACATTTGAAACACTGCACTTCAGTCTAATGCTAGAGGTACACTAAATTGGAAGAGGTGGTGTCCTTCGGTTGAGATTATAAACTGAGGTCCCGACTGCCTGTACAGGTGGAAGTTACAGATCCCAGAACATTACGTGAAAAGAGAATGGAGTTTCTCACCTTGAACAATCTCCAAAATAAGATTAGTCACCTGTATCATTGCTCCAATGCTCTGGGACGCTACCTTGAGTGAGGGGTGCTATAACAGGCGTAGAGGCAAGTTGTTGTTGTTGCCGTGTGCAAATTGGCTGTCTCATTCGCCTATAAGATACAGTCACTACATTTTACAATAAATCCTATGATGTACTTTGGACATGAAAGGCACTATATCAAACTCAAAGATTATTATTACCATTTTGAAAGAGCTTTTAAATGCATTGATTGTAATCTAAACAGTCCAGTTATTGGATTTCTTGTTGGAAAAATAAAATGAAAGTAAATTTCGTGACACTGCATATTAAATAGTTTCTGCAACAGCATTTATACCTGTTCAAGTTGGATGTCAGTTCCTTTGTCAGGCTATTGTTTAATCATTGTGTGTGAGAGCATTTGACAGAGTGCCTGGGTACAGTGAATGTGCCATCGGCAGATAAGCTAAAACTGCCTGGGATTGCTGAGAGTTGTGTAAGCAGTCTGCTCTGTTTCAGCCTCCAATAAGGAATTATCACCATTGCAATATGTCTGTATGTCTTCTGTCTGTAATATGTCACTTTACTGATGCACGTCACCTTCATGATATTGCAGAAGAAGTGATTTTGAAGCCATACCATCAGACAGTGTTATTTCACTGGATTGGCTGCTGCATTTCGCCCACAAAATATACTGTCAAATTCACTTTACGGTATATTCTGTGAAGTGCTTTGAGATGTCTCAATGACATGATAAGGCGTTATCAAATGAAAGAGTTATTATTATTATTGCTGATTGGCATTTTCTTAGTTGTTAGCTTACTGAGTACATTAACAGCAAGTTAACTGCCTGACAATCTTAGGAAAGACTGTAACAATTGTCTGCGTGATAGCAGAGTGGTATCTAGTTATTGAGTCTCACGAACAGTACTGTAATTAATTCACTTATTTAATTGTGTTCATGTGATTTATGAACCAGTGTAACATGGTAAAAGAGTGTATTAGAACATGCCAGTGCACTGTGCTACTGGGTTTTAATTTGCAGGTTGTATAATTGTATAAATGACAACTAATGGAAAGGATTTACACAATCACTCGCTTAGCAGTAGAGCAGCCTGACGCCGAGCTTGGGGGAGGGAGGAGGTGACTGTAAGCACGGTCGAAGAGGAAGGTCTTCAGTTGTGTCTAAGAGATGGGAAGGAGGGGGCAAGGTGGAGGGATTGGGAGAGAGAGTTCCAAAGCTTCTAGGGGTAGAGGCTGAAAGCGCGGCCGTCGATGGTGGAGTGGAGGAGACGAGGAACAAGCAGGAGGTCATAGCCAGCTGACCGGAGGCCGCAGGTAGTGGAGTGGGGAGAAAGCATGTCAGAAAAGTCAGAAGGTGCCAAAGCGTGAAGGGATTTTAGACGAGTGAGAGGATCTTGAAATCGACACTTTAATGTCATAAAGCACTATCAATGCAAGTTGTTACAACTTATCCCTTAAATATGTGCATTTGAGCCGTCAATCTTCTACACCATGAGCTGCTAGCTGTGGTGGTTTGGGGTTCTGCCAAGCGAAGAGTGGCATGCTAACACTGAGCCAAGCTGACACACACTGACCGGCAGCAAAGAAAGGAAAGTAGGCAAGCAGACTAGCCAGAAGAGAAGACCTACACTCAGTCCCAGCTCACAAAAAAAAGATCTTTTGAATTAGTTCAAAATATTAATTATTATAAATTGCATTGCTACCTAGGTCAAACATTTCCTCATGCCACTAAGTGCACTAAATTGGTAGTTTAACTCAGAAAAAGCTTACCTCAGTCTACTTGCAGAAACATTCTTCACATTTCACCAAGTCCACACGGGAATTCTGTTTTTTATCATTCGTTTTATTTTTGTCTTTAATCATAATAGCGATTTTTTTACATAGGAAACCTTGCACATGCGACAGATGTTTTTCACATATTTAGAGAATGGTTGGGTAAAGGTTGCATTAAAAATACACATGGCTTATTGACTTAAAAGAAAACAAACATAAAAATACACTAGCTTCAAGGGCTCCTCTATAAAGCTGTAGAAATGAGAAGGTTTCAGATTTAAAGGCAGTCTATGCTAATTCAGCTAAGGCAGCATCTTGATGTGCTACAATTTTTATCCTTAACACCATGTCAGATCAGAATATAATCACACTCAGTTATAGTAGCAGTAGTAATAATAATCATCATCATCATAATAATAATAATAACAACTGGGACTGTTAATAAGACTATTTAAAAATGGCTTGACAAAATATCTGGTGAGCAAAATATCAAACTGCTGCAAAAAGTAGCCATTTTAGGAATATTAAGTATATTAAGAAAAGTGACATCAATTCATATGTAAAGTGATAGTATTATTGGTCTGGCTAACCCATCACTGAAAAACATTTTGAAATTACCTCTACAGAGTGATTTAAACTGTAATAACATAATAATAATAATAATAATAATAATAATAATAATAATAACAATCCTTGTTTTGATATTGCAACTTTGAGAGGACATCTCAACATGCTTCTCAGGATTCACTTCATGGCTATTTGTTGGACCTTGCTGTGTGCAACTGTCTGCCACATTTTGCCTACAAAATACGCTGTCTGAAACACTTCACAGTATATCCTGCGAAGTGCTTTGAGACATCTCGGCAATGTGATGAGTTGCTATGTCAAATGGAAGGATTATTATTGGTATTGTTAAAGTATAACTATACATAGTTATATATATATATGTTCACTGTGTATTTTGTAGACGGACATGACAGCACAGCAATGTCCCACAAACAGTGATGACATGAATGAGCAATTGTATGTGTTTTATTTGTAATACCCTGCAATGCTGTTGTCACTCACTGTCTCGGGTTACATATTAGAATCCAAAGTATGAGGTTGGCTAACAACAATAACATTACATTTGTATAGTGCCTTTCACGTTGGGAGGACATCCCAAGGCACTGGACAATCAGTGTAACAATGCTGGTGCAAAACTTTGCAAGTTATGCTAACCATGTGCAAATACAAATATGGGCTTAGGGAATTACAAGCACCTTTAAATATGAAATAACTGTAAGAATTTTCACCAATTATTAATTGCATGACTAAGCGCCCCTCTAGGTGTTTGCATATGGCTAACACATTGACCCAACCAACACATCAGAATGGTCAGGGGTTGGAGGATTGCTGACTCCTGGAGAATGCTACCCCAGCAAGGAGAGAAGAAAATGAGTCAAGCTTTGTAGAAGTGTTGTGACCTTGACACAAATGACAGTGAAGCTGGATTGCAGCATTTAATAAGATGATGTATATTATATGAATGGCAAAACCTGGATGTTTCCGAGTATTATGATATGTAATGAAGAAAGGATTTAGATAAAAAGTGCCCTGGATTGTACTGTTTAAAGGAGAATCCACAGTATGTAGATTGTGTAGTGAGTACAAACACAGAATGGTCCCTCTTTGTGCATATAAATAGCCTGGATGTAGCACCTATAGTAGAGAATAAAAAGACATAATAATAATTGGATCACAGAAGTCTTCTCTACATTACGTATTATCTCAGTTTTCGTTTCACTGAGGAGAGCAACTGCTGCATAACATTCACTGTATTAATTCGAGCACACAAAGTGCATTTTGCCTTTTGCTTTCCCATTCTCCCTTTGAAGTACATTCTGAAATGCAATAATGACCATACACACTCACACATCTTCAAACTCGCCCTCCACAGTACTCTGTGCCCTGTGCGAAATTGAATCTACTTATAGGGATCTTTATAGAGATTCGGAATCTGTTAAATGTTTTATGCAATATTTAAGATTTGATTGTTTTACCATATGCCTGAAAGCCACCACCAACAATTTATATTTACGTAGCGCCCTTCACGCAGGATAGTGTTTCGGAGCATTTTAACAGTCCCGGTGCTTGACGCCGAGCCGGGGAGAGGAGGGAGGTGACCATAGGCACGTTCGAAGAGGAAGATCTTCAGGCGATGGCCGCGGACGAGACGAAACCACGCAGGTTACCGCAGAAAACTTAGTTCAGGTCAAGTGTTGGATGGAATGAATGGGAATTTGTTCAGGACAGAGAAAGAGAGAGAGAGAGAGAGAGAGGGGTAAAGGAAAGAGTACTCTGGTTTTGGCTAAACTCTCTCAACCCAGTGTACTCTAGTCCACAGGATGGCGCAGTTCCCATCGTGAAGTGAAGCAGATGCAGAAGCTCTCTCTCTCTCTCTCTCTCTCTGGTTGTGCTCTGTGCTTGTGAGGCTCCTCACTCAGAGGAGAGAGAGAGAGAGAGGGAGAGAGCAGCGACTTGGCTGATGCTCAAGAGATGTTTATCCCGAGTGTGACAAGGAACCATCAGTGAAACATACTCGTGTTTTTTTTTATTCATTTCTCTCGTATGTGGTGCTCACTGACTCTGAAGAAATAAATGACTGTGGCAATCCGACCACTGTGAATTGCTCACTGTTCTCCCTCCACTAGTCTTTTTTTTCCCCCTTTCTTTCTGCACCAGCCTGTTTTGTTCAATAAAATAAATGATCTGGAGATGGGAGTGGTGGGTGGAGTGGGGGGGGGGTTGTGGATCAGGAGTGGCTTTCGATCTTATACATGGAAACCAGGATAAGGCCGAGTGTAGCAATTTAAAGCATTTCACTTCTAACATTTAAAGCACACGCGGATGGAGGATAGGAAATAACAACATTATATTTCGTTCCTACTTCACATGTCGACCCAGATTCACCCCCCAGCCCGGGGTAGTGTGGCCAGCTCCTTGCCTGTAACATTTTTTTATACTTTAAAAATAAATCGATCAAATGCGTTTGCTTGAATTGCCACAATATCGCCTCTGTAAAGTTGCAACAGGAACTTTATACCGTGTTTAACCTTGACACCAGTTAATCATGTTGCATTAAGTCCAGAGAGGATAAAATACCCCCCACCCCACCCCCACCCCAGCAGTGAGGTGTGTGAGATTAAGCTCATGCAACTGCTGTAAAGCAACTCTGGTAAGGAAAGTCGCGCAGAAATGAGCTGCAATTCGGAATTTAAGGCAATTGGGGGCGATTCTGGATGATTGCCATTCAAACCTTTTTGTCTGTTGTGTAAGATCAAAGTCGTGATCGGGCGCTTGGCATCCGGATAGGATACGACTTCGACCACCGGTTAGATCTGAATGAATATGGATGATCGTGAGTTCATTGGAGTTAAAAGATTGACTCGCAAACTTTGAGAAGAATTAAAGAATTCGTGGACAGACAGACAGACAGACAGACAGACAGACAGACAGACAGACAGACAGACAGACAGACAGACAGACAGACAGACAGACAGACAGACAGACAGACAGACAGACAGACAGACAGACAGACAGACAGACAGACAGACAGACAGACAGACAGACGGGTTTTGTTCCAGTTTAAAAAATGCCTACGTTGAAATACACCGAGTGCAGGGATGGTATCAATAATCCAAATAAATCATTTTGCATTTATTTCGCAGTGTAATGGAACCGCTGAAAGCAGTTGTGTTGAAAACAAATGTCACATCAGCCTTTTTTGCACTGCCCCCCAAAAAAATGTCAAAATGTGGCGAATCAAAATAATTTTGACTTCAAACAGGAATGAATTCCCGAATCGCGTAGTTTGCATCTTACTTACAAAGAGCTAATTCTAAGAGGGGTACTATTCCACTTGTTATTTGTCAATTTGCATTACATTTAAACTAAATTTACATTAAATTCACTTTGCAATATATTCCGTGAAGCGTTTTGAGACGTCTCAATAATTTGATAAAGTGCTTTATGAATTGCAAGGATATTATTATTATTGTTATTATTATTATTGTTATTGTCAGGGAGGCAGGAGTTCAATATCCCAGTGGGATCGGAAATCACACTACAGAGAACTTTGGAGGAGGAAAACCAAGTACTTTTTATATGAACTAAACACAAGGGCCCGTTCAACTGAGGTCTGAAACTGCGTTGACAAGGAATAAAAGGAGAGAGTGGTGTAACGCAGTTAAGTTGCCAGTTAAGTACTTTGGGATTCATATTGGAAGTACTGTACATTATTGCCTCGTTGATGTATCTGTGCTTTCGCACATGTTTTTGGAGCCTTGTTATAACAATAATCCTTGCATTTGATGGAGCGCCTCAAAGCGTTTCACACAACATACTGTGAAGCGGATTCACTGCGTATTTTGTGGGCGAAACTTTTCGGCCAATTGCACACAACAGTGCCCCACAAACAGTCGTGGATTGAGTGACCAAATCAACATTATTATTATTATTTAATGTTCGGGGAGAGGGGATTATTCCCACCGGATAATAAGCGATCCACAAATTGACTTGTCAATTGTTTGCAAGGAGGGGATGGACAGCAGCGTTACACACTGTCTGGGCACACAAAAAAAAGAAAGACCAACACCCACTGAGCAGAATTAATAAGGGGGGAAATACTTTCCAGTGGCGAGTGGTGCTGAGGTGGCACAGGAGGTGATGGTCGGGATGATTAACGCTGGTGACTGTAACCACGACCAGAAGGCAGAACAGCCAGTCTAAGGGGTGGTACTTTGGCAGCAGGTTTCACCTGCCCTGGGTCTGTCCCGGGCCAGGGTTTGGTCGGCTCCCCGGATCCCTCTTCCTTGTTGTCACATATTTTTCGGGGGAAGAAATTGCACACGTTGTATTGTTTTCAACTGCATTTCCCCCCCCAAAAAAAACGCAGTCAACTCTGCTCTATCTTTTGCTGCATCTTTTAATGAATGAGGTAACAATCAAAATACGGGAAAACACAAACAAACTATGCTTACACACGCACACACATATATATATATATATAAAAAATCTAGTATTAGAAGTATTACGTCTTTTGCTCCTGTTAAGAGCTCCTTGTCAAAGCATTAGTGTCGTGACCCTGAGTTGAGTGGTTTAATTTGTTGTCAGTGTGTGAGTTGCTGGGAGTCAGATAGTTTTAGAGTTTGCACTGTGTGTGATGGGTGGTGGGGGGGCAACGTACACAAAAAAAGGACCTTTTATTCCAAATAATTAGAGAGGATTTATTAACGAGGTTTCCAAAAAAGACATACATTTGCACCTGACTGTCCAGTCCGCACAACTCTTAGCGTCGAGTTTAATTCATTGTGAATCCTTGTGTTCTTGTTTTTTTTAAAAAAAAACAAAACGACAACTGTTACGTTTGATTCATTTTAAATTGGGGAAAAAATAACACAATTGTCGCAAACCACTGGCTGGGCGGTGGCACGCGATTTGTTTTAAATCTGCAAATTAATTACACGTCAAAATAGTTTTTTTTTAGATGACGTGGTAGCCCCCACTTTATTTTTTATTTTTTTTTAATAAAAAAAATCCCCTGCCCTGGGGAATCATTCTCCTGTTAAAGCAAATTGCGGATCATTAATTTAAATCGATTTACAAACTGCATCTCATTCACGTGTGGGGATAATCGGGTGATTTTACGGTCTCCGTCCATTTATGGTCACAATATATTCGACACAACAAAACTCACATCACTGCAGCATCATTTTTAATGAATGCACTGACATTCGGTGATTTTTCGGTGATTCGTGTGTTTTATGTTTTTAAAAAATCACGTTTACTCATTATAGCACTAGATACATATAAAAAGTTTTTATTTTTTTTTGGTGGTGGGGTGGGGGGGGGGGGGGTGGAGAGAGAAAAATGCAACACGCAAAACATTTGTGTCGATGGCTTAATGAAACCACTTTGCGGATTAAACTGTCATAATTCATTCTCCCTAATGACAGGGTGGAAGGGATGAGGGTTAAAATTAAACATTTGTATTTGATTTAGACTGAGGATAAATCATTTTGCGGGTGGAAGGTTCACTGCTCTCTCCCTCTACATCCCAGGATCTGAGGACTCCTAACACCTCTCTCTCTCTCTCTCTCTATGGGGAAAACTATCAGGATGATATATCTATGAGAACTACCGTTATTAACAGGACTACTTAACAAACAGAGAGCGTTTCCGTATTTCTCTGTCTGCCTAGCAATCGCTTGTCTTCAGAGCAATAGCAGACAGACACCCTTTTGTGGGCCAGATAGACAGGAAAAAGATAAAAGGAATTATATATATTTTAGGACAGTCCATGCAATCTCCCCATTCAGTGGTCACGAAAGGGTAATTAGCACATGCCCCTCTCCCAGATATCCTGTTAATAAGCCAAATAGTTAAAAGAAATGACACCATATTGATCCCACAAAGTCCCTGCAGACTCACCGGCAGATTGTTTGAATTAAACACGCGACCGGTGCATTTTCCCCACGTTCATTTATTTTCCCGTCTCAAACTATCTGAGGCTGACCTGTGTTTAAACCAAAGACACGCCAAAGCCGCTTTTACGGGTGTGTTTCTTCATTATTCCGTTGGCAAATAATATTAGCAATCCTTGCGTTTGACACAGCACATCATCGCGTCGTTGAGACGCCTCAAAGCGCTCCACAGAATACACTGCAACGTGGATTGACTTGAGTGTTGTGTGGGTGAAATGAAATGAAGGTGGGGTTTTGCGTTAAGAGTTGGTGCAAAACTCCTCAGGCGGGTTTCAAGTGCAACCAGTCTGACAATTGTTAGTGTTTCAAATGCAATCTTGCTTTTATGAAATCTGAATGACACTTTCCTCTTTTACGGGCACTGGTTACCAGCTTTAAATTCAATTACATCGTGAAACTGCACTGACCCGCTGAGAGCTATACCCGGACGCCTGTTTCTGATCTCCAAATAGCAAATGATTATCGACAGCAGTACCCTCTGGTGTAGGTTGTGAGAGAGAAAAAAAACTCGTGGCGGTGTGTGTGTGTAGGGGTGTGCTTTTCTCTCTCTCTCTCTCTCTCTCTCCATTTTAAAGATCACCCCGAATGTCGAGCATATAAGGATCGCAAAGAAAATCGTAAAAGGTAGGGTCACACACACACACAAAAATATATATATCAAAACTGCAGCAAAACGGATGGGCAACTGAGTCTATGTTGGAGAATAACTCTGCAGCACAAAGAGAAGGACGGGACACACTGCTATAGCCACAGGAGTGAAGGGAACATATACAGAAATATATACTGAATTATATATATATATACCCTGTGTGATCAGTGTGAGAGATCACGTCTGATAACCCCTCTCCGGCTCTCTCACTGTCCCCCCCTCTGCAAAGTGAACCCGAATTAAACCACAGCCCCCGTTGGGGAGACAAATTCATCCTTTTTCTCCCCCGAAAATAATCGAATCGAATTGGTGCAAAATGCCAAGCAGGAAGCCGGCGAGATGGCAGAGCGAAACTTCCAATTTTGCAGGGAAATGAGCGGGATCGTGTTTCTCGGAGGCGCCACAAGTTATACCTGGTCACAGCCAACGTGTAGAAAGGCTTAGGGTTGAGTTCAGCCCCGAAAAGTGTCCAACACAGACAGCCGTGTGTGTGTGTGTGTGTGTGTGTGTGTGTTGTGTGTAGGCGGGTCGTCTCCTCTTCTCTCTTGTCTCTTTCTCTCTTTCTTTGAAGACGGTGCAAGTTATCCTGTTCAAATGTCCACAAACCCATGCAAAATAAGCACACTCTATGATTAATACGGCTAAACAACAGGGCGCACACATACACACACACTCACTCACTCACTCACACACTCACTCACTCACTCACTCACTCACTCACTCACTCACACACTCACACACTCACTCACTCACACACTCACTCACTCACACAATGTGGAACAGCTATTAAGGCAGATCGAGTAAGTCCCGTTGCAAGAGTAGGAGCAAATGAACACCCAGTAGTTAATGAAATGTAAATGCCCCGCATTGAGATTTGGTGAGAGATTTCTAACCGGTTCTTCTCCTCACTCGGATTCAGAGAAGCGATAGAATAGCTGCACTGTAAAGCATTTTATTTTAAAAGACACAGTCAATCCACTTTTCAATATATCCTTTGAGGCAGCGTGATAAGGCGCTATATCAAATGCAAGGATATTTATTATTATCTTTTTTTTTGGGGGGGTGGGGGGTGTGGGGAGGTGGGGTGATTATTTATTGCAATAAATTAACCGTAATTAAGATACCTGTTTGCACTCTGTATCCCCCCTCCCCCCACAAAGAAAAGGTCTCAGACTGATAGCAAGTCCCACGGGACACACACACACACACACACACACACAGAGGGTTCGTGTGTTGCAACATCCCAAACCTGAAAACATTGGCGTGTGGCTCCAAACTGTTCAACGCCAGTCCTTAAATAAGCATGCACGCATGCATGTGGGTCGTGTGGAAGATGCACCAGTAATTTTGAAATTAATAAACGTCTCCCAAATTTTATGTCGTCCCTTTCCCCCCCCAGTCTCGCCTGGCTCCAGCTATTTTTTTTTGCCTGATGTACCTGCATCGATTGAGTGTGCTCACGCTTCCCCGCATTAACTCCCCGCTCACGGCTCCTGTATGGACTCTGCGTCAGAGATTCTGACCTTATTGACTCCAATAGGAAAACTAAGGTCGTTCACTTTTTTCGGGGGAGTGAATAACAGATTATTGCGGTTAATAATTAAGTAATCATTAAAGGAAACACATCGCGGGCGTCCTCCTCTGAGTAGGCAACTCGCAAGCTCTCTCTCTCTCTCTGTCTCTCTCTCTCTCTCTCGCTGAACTGCAACCCAGACACGTTGGGTTGAATAATAAAATTACCTTTTTTTTTCTGGCATGTATCTGGGGGGTGGTCATGTTTAGTTACCTCTCTCCCCATCAACCCTCTTTCTTGCATACACAACACAGAACGAACTACCCTTCTTACAGCGATTTCAGCTTCCAACAACACCACAACCAGCATCATATGAGAAAGCAACTCGTTGATGTATTTAAAATTAAGTTCGTTCTCAGATCTACTG
Organism: Callorhinchus milii; assembly: GCF_018977255.1. Taxonomy (NCBI): domain Eukaryota; kingdom Metazoa; phylum Chordata; class Chondrichthyes; order Chimaeriformes; family Callorhinchidae; genus Callorhinchus; species Callorhinchus milii. Next base: position 31,527,211 of record NW_024704742.1, on the reverse strand, counting down.
TCAATATAAGGCAGGACTACTACACAACGGACACAATAAAGCTTCCACGTGTATCTATTTGGAAAAAATAAATTCTCTCCCCTCGATAGAGATCAAGACTCTGATATATGCAATGTTCTTTTGCAAAGATAACCTCGAATGGTTTGTGCATGTGGACACATGTACCTAACATGCTGTTAAACGCTAAGATCAGACCTGTCCTTCGCTAAACAGGAGAAAGATGCTTCACTGACCGACAGTTCCCAGATCCCGTGTGGAAATAAAGAGAATTAATCATCGCACCGAGTCTCAGAGTAGTCGAGGAGAGGTCGGCGTTTTTTTTTTTTTGGTTCTTCCAGAGGGTCCGGCTGTCGTACATCTTGTACGGACAAGGTATTTTGCGCTGATGCCAAGTTGGTATTTGGATATCTAAAGGCTCCCACACGCTCAGTATGTTTTAAACGATGTCTCCACACTGCACCCACGCTTGTCACCGCCAGGTGTCGCGGTGTGAGCGATTGAGTGCAATAGTTGTCAATGCAATTCCATCCATAGGACCGGTCTCAGAGCTCAGCGACTGGTCACCCAACATCACACCGAGTCCCCTTTAAATCAGACCTCTTATTTCTTTCTATGTATGTTTTCCGCTACAGTCTAATCTGTCTGCAATTCTACGAACGTACGTGTTGCCTCATTATACACTGCAATTGTATGCAGTTTGGAAATCGAGACTTAATTCAAAGACTACATACCCAATCTTACCTTCAGGATTAACTGTACCTGACAATTCCACACAGACGTTTTGTTCCGCATGAACATTTTATGATAAATGATGTGGGTGCAGATATATACGGTTATACGCAAAAACAGTGCTCTCTCGCCGATTTAAACTGTTAAATATTCTTTGTTAAAAAGTTGACTTGTCACTGTTCTTTTCAAACAAAATGTTTCTGTGTGAATCGACTGGGAAAAAAAAGTGCTTTACTGCCGTAAGATAGCGATAACGATAATAATCCTTGCATTTGATAATAGTGCCTGATCACGTCGTTGAGACGTCTCAAAGAGCTTCACAGGATAGACTGTAAAGTGCATTGACTGTGTGTTTTGTGGGCGAAACACAGCAGCCAAATTGCGTACAACAGTGTCCCACAAACAGTCGTGGATTGAGTGAGCAATTCTTTTCGAGGAATTATTAGACCCAAAAAGCGATCCGCGATATTAACATTAGCAGTAAACCCAACATTGGTCGATACATTGAAGGGGCTTTAGTGCCCAAAATTGGTGTAATATCAGCGGCACTAGGACCCGGCAGAGGTGCTGTAGACATGCAGAAATTCCTGTTGGAATAAGGTTCAGAAGTGTAACCTCTGGATAGATATCAGCTGTATAACTAAAAGTTACCGCTCCTGAACCAAAAAAAACCCCATCAACGTGAGTAAGAATTATTTACAAAATATCAATATTGATTACAATTTTAAAAAAAATGTTCTTCGAATCCACAAAGTATTGGATGTGACACTGAAACCAACACAATTTGGGTGCAGGTGAACATGTACTGTACTGAGCAAGGACTAGTTTTTTTTTCATACCAATAAAAAACAATTACCAGAGTAATTGACACATCTATCTGTAGCTATACATTAAGGTGTCTTCTTGTCAATAAGAGCTGCACAGACGCATTGAATTTTGCAGCCATCTGACAGAAATTCCGCGTTTCCTTTTAAAATTGAAGATATTTTTGCTTGTGGTTACTTCTGATCTCCAGCACATTCATATTTACTGTATAAATAACCTGCCCGGGTAGATGTACACACAGGGCAGTGGTTAGCATTTATAGAGCAGATGTGCATATGTGATATAACAGATCATTTGGGGAAGTATACACTATTTTTGAAAAATGTGATTTTAAGAAAATCTTGCAGTTCGAGAAAGAAGACTCATTTTATTATGAATCATTCCTTTTAAGCCATAAAAGTGCGGCTTACTGTACAGCTTATTCCATTACAATTACTTACATCGTCTCTACTTTGGTCATCTCACTGCAAAGTTTCCAGTTTGTGATTCAAAATATAGAACAGAGTTGTACAAAAGTGAGATCAGAGACACACCAATCTCCAAAGAATTGGCTGTATTTGTACTTCCTAAAACACAGTGTATCATTATCTGATATATTCTCGCCGCTGACTTGTGTTTCTTTTGTAACCAAAAGGAAAGTCGATTTTTTTTTCATCCAAACACATTTTGGAACCGATTTCAGATAAGGCAATAAATCGTCTCCTGTATTATCCAAGTGAAGGAAAAGATGCACAGACCGATAAAACTGGAAATCCCCGCAGCCCACGGCGGCTCAATTTTCACCTGAAAGAACAAGTCAGGTTAACGCTTATCTGAGTCAACGACTCTTCGCATTGCTCGGCGCAAATTGGCTGCTAAATACAGTCGCGTGCAAAGTACAGTCACTACACTTTACAGTGAACCATGTGGAGCGCTTTGAAACGCCTCCCAGACGTGAACGGCGCTATTGTATACCAATTGCAAGGGTTATTAGCAGAGGTGAGGTGAGGTGAGGTGAAGGGCGAGTTAATTTTCGCCACTTGCATTGCGCTGTGTGTGATCCAATAATGACAGTACACTGTACTGTTGACATTAATGCAGATGCCTTTATGAAACGCAATAAAAATCTACTAAAGAGAAACGCTGCGGTGTGTAATATACAGCATATGCATATGAAACGTTTTCTGCTGTTTTCCAATGTCTATCGATTAATAACGGAACATTAGCAAATGACACTGTGAATTTCAGTGTTGTTGGGTTGTGTGGACGACTATTTTTACTGAGGTTAATTGTTCTGAATATTCGCGCGTCTTTAAAAGATCGGTCTAACCCTACAATATCATAGTTACACGATTCTGGTAAATGTCCTCTCGTATTTCAAATTCTAATTTTATACAATTGCTGTAGTTTCCGTGTAAAAACGATTTGGTTTGCAACGTGTCTTGATATCATCCGACGAAGGATAGGATATGTTTGATTTGATTTCTCATTAAAAGAAACAACTACAGGTTAGTGGAAACAAATATTGTGGTCTTGTAATTATGTTAAAATAAACTTCTCTGTGTAGCACTTGGAGCTCATCAGAAAGAAGTGTGTGCAGTCTCGAACAGCCCATAGCGACGCGTGTGTTCATCTGCACTCGTTTTATGTCCCAGTGTCAATCTGCCGGACGATATTTCAACATCCACTCTTGTTTAATGAAAAACGAGTTAATTTACACATTCCTTGGGAAGCATATGTTACCCAATTAACATCTTAACAACTGAAACACTCTGCTTTGTGCAGATCTATTGCATCGAGAATTGTTTTCCCTTTCCTTTACCCACCACCGCCCCCCCCCCCCACCCCCCAACACCCACCCCACCCCCCAAAATAACTTCCCACCAATCCAATTCTTAAAACACAAAGAGATCCGATCGTTAGTTTAACAAAACAAAGCAGTGACTGGTGATTTTATTAAAAGTCCTCCAGAAAAAAAAAGGACGAGTTGTAAAAAATAGTTTGGCTCTTTCTCTCTCTCGTTCTGTTTGCTATTGAGGTTTTGAAGCTTTCTCTTCCCGTCTCTCGGCGATGCAAACAGCCCAGAGGTGGGACTTGGACACCAGAGCCAATGGCAGGTCCATGAGGATCAGATCCAGGCGTGTGTTGGGCGACTGGAGCCCCGGTGTCTCCTCGCCATCTGCCAATGGACTCTCACAATACCTCCTTCTTGGCCTGACTGGTCGCCTTGATTGACAGGAGGAAAGTTTGAGGCACTTTCCCTCCAACAGTATAGATAGAAAGCGGCCTGAAGTGATGAGAGTGTTTTATTGCCTCAGAGCGTTTCATCTGGGGTGGCAGGACAAGAGCTCAATAAGTCTTTTACCTTTTTTCTCCCTCTCTTTCTCTCTTTCTCTCTCTCTTACTCTCTCCCTTTCTTTCTTTCTCTCTCTCTCTCTCTCTCCCCACATGGAAATATAGATGCAATCATTCCGAGAGAGAGAGAGAGAGAGAGAGAGCAAGCACCTCCCCAGCCATCCAACAACCAACCAACCAACCAACCAAACCAACCAACCAACCAACCAACCCATCACTGCACCTGGGAATCTAAAAGCTGAATTTTCTTTTCGTTTTGGCATTTCGGTTTTATTTATTTGTGTGTGTGTGTGTGTGTGCGTGTGTGTGTTGTTGTTTTTTTGTTGTTGGTTAGTTGGTTGGGTGTGTTCGGTTAGATCTTAAAAGTAAACGCGACGAAGGATCAAATCAGAAGGGGTGGAAAAAAATAACTGGACTTTGTTGGAGAGATTTTTTTTTTGGTGGGGAAGAAGCCGCTGACATCCACCCCACCCCATTGCCCCCTCCATCCATCCCCTCCTCCCCCTCCCCAACCCCCACCCACCCCATCCCCACCCACCCACCCACCCACTCCCTCTCTCTCTCTCTGTCTCTCTCTTCTCGCTCAGGACACTGGTGGTTAGAAATCTGGCCGCTTTTGGTGATGTTAGCGGTCGGGCAGATGGATGGGAGCCGGCAGAGCGCTTTCGTGTTGAGCAGCCCACCCCTGGCGGCTCTGCACAGCATGACCGAGATGAAGAACCCCCTGTACCCCTATTCCCTGGCGGCGGGGCTCAGCGGCGCTGGGGGTCCCTGCTCCTCCTCCTCCTCCTCCTCCTCCTCGTCCAACTCCAGCCCACACGGGATCAGCACCGGCGCCTCTCCCAACGCCACAGGACTCAAGTGCACCTCCGGTCTGTCCGCCCCGACCTGCCACCCGCTCTCCTCCTCCGCCACCCCGCACGGCATCAACGACATCCTGAACCGGCCGCTGATGATAATCGGCGGGGGAGGTGGTGGGGTCGCCGGGGGGGGAGGAGGGGTGGCCTCTGGCTTGCTCTCCGGGATCCCCCGGTTCAACACCAGCCTCAGCCCCCCGCCCCCGGGGATGTACTTCAGTCCCAGCGCGGCGGCGGCGGCGGCGGCAGCGGCGGCGGCCGTGGCCCGTTACCCCAAACCGCTGGCCGATCTGCCCGGGAGGACCCCCATCTTCTGGCCGGGAGTCATGCAGAGCCCCCCGTGGAGGGACGCCAGGCTGGGCTGCTCACCGCGTAAGTACAGTGCCGAGTTTGCCGTAGACGAAGCCACTGGGGGACCCGAGAGGTCCACCCGGTGGCCCTCCCGCACCCTCCCGGCGGTCGCATTTGTATGTGCGGCGCCGGGAATGGAGATGTCGGGAAGCAGTCGATGCTCTGTGGGGGTTCGTCTGCAACAGCCCAGCGGGAAGCTTCGGGGACCTCAGATCCAAAGTTGCTCGGTTCCTCCAAACCAGACGACACCGACTCCCGCATATACTGCGCCTCACATCACCCGTTTGCACCGTTATCCCCAAATATTACGTTACCCTCTGTGTCAACTCGACTCATCTCCATCCCTTTCATTATTTAGGTTATTGCAACTCGCTACGACTTACTCCTGTTACTGCACTCCCCCCCCCACCCCACACCCACCACCCACCCACCCACCACCACCACCCCCCAAAAAAAAAATTCACTCTTTCTCACTGATTTCGTTTTTTTCTTTCGTTCATTCCGATCTTTGGCAAAAAAAAAAGCATTTTTTTTTAATATTCCAAACGCCCGAACGGGCGTTTCGTTTCGTTTCGTTTCGTTTGGTTGAGAGCGGCTTTTTTTTGTGTTGCCTTCATCATCACAAATCGCTTTTTTTTTTCGAAAAAGATTATTCAAGTGCAAAGAAAAAAAAAACCCCAACAACTCTTCGAGTCAAGAGATCCCCCCACCCCCTCTCTCTCTCTCTCTCATTCGCAGACCATTTCGAGTTACAGAGCTCGACTCTTCACTAATAATATAGCAATTCATATCTGTACCCACTAACTGCATCAACTGTATGGATTGATTGTGAAGCGCTCGATACATGTTGCATCGTTTTAGAGAAAATATTTTAAAAAAACACAAGGGGTTTTTGTTTTCATCCCCCTTCCCCCCCCAAAAAAAATCATCCCTCCTTTCGTTTCTGCATTGTTGGAATCACTCAAGAGACTGCACTTCATAACCAGTTGATGCTTTTATATTTATAGATGTCAGAGATGTTGCAATGGATAGAGAAATAACTCCCTCCCCCCAAAAAAATACATATGATCACATTTTCGAAACGTTGGGTTTTGCCATCTCTCTCTCTCTCTCTCTCTCTCTCTCTCTCTATATATATATATATATCTTCTATTTGTAATTATTGCTTTGCTAGAATCGTGCAGTTTTCGCTCATCTTTGTTTTAAAGCTGGGGGGGGTGTTTGGAAATTGTAATTTCAGATCACGGGGCGGTACTAATTGATAAAGACGGGAAGAGGAAACATACCAGACCCACGTTCTCCGGACAACAGATTTTCGCCCTGGAAAAGACCTTTGAGCAAACTAAATATTTAGCCGGACCTGAAAGGGCAAGGCTGGCATATTCACTGGGGATGACCGAGAGTCAAGTCAAGGTAGGATTATCTTGTCAAAGCTTGAATTGCTCTGCCCGGTGTGCCAGCGGCGAGATAAAATAAGATAAAATAGTAAGGAATGCAGAAGAGAAATCCTATTCCAGGGAAACGCTCTCAGTTTACGTTCACCAGAACATTAGATTTGGAAATGGCATTTTACGCAATAGACCAAAAGGTATCTCTCGCTCTTTCTCTCTCTCTCTTTTTTAAAAAAACAAACAAACCCCAGAAAGGTGCAAAATAACTAAGAAAACGTTGAACGACTCGAATTAAAAGGCGAATGGATCTAGAAACGGGCGGGTTTGACATCCGCACAACGACGCCTTTCGACTTTACTGTCCAGTCCAGGAACACTTAGTGAGACCTGGATTGCAGCACAGAAAATATCTTAATTTAACGTCCATAGTCCCACGGTGCTTTCTCCTTTTTAGCCTTGGGTTGAACGAATTTTTGCACTCATTTTAATTAAAAAAAAACACACGCACAAAAAGACACCCAAGTTATGAGAAACCCGTGAAAGGTTTTAACTGAGAAATAAACGTGCTTTAGACACACCGCGTCTTATATCAGCATCAAATTAAATTGGCTCGAACCCGTCCCCGTGGTAAGATAATTAATTGTCCTTTTGTTTGGATGTTTTACATATCATTTTCTCTCGCATCTTCGAGGAGCGTTGTATCGGATCTGGAAATGTTGTGGGTTGGTTTGCAGTTTGGGATAATAGTTCTGCTGGTTTAAGGGCTGGAGGTGTGATCTGTTATGTCTTCACGTTGCTGAAGCGTTTGCCCACGACTGGGAACGCAGAGCTAAATTTACCCCAACCGTTAAAGAAAGTTGATGAAAGCAAACAAATGCGATTTACATTGTGCATTGCAAGTGTGGGATAGATTATGGCCTGGGGTATGCGAGGTCTCTTTTCTGACCTGGCGTTGTAGAAGGCTGGAAATACTGTAATAATATTTATCAGTCACATTTTGGTCATGTTAAACTCACAGCGATGAACACATATCACTCTTTGCTGATACAAATGGTTATGTTTTCGAGTCTACTCGATACTGAGATATGCTGGAGTGTTTATTTCTCAGTTAAAACCGTTCACGGATTGTTTCGCCAACAGGCAGTCAGATGGGATGTAAAGATACTGGAAGATGCAGGTTAGATAGACGGGGCATCAATATTTTAAAAGGGCATAATTACATTTGGTTAAGAGAAACCTGTATGCATTTTAAATGCGATGCATCTTAATGACAATTGATCCCAACCTCCTGGCTTCTGCAGAAATGAATAACGAATACATTTTAGTGACAACTAATCTGCGAGCACGTAAGGATTTCTTAACCGGCGGGCAATATTGTACCACAGTGTGTGAATCTCTCTGCAGCGCAGGGAGGGGGTGAGGGCAGGAAGCCTTTCTGGAAAGTGGCATTTCACTTCTGATAGTTTCGAACAAGAGCACGAAAGTGGATAAAACGTGTGTTCAATGAAAATAAAAGCAAAAGACACACACACACACACACACACACACACACACACACACACAAACAAACAACAACAGCAGCAGCAACAACAACAACGACAACGAGCAGGACCAGGCGTTTCTTCGTGGAAATAGCTCAGGCTCTTTTCAGCGACTGTTCAAACGAGGTGTTGTTCTCTCAATCCAGGTCTGGTTCCAGAACAGAAGGACGAAATGGAGGAAGAAACACGCGGCTGAAATGGCAACAGCCAAGAAGAAACAGGACTCTGAGACAGAGAGGCTGAAAGGCACGTCGGAAAACGAAGAGGAGGACGATGAGTACAACAAGCCTTTGGATCCCAATTCGGACGACGAGAAGATCACCCAATTACTGAAGAAACACAAACCCACCGCTTTGCAAGTCCACACAAGTGAAAACGAAAGCTCCTAAAGCAGAGGTCGAGGACTCGTTGGTAACCTTCCCAAAGCCCTGAACTCACTCTGCCAGTCTCTCTCTCTCTCTCTCTCTCTCTCGCTCTCTTTCTCTGTGTACATTTTCAGAGATGTATATATTTTTATAGTCTATAAGTTATGAGAAGACTGATCTCAAGCCCACGGCTTCTTAGCACCGATCCAACATATCTTCTGGTACACGTCTACTCAAAAGGACACAACTCGTTTGATCTCCAACTGGGTTAATCTCTGGTTTGTGGAAGATATTTTATACCAAAATAGGTATATATATATATACAGTATATATATTCAGACCGGAAATACGTTTTTTTTTGTTGGGGGTGGGGGTGGGGGTGTGGGCGATACATGTAAATAACTCGTGTATTAAATACCGAACAGGAAAAAAAANGAGAGGATAACTGTGAATATTTATGTGTAAAATACTTTTTGTATAAGGCAAAGATGCGTTTAAAGCCAGCCTGGGAGGGCTGGTTATTAATGTACAGGTTCGTTTCGTTTTGAGTTGGTGTTTGGAAATCTGGTGGAAACCGAATTGCCAAGCCTTTGGCAGGATTGGTGTGGGTGGAATATCTTTTAAGGCGTTTTAATAAATCACACGGTCATCTGGAGTTAAACGATCGTCCCTATTTCCAGGCGACTCTTGCAGGGAAGTTTCTTGTTAAACAGAGGGCTTTATTCAGTTGAGCCCCTGATCACTATCCAAGATCTTCGCAAGTGGGTTTGAGACTTTCCCCACTATACCCCCCCGCCCCCCCCCCCCACCCCATGTTTCCATATTATTTTTCAACTGCAGCCAAGATCCATACTGTTAGTCGCAACATTTATACCAACCAAACGATTGCTTTGACTTACAGTATTTGCGCTAATACTGTATATATTACCATTGCCCCTTGAGATTTTTTTCAAAAACATTTTTCCCGTTGAGAGATAAATATAATGGTGGGCGTTTGCAACAGATTTATTGATGTTTAATGGCCAGACTGAATATATATTTTTCCCAAGAGTCAAATTTGCATTTGAATCAACAACAACACCCCCCCCCACCCCACCCCACCCCCAGCCCCCCCACCACCCCCAACAACGGTGGGATATCGGTTCAAATAAGCGAGAAATTGTTTATTCATTAAAAGAGGGTGTTCGTGGTTGTGTGTTAGTGGCTTAAATTGTTCACAAATCTTATTGTTGGGACCCGCTTGATTTTTTTATGGGGGGTGGGGGGGGGGTGGGGGGCAGCAACTTAGTTCATGTACTTTGGAAGAACACAATAATTTCAACCTCGCTTTTAGTGTTAAGTCCATATACCATACAGCCTCTCTAACCACTCCCCCCCACCCCCCCACCCCACCCCCACTCCCACACACACACACCCCTTGCCCCCACCATCGCACATTCGTACGGAATTCATGTAATTCGACTGAAGCCGGATAAATATGCACTTTCTGTTTAATTGTGAGATTAAAATAAAGGAATACAGTGTTGGTGACGAGGATATGTGTAAATGCCTGTGCTCCCGTTTAAAGGAATCATCTGTGAGTGTGTGTGTGAGTGTCTGTGTGAGTGTGTGTGTGTGTGTGTGAGTGTGTGTGTGAGTGTGTGTATGTTTGTGTGTGTGAGTGTGTGTGTGTGTCTGTGTGTGTGTGTGTGATGGAATAGGGTGAAAGCTCAGGTTAAAACAGATAAAATGGGAGACAGGTGTGCAAGTAGTTGGGAAGAATTTGTCTTAAAGCAGTGTCAGGCCATTTGGGAAACATCAGGAGAAGATTTTTTTTTGCTTTCCTGTCTTTGATAAAGGCAGAGGAACCTGTAAACGCTTGCTCCACATCTGAACGACTGTCACAACTGTTGTCATTACACTATTTGTTGCACTTTGTCGCCACAGCAGCCGCCAGAGTGGTAAAAGCAGATTCATTCTCTTTGCTATAGAAACGCAGTCAAGTCAGTCACCGTATATTGATAGTATTCGCTTAAGTCGTTGAACTGAACGTGTCAAACTTAAGATGGTGTTGCATTTTTTTTGGTCAGGCAGGTGGGTGGATGGGTGTCTGACACATGGGGACACCCATCACCAGGCTCAAGAGTATCCAAACCACACTGAGAAGTCCATGCATCCCACTTACACATGGACATCCCAGAAATAGATTGTTTTGCATCAGAAGGGGTGGGGGGGTGTCCCCTAATCCCGAAGCGAATTTAACCTGCTTTAGAACCTAAATTCCCTCTCTTCCTGAGGGGGGAGGAGAGGGACAGAGAGGGGGCGTGGAGGGGGGGGGGGAGCTTTAATCATATATATATATATATCCTACAGACTGGCATCTAGATCAATTCTTTCATCTACCAGCAAAACGATGGCTTTGCATTTGGAATATAGATCAACGCATTGCATGAGGAATAGTCCAGAGTTAAAACAGTATGACTACACCCCCCCACCCCCCCCACCCCCCCCGACCCCCACCACCGCGTTTTCATTCTGCACCATTTATTGCACTTCGCCTCGAAGATAGCAGTCATTTTCAGTCGTCAACGTTTTCCTTCCCAGTCGCTTACGAATTAGAAGCAGCGAAAGACTCAAAATAAGGAGGCAGCACGTTGCTGGCGCTCGCCTTCGACTGGTTGAAACTCTTCATTGGGTCAGGTTATCTGGGTTTTGTGCAGTGGATGGATCTTGCCAAAAAAATGTCGCTGTGTACAAAAAAAACACTGCAAGGAAATAAAACCCTGGCTGAGCGATTAGTTAGGAACAACGATGCAAGTTGGGCCCCTTTTTGCATTGCCTCTCCATTCAAAAGGCGAGCGAGGTGCAGATGTGCGAGATCATTGACCACAATAATAATCTTTGCACTTGATTTTGAGCCTTATTTATCACGTCGTCGAGACGTCTCAAGGCGCTTCACCAGAATATACTGTAAAGCAAATTTGACTGTATGTTCTGTGGCCGTGTGGTGCTGATATGATGGAATCGTTAAAAACCTTCATGACTAAATGTGTGCTTAAACGGTTTTCCGCGTACCCCGTGGAATATAAAATAATATCAAGCAGATAGCGGGATTGTAGAAGATTTGCAACACATCCCTGTCCACACTCGAATGTTTTTTTTAAAAAAAAGATATGCAGTGACCAAGTTAACAGCAGTCGACGTTTGTTGAATTTAACAATGATTTAGCTGGAAGAGAGTTAGTCTAAGTAAAAATCCGCAAGAAGATAAAATCCTAACACGAATGATTGGACCTTGAAATATTATGAAAGAAAATCTAGATGTGCAAACAGCGTGCAAGGCGATCGTGTTACTGTGCTTTTGATGTTAAAAGAGGTCCAAATAAGATCGCTGCTCCTTATTTACATGTCTGTGCAACGCAGAGGTCTGGGGGCAACGATTTTAATCTCAGCAACTAGTGGCGTTTCTTTCTCTCCACGTTATTAAACCGGACCCCGCTCCAGAAAGAGGACCACAAGCTCTTGTAACCTGTACCACAACAGCCTCGTGGCCAAATAGCAGGATGGAAAGGAAATGCTAATTATTATCGAATACTATTCGGGTTCCCCCCCCCACCACCCCGGAGATGGCGTTAGAGTTGTGTTGTGTGTGTGTGTGTGTGTGTGTGTGTGTTTGTGTGTATACATGTGTAATACTTAGCCCAAGTTCATTTAAAATTTAAAATATGCATTTTTTTCCCCACTGGGCGATAATGAAGGTGGTTCAGATCGCTGTAGTTGGTCAATTACAAATAATGACAGCTCACACCGTGCTTTCATGTTGTTGTTTTTTTTTGGGGGGGGGGGGGGTGGGGTGGCGGGGGGGGGGTGGTCTGGGATCATTTTTATTGCTCTCTCCCCAAATCGCTCAAACCACACACAAACCTTCCAAATACACCATATTTTTGATCACCAACTGTGGGACTTCTGCGCAGATTCGTTTCAATTTCTGTCCATTAAAAAGCCCCCACCACAAACAGGTAGTTGCTGAACTGACAGAGTGTGTTTGACTCGGGCACTGCAGTGCACTCCAAGCAAACCTATTTAAAACTCGATCACTATTTAAAACACGCTTAGGCACACAGACTGGATCACAGACACACAGACTGGATCACAGACACACAGACTGGATCACAGGCACACAGACTAGATTACAGACACACAGACTGGATTACAGACACACAGACTGGATCACAGGTACACAGACTGGATCACAGGTACACAGACTGGATCACAGGTACACAGACTGGATCACAGGTAGACAGACTAGATCACAGACACACAGACTAGATCACAAACACACAGACTGGATCACAGGCACACAGACTGGATCACAGGTACACAGACTGGATCACAGACACACAGACTGGATCACAGGCACACAGACTGGATCACAGGTACACAGACTGGATCACAGGTAGACAGACTAGATCACAGACACACAGACTAGATCACAAACACACAGACTGGATCACAGGCACACAGACTGGATCACAGGCACACAGACTGGATCACAGGTCCACAGACTGGATCACAGGTACACAGACTGGATCACAGGTACACAGACTGGATCACAGACACACAGACTGGATCACAGACACTCTCGATGGCCCTGGCTTCTCTGGGCATGTCTTTGGTTAACAGTGAGTCTCTCTATATGAGTCCACATTTCGGCCTTTATTCACAACCTCCTGGTTTAATCCTTTACACTGAGGCTAAAGGCATCATATACATCTGTTGCTCCCTCACCAGTCGCATCCGTGGCTCACCTCTCTCCCCGTTCCCATCGGGTTTAACTCTTTTTAAAAAGCGTTTTGAAACACTTTGGGGATAATAAATGCCCAATCTGTTGGGAATCCACTTGGAATCAGGACTGTGACTGTCGGTAAAGATTAAAGACAATAACCCGCTGATCTGAGCAACACCCAACATCTCTCCCACAGCGCAAAATCCCAACAAAACAAACGAACACCAGTGATACAGACAAGTGGGGAATCCGACAAACAGACAGACAGGTACTGGTGGACAGACCACTCTCTCAGTTGCACAACACATCTTGTGCAAATGACTTATTTGGAGTAATTCACTTCTACTGTACTTGTAAAATTACCTAGAATGATTTTGCACCGTCATTCACCAAAGCACATCGGTTTTTAGCATTCCCCACTGGCCCCAGTTTGTTTATTTTTATATCAAGCAAATGCATAAAAACAAAATCATCTGGAGGAGAATATTTTTGGCTAACCTTTAATTTCAGGTCAGTTACCCTTCCTTGTCTTGTGGCGCCAGATAATTTAATGGCTTCTATCTGTGAAGCATTGAGTGTGTGTGTGTGTGTGTTTGTGTGTGTGTGGTGGGTGGTTGGGGGGGGGGTTGGGGGGAGGTGGGGGTTGTAAGTGGTGTAGAAGTAAGTGGTTGTCTGTGATCAGGGGTTTGGCCTGGACTCAGGGACGTGAATAGTTCACAAAGGATCAGCCCACATCCCACTGAGTCCCACACTACAGCCCATTCACCGCATTCAAAGAGAGATCAGGCACCACCAGAGGATGCTATGTGTTATTGACGGCTCAGGGACTTTAAAACCTGCTTTGCAGACGGTGACTGCACAAGTTGACAGCTTCGTATTGATTAAGAGAAAGGTCCGGATTGGTTAGATCGTTTCCCAATAACCATGTTCATTACATGCTAATTTGGGTCAATAGGCGGTAGGGAGTTCGTGTGTGGCCCTGTGCTGAGCTCAGCAAAGAGAGATCCACCAAAAAGCCTGGGAAATAAAACAACCTGCTGCTTCCTCAAATGCACCAGCGATGGGAGAGAGAGAGAGAGAGAGAGAGAGACTGACACGAAAAATAGTTGCACAACAGTAAATGCAACTTCAGATATGCCAAAGGAAAAGTGAGAGGTGATCTGGACCCAGCTAAACAAACCCTCCACACATTGTTGTTTAGATTATACCATAAACCCGGTAATAAATGAACTTAAAACTGCAACAAGAAGGAATTGCAGTATTGCATTGTAAATGCTGAGCTCCTCACCTGCACTCAAGATCCCTTTTTACTAGAGTACAGCCTTTTTTTTAATGATTATTCAGTAAATCTCACATAAGTTGTATCAGTTGGGATCATACATTTAATGTGACTTATGCAAAGTAATGAGTTATGTCAAATTATTAAGTAATATTAGCTCTTGAACTAGACTTGGGCAGATGTACAATTTAGGCGATTATATGATTCATATGGATTAGACTTGTGTGAGTTTTACTGTATGATGGTGCTGGGGGTAGGGGGCTGGGGTAGTGGGGAGGCAAATCCATAAAATAAGGTACTTGTAGTTAAAAAAATGAATTATAATGATCGCTGAAACATATCTATGTTTAGTTTACCAGCTCAGAAATGGCTAAATCCTCTGAGAGAGTACTTCACCTACAAAATACACAGGCACTACACTTTGCACTGTGTAGCTCTTTGAGACGTTTCAATGACGTGATAAGGTGCTGTATAGAATGCAAAGGTATCAAATTATTATTGATTTGTTGATTTTATTATATTACATTAGCATTTCTTATAACTGTGTTACAACTTGTAAAAGATCAGATTTAATGTTAGGGAATGGTTCTCAACCTTTTTGGGCTCAAGACCCATTGGTAAACCTTGTTGACCTGTCAAATAGTTTTAGTGCAAAAAACGTCTGGCTTACTAAATATTTTTTAAGAACGATTTACAATATACACATTAACGTAACAAGTATTAAATGCAGCAAATATTAAAATATATTAGAAACATAGAAACAGGAGTAGGCTTTTCAGCCCCTTGAGGCTGTTCCACCATTTCATAAGATCATGGCTGATCTGCTCTTCAAGCTCAGTTACCAGCCCTTGCCCAATATCCTTAATTACTTAAGTATCCGTAGTATAAATCCTAGGTTCCACTTAATGAGAAACCTGAGTTACTCTTTGATGAGTTTATCAAAGTTTGGTGTAAAAAGAATTCCCACTATCACTGCTGCTTGCAACAGAACAATATAAACTTCTTTCTCTTTCACAGTCCTGTTGTGCAATGTAATCTTTAATATCCATCTGTACAGGCAGATGGAGTGTTGGTTTAAGATTGGCCCTCCAACCATGCAACACTCTCTCCATTTCACTGACTACAAGACTCGCTTCTCTGACTAAAATACACTATAAACTCTCCACTGCAAAATTACAGTAAAATGATGGAATATTGCATTTGACTGGCTGATCACTGGTACCTGCTGCTATTTGAATAACTTTATTACAGAGGTTGCACCGCAAGAACCGTAGCGTATAACAACCTCTACACTGTTTATATTAATTTAATTAGTGGCGTTTGTAATTATCGGCCGGCCAAGGCAACTTGCGAACCAGCCTTCACATTCCCGGGTTATTGTGGAACGTTGAGAATTTGGAACCCATGGATTTTGCTGTAGAAGCTCATGCACACCATTAGCATGCTATGTAGCGCAAGTGGCATTAAATAAAAAATAATAATAATAATTTGGTAACTCAAACCACAAATATTTGTGGAACACTGCTGTGTGCAATTGGCGGATGCGTTTCGCCCACAACATATACAGTCAATTCACTTTACAGTATATTCTGTGAAATGCTTTGAGACGTCTCAAAGACATGATAAGGTGCTACATCAAATGCAAGGATTATTATTATTACTAATTTATTATTTTTTAAAACCGCAAAGTGCACACACTTTCAGCATCTGTTTGAAACCCTTTGACACATTCTGGTGACCCAGTTTTGGGTTTTGACCCATGGGTTGAGAAACCCTGCACTAGACTATGGTGTTAACTGATCTCTAACAAGACGGCTGTAGGAGGTACAGTTCTAGAATTGGCCTGGTCCGTCTGGGTAAGAGAGGGAGAAAACAGGCATCTTTCCTGCTTCTCAGGGCTGAAATTTCATCCAGTCGTAGCCTGCAACCAACTTCCTTAAAATTTACCACCACCTTGCAACATTCAGGCAAGGTCCACTTACCTGATTTATTGATTCTGCCACAGTCTGTAGGTTCAGATGGGACTGTCCCTCAATCCTGGTATTATAGAGTCAATACAAATCAAGACACGGATGTCACTGCTTCGCTTCCAGATATATTGGAAGAATTTTAAGGCACACATTCAGCAACTTGTGATTGTTCCTTTTGGAAGCCAAGTCTCTGTTGTATTTTAGCTTAAGGCAAAACCATGGGATGAGACCATAAATAGAAGAGATCGTTTGTTAGCCAGAAAGGAAATCAGAATATCATCCGAGAAAGGGAAATGGGATGACGTTGTCACTATTAATCCACGGCCCACCATTAACGTTTGTTTTCAAGATACAAGCTGCTGTATTTTAAAGGTTGATAAACCCTTCAAAACAATGTTTGTGTTTGATCAAACATATGTTGAATCAATCCTATGCTTGTCCCATAACAAAGTAATCCATCTGGCTCAATTCGTAGCATTTTTTTTTGCTGCATGAAAAGGTTGTGAGTTGAAGTCCAATATTGGGATTTTAAGCTGATAGTCAACAATACTTGAAAAGAGAAGGGAGGGAATTTCTCCCGGTATCATGGCCAACAATACGTCTGGTAAAATTGATCATTGCTTCATTGATGTTTGTAGGACTTTTCCGTGTATTAACTGGTTACTGCATTCACCTACATATACATAGTCACTACACTTTACAGTAACTTCCTGTGAAGCACTTTAAGATGTTTTGGCATTATAGACCCAATGTCAGCAACAACAACAAAATTACATTTGCAAATGCAAGGATTATTTTTTAAAAATATTAAAATGTATTACTGGTAATTAAAGAGTTTATTTAAAACTCTTTAAAGGCCAAGAGTTTTAAAGGAATAGAGACTCTTTATATCTTTATCAGCAACTTTATGTGCTAGTTTGCTAATTGCTAAATTGGTCATGAACATAAACCTTAGCAAATCCCACACAAATTTGATTTGATGACAAGTAGAAGCCTTGAAGGTGCTCGCACAGATCATGGTGACCTTGCTCTAGATATTTCGGTGTGTCACGTGTGTAGTGGACCCCTGTGTCAGAGATAACTGGCATGTTGTCACAAGTGTGCTGCGGTCAAATTGTCTGCAGCATATCTGTCCCATTTTAAGGACTTTTCTATTTGACTGCACTTTCGGTCACTTTACCTCCCATCGCCGGTTCCCCCACCCAGCTCAGGCTCCCAGTCAGCACATTGAGATCCTCCTGACACGAAAGGTGCTAGTTATACAATAATAATAATCATAATCATTGAATTTGAAATAGTGCCTTATCACGTCATCAAGACATCTCAAAGTGGTTCACAGAATATACTGCAAAGTGAATTGACTGTATATTTTGTGAGCGAAACGTGGCAGCCAATTGCGCACCGCAGTGTCCCACAAAAAGTCATGGATTGAACGACCAAATTATTTTTATTTATATTGAAGGAATTATTACCTCGGGAAAAGCGATCCACCAATCGACTAACAACCAGGTTCCTACATACTGTTAGATAAACAGAGGAGTGTGGCGTAAGGAAACTTACCCAATTTTTTGCCCTGCTGGGACTCAAACTCAGGTCCTCTCACTTGCGAGGTGAGTGCTCTAACCACTAAACTACAGGACTCCATGTCCTGTACATCAATGTAAATTGTTGTTGTGATAGGCAATGACCTAGATGTATTGTGAGAGCGGGAGCTATTATTAACTACAGGAGGAAATGCTTTTGAATACACCTAACTTGCTAACGAGGAATAATACTTTAAATACAAGGAATGCAGTGATTCCCACAGACAAAGGTAGTGGAGCTCTGGAGACTTGATGCACAGTTTGCCTGATGGACACAGGTTTGTTTCTGAACTGATTTTGTGGATTGCAGCATGCTTTACGAAGGGTCAAAAGCATTTGTTGCCAATGGAATAGCTATGAGGTATGAGGCCAGGGAGGGTGTGGAAACAAAGTAGAAGGTGTCTCATCTCCACCTCTGAAACTGCATCTCTGTGCTTAGCTCATAAACATCCCGAGCGCCCTTTGCTGCCTTGGAGTCGATGATTTGAAACTACTGTTGAATTGAAAAATGTTGCCCAGGCAATTAGTGACAGACTTACGGGCTGCACTCGAGCATGTGATAAAACACAAATCATTGAACATTGGCCCTATTATTCTTACCTTCAGTCAGATATTGCAACTCACTGACTGGTGAGGCTTGGATTAAGCTCCGGAAAGCCTTGAGTGACTGCTACTGTTAAGAAGAAGTGGCATTGATCAATTTGTTTTACATTTTATTTTAAACCCGTGGAAGCGATGCCATCTTAAGATGTCAAATAACACATATTAAACACAGTACCATATTTACTGTGGAGATGTGTGTTTAGTGAAGCACTAAATGACATTCCTTAGTGGAACGAAGGGCAATATATGTTGGTTGCATTGGGAATGAATACATTTAAATTTTAAAAATGAATTTCAATTTTAAAAATGAATATTTATAAACAGAACATTTTAAATATTCGCTGTGTAGGCATCACATTGAATTCTTCGATATTCCACAGTATTCAATTGTTATCTTCTTGTCTGCTGGCTTTCAGCCACCTTCAGGATTACCACAACCAATAATGTAATAATAATAATAATCCTCTCATTTCCAATCAAAAGGTCGTGAGTTGCACTGCCCTGCAGGACTCCACAAAATGTTAAGATATTCAGGATAAATTAGATACTTGTTGAAACTGTAGGAACACCTTATTTGGCTATCATAGCATTGCATTCACTCAAAACAAAATAATTTGACATTTTATTGGTTTTCTTGGATTTTTTTTGTTGATGCTCACGTTCTGTTTGATGTCAGATTGAGGTATCTAACACAGACTCTTAAAATATAGTATTTTTGCGACATGATGAAATGACAGGATTACTGATTTATCTATGGATTTAGTAGGAATAATGATGTTGAAGCAAGCATATACGTTGTCAGTCTGGCTCAGTGGTAGCATTCTTGCCTCTGAATCTAAAGGTTGTGGGCTCAAGCTCCATGTTGGGACACTGAACTAACATTCTAGATTGATACACCACCACCAGCACCAAGAGCAATTTCCATTTGTATAGTGCCTTTTACGTCAGGAGGATCCAGGTTTGATTGCCAGGCAGGGCAAAGCCTGAGGCAAGTTCCTGGAGTCCTGAGCTCAGTGGTTAGATTACTCGCCTCACAAGCAAGAGATCCAGGTTTGATTCCCGGCAGAGCGAAATGTTGGGCAAATTTCCTTACTCCACAAGCCTCTGTTTACCCAGCAGTAAGTAGGAACTTCGTTGTTATCATGGATCGCTTTCCGGGGGTAATAATTCCTCCAAAAGAAATGTGGTCACTCAATCGACGATTGTTTGTGGGACATTGCTGTGTGTAATTGGCTGCTGCGTTTTGCCCCCAAAATATACAATCAATACTCTTTATATTATATTCTGTGAAGCGCTTTGAGACGTTTCAGCAATGTGATAAGGCACCATATCAAATGCAAGGATTATTTTTTTATATATAATGCCTTGCCACATCAAAACATCTCAAAGCACTTTTCAGTAATTGCTGTCAAGTGGAGTGACTGTTTTTTGTAAACAAACACAGAGGCCTTTTGGCACCCCGAAAGATCCCATGAACAACCACTCACTCAGATCCATGAGTGACGGATTAATCTGAAGCACAGTTGAGCCATAACATTGGGAGAAACTCCCTTCTCTTTTCAGACAGTGTCATGTGATTTTTAACAGACAGCAGGAACTTTGACTTAACTTCCCTTGTGATGGACAGCATCTCTGACAATGTCTGCCTCCTCTGCTGTACTGGAGGGTCAGGCTGGGCTCTGAACCAATCACGGTTTACTGTAAACCATTAAAAAACTGTATATTATAGCAAAAGCAATCTCTAGGAATGTGTTGCAGGTTAGAACAGCCCAGCACTGGTCTGGGTGAACTATTTGAACTATGCCTTCGTGAGATCCATGATATCATCAGCTACCTTGACTTGTCGGACTTGCAGGTTTCAGCAAAGCCCAAGTTATCTCTGTTTAATTCTCAAGGGTACTCCTTAACAGCAGCAGTCAATTACAATGCAGTAAATACAGTATTAATAAACGCCAAAGGGTTAGGTACTGATAAATTACTGCTGAATTTAAAACTGGTGTCATATACAGGGGTGCTAGACACCCCACCACAGGTTCACTTCTGCTCCTTCTCCCTCTGGCCAGATCACTTCTCTCCTGGGAAATGTTATCCCAGAAAGTTGGTGCAAATAATGTCTAGACATAAACAAATATTGGGGCCTAAAATGTCAGATTTTTAATAATAATATAATTTAATAATATAATTAATAATATAAATTTTGATATAGTGCCTAATCACATCATCTAAAGGTCTCAAGGCTTTCACAGGATTTTCTGTAAAATGCAATGACTGTGTATTTGCAGGTAAACACAGCAGCCAATTCACTCACCAAGTTTCCCACAAACAGTCAAGGAGTGAATGACTAATAATTTTATCTGGAGGATTATTGGCCAAGACACTGGGAGAAATTCCTTTCTCTTCTGTGAAAAGTGCCATGGAATCTTTAACATAGACCTGAACAGGCACCAGTTTGACATCTCAACTGAAGGACGGCACCTCTGACAATGTAGCAAATCCCCCCGGCATTGCATTGGAGTGTCAGCGTTGAATTTGAGCTCAAGAGTCCCGATATGGGGCTTGAACCCAAAACCTTCTGACTCAGAGGCCAGAGTGCTACCAACTGAGCCAGACTGGCACCTATGGATCCTCTTAACAAACAATCCTGGTGACCCACGGTATCTCCACTCCAGAAGTGGGCTGAGTAAGAGTGGAGACCACGCAGGTTAGCATGACTTTCCCACTTAACAGAATGAGGCCTATTTTCCCGACTTAATTTCTTACTGAAAAATTCCACATTTCCCATCCTCTGTTCCCATGAACATGTCAAGCAGATTGTGCTTCACTTTAAGGCCCACAAAATATAGTCAATTCACTTTACAGTATACTCTGTGAAGTGCTATATCAAATGCAAGGATTATTATTATGGCTGTTTGTGGGATATAGTTGTGTGTAGATTGATTGGTGTGTTTGCCTTCAAATATGCACTGACTACATTTTACAGAAACATTATGAAGCATTTTGAGATGTTATATATCAAAGCTATATCAAACATTTGGTTAGTGAATAGGTAGTTACTATTTTATTGAAATTGTGAAGGCTCCCATCTAGTCCAGTCTTTTAATTACCTAAAAAGCTAATTGATCCAGATCAATCTCCAAAAGACACATTACGTTGTATCTTGAGTAATAGACTGCAAGAGACACATCCCGACATTTTCACTGTGCTGCACATTTTCTGATGGTACAGCCATAAATGCAGCTATTCCATCCAGTACATAACTCGTCTAAACTGATTGAGAACTTGAGGTCTATAATAAGCAAGAAAAGGTCATACAGACCACCTGTAATCTCCACTGAACATGAGTTGGGCAGTAAGCTTCAGTGCAGGAGCCTTACTGTTTAGCGATTTTTTTCTTTACTGAAGGGGATTGATATTTCATTTCACTGAATTAAAGCAATATTTGCTGAATAATAATAATATTCCTTGCATTTGATATAGTGCCTTATCACATTGAATAAATGTCTCAAAGAAGTTTCACAGGATTTTTACTGTAAAGTGAAGTGACTGTGTATTTGTAAGTGAAATGAGCTCTTTTGTACACCAATTGCTAAACAAGTGACCTTTTCATTGCTTGTTTTTAATGGGAAATCCTGTTTATCCAGATGAGGTCCAAAACTGTGGCGATATATAATTGCAATAATTCACTTACAAACTACTTAGTCCATACAATTTACAGTGTATCCTGTGAAGCACTTTGAGAATCCTCCTGATATGAAAAGCGCAATGTCAAGTGTAAGGATTATTATTATTTATTTATTAACAATGTTGAATTACAAAGTAGTGACTCCTTCCAATAATAATAATAATCCCTGCATTTGATATGGTGACTTATCACGTCTTTGAGACATCACAAAACACTTCACAGAATATACTGTGAAGTGAATTGACTGTATATTTTGTGGGCGAAACACAGCAACCAATTGCGCACAGCAATGTCCCACAAACAGTCATGGATTGAGTGACCAAATTATTTTTTTTTGAAGGAATAATTACCCCCAAAAAAGCGATCCGCCAATCGACTAACAACCCGAGTTCCTACTTACTACTAGGTAAACAGAGATGTCTGGAGTAAGGAAACTTGCTCAAGACTTCGTCCTGCTGGGAATCAAACCCAGATATCTTGCTTGCGAGATGAGCGCTCTAACCACTGAGCTACATGACTCCACGCCAATAGCCAAAAGTGCATCACATCCACCCCTCAAATGGTATTGCACAAGTAGATTTGTTGGAGTGGAGCTCCCACAGGTTAACGTGACGTACTCCGGTTACCGGGAACAAACTCTTAATTGCAGCTTGAAATTGTTATTAATGACTCCTCTTCTGAACGGATCCAATTTAGACTTCAATTTTGCTAGCTTCAGTGATCGCCATATGATGGACTCTATTGTTTTGCTTGTAATGTTAAATGACATCTTTAAGGTCAAAACATCCTCTTCATGAGATCATTGTGAAGCCTTTAAGTGTGTCTCTGTATTATTAAAAGTAGCTCAGTAATGCATTTAATACTAGTTTATCTGCCTGCATTTGTCCCTTTGGCTACCAGAGTACACATGCTATGATGTTTTAAATAATTGCTTTTGAAGAAGCCAAGAGACTCAGCCTGTTAGCTGAACTGAAGGTCATCCAACAACCAATGCATTTCCAAAGGTGCTATTTTCTCTTGACAAAATGCGCAAGAATGAATGGCCACTTTATTATTATTACATTGACTGCTGCTATAGCCACTCTTAATGTAACCATTTGAGATGGAAGCAATATGAGACAGCGTCATGTTATACTCAGAAAAGTGATAGCTCTTCAATATAACCAGCTTCGGGCTGCCTTGGGGTCAATCCATTCTGCCACTTGTGATTCTCACAGCCTCATGTTCTAATTCCTCTTCAATACTTCTTTTTTCTATCATCCTTGCCCTCGATAGCTTATATTAGAGTCAAAGCCCTTTTGCTATTTTTATTTGAAAGATAAGTGGGAAGATCGAGCAGTAATATAAATGCAGCACGGTATTTTATTTTCAGCTGTAAGAGGAATCGGACGTCACGGTAAATATACCCTACCAGCGGATCTGAGTTAGGTGAACACGAGCATGCTCTCATAGAACGGTGATAAAGCTTTGTGATGGCTGTAAGAGAGCACAAAGTTTCACTTTAAACACAAATACACTGTTTGCACTGGGCTACCATTATAATTCTGTGTGCTTCTGTGTACTTGGGTGCTTGTAGTATTCTTACATTCACAAATGAGTAGCTCTTTGTCACAGTTGTAACATTTTCGCTGTCATCAATATGTAGAACCATAGAACTATGGACATTTAGGACAGAAGAAGGTTCACCATGTCTGTGCAGGCTCCCTCAAGAGCAATCCTTTCAGTCTTGTTTACCTGCCATATCCCATTATGTGTGAGAAAAACATTCTCCTAACCTCCCATTTGCTTGTTTACTAATTATCTTAAATTGTTGGACCCTTGTTACTGAATCACTGACCACTGGAAATAATTTCTAATATTTCTAATTATGTTGGATCCAACCTGTTCTGAAACATTGCATTTTTCACCCTATATTTTGAGGCCAGTTTTATCGAGGTTGCCACGGTTTGGCTTTTGAACATTCATTGAGCCCATTGCTCACAACTGAAGCCTCTGAGTGGTTTATGTCAGGTTCCTTGCACATGGTATAAGTTTTGGATTCATCAGCTAAACAAGTGCGGTATTTCATCCCACAAGAGGACTATCGACAGTGCTTAAGGCTTTATAGCACTCTCATGGCTTGATACATGCAAGATATATTTTGTTTCTCCTTCAAAGCTGTTGATAACAAAAATCTCAAAACTCTAAAAAAAATTGTTTGTTGTTGGAATTTGTATTGTAATGCATCCAAAATATTATTAAACAATTGTCAAAGATCTGGTTAACATTTCTATTGCAGCTTTTATTTCAGAACTGTGGTAAAGTTCCACCTGGTCTAGATTTCCACTATTTCTACCAGAATTCAGCAAATTTTGAATACAGTCCTAATTATGAAGTTGATTTTGTTAAACAAAACTTACTGAAAACGTCTTAAAAATTCAACTATATTTAAGATTTTGTCAAGTTCTGTACACTCTGAAATGCTACGTTAATGGAGAAATTCTAGACTCAAGTAGAATTTTATCTGTTGGAAGTCTTAAGTGCTAAACATTATAGATTTATTTTAAGAAACACAAAAATAGCAAATAGCAGGGTATGGTGCTGGCTATAGCTTTTTATTCAGCAAAACAAGAATTATCATCATCTTATTGTCGAACCGAGGTCCAGTCTGCCTGGTGGTGGATGTTAAAAGATCCTGGGGAAGAAATTCTACTTTAACTCGATTTAGATTTTTTCTATTTTTTGTAGCTTTTTAGAGCGTCCTTGGCCAATTTCTGGAACACAACCTTAATTTTGATATTCGATTCTTTTAACAGCTTGAAAGCTAAGACTGAATTCAACAATTTGCCAAATTGTGGACGCCATAAAATGCTACATAAATAGAGTAAATTTAGATCTGGATGGAATTTCTCCCTACCTGTCAGACTACGACTATTAATAATCCTTGCATTTTATATAGCTTGCACCTTATCATGTCTTTGAGGTGTCTCAGAGCGCTCCACAGAATATACTGTAAAGTAAATTGATCATACATTTTGTGGGTGGATATTTTTTTAAAAAAATAGTCTCTCTCCCAGTTGCCTTTCGTCCAAACTCACCCCCAAAAAAAATTCAGATTGATCGACTGCACAGCTCATTCTCACAAATTGGCTGCTGGGTTTGACTTCATAACATTCACTTTTGATTATTCCCCTTTGTAATGCTTTGCTTTGAGGTATGAATGGCGCTGAGATTTCTGTACTCAGCAGCTGTCCTCACGAACCCCCAGTCAGTCAGTGGGCAATTGTCATCTCTGAGGGCAATTTATGATCCAGTTAATATTTACAGCCTCAAGTGAGGCACAGAAGTAAAATCTGAAACCAGCTCAGTGATAAACTGCCACAATATATTTCCGTACAGAGAGTGCCACAGTTTGGGGAACGGAAAGACCAGTCGGGAAGTAGTCCCACAGTCTCCGTAGCCGAATAAATAATTTGAAATACAAATAACAGAATAACAAATTAATCCCACGGCTTGTACAGCCGCACAATGAATGTTGTGTTATAAGTATCAGGAGCTTTTAGTGTGCAGGATTTATGACGGGGAGATTCTAAAAAGATGAAAGAAAAGATAACAAAAGGATAAATATTATAAAATCGGGTGCATTCATTGCGTATTTGTGCACACTTAACGAGGTTGCGGCTTATATTGTTTTCCCGATTGGTTTACATGGCATTTCTCAATGCCCTATAATTATAGATTTGCATTGTGGAGTTAGGTAGATTCATAAAAGGAACCTCACTTATGTTCAAAGTGTAGAACAACAGTCTACCATCTGGGATTGCCAAGCATATTTGACTGGAGGCCAGGTTTCTTGATGATCTTACTTTCAGAAGGTCAATTTTTCAAGCAACTTTCTGTTCAATTAGCTTTGGAATCCTGATGGCACTCATCACACTTTGAAGAAGAATTTATTTTCCATAAAATATGAAACAAAAAAAAGACATCAAAATCCTTTGGGTTGTGGGAAGTGTAATTTAAACTAATGGAGCTCATGTGTCAATCTAACAAATATTTCACCATTTGCATATTTCACCAATTGCAATCAGGGAAGTCACACCAAGTCCTGTAACACATTTGTGATCGACTACAGATTAATATCAAATAATACATAACATTTGCATTGTGCACATTTACAATGCATTTCCTGTAAACTGTTTGCTTAATCATAATGCTAAATTTGAACCAAAGCCTTACAGTCCCCTGTGGTAGGTTTGTAACATCGGAAATATGTTTGAAAACCTATGTGCTTCGTCTTTTCCAAGCTCACTCTGCTCACCGCCTCCGCTCACCCAACTGGGGCTTGCTACACATCCCCCACCCTGTCTGTGCCACCTTCAGTGATGGAGCCTTCAGCTACTGTGCCTCCAACCTCTGGAACGTCTTCCCACTTCCCCTCCATCTCTGATGACAGCATAGACTCATCAGCAGGACTTGGAAATGCAGACCAATTATGGGGGCAGGGAATCTTCCCACTCAGCTCCTGTTAACCCAGTAGGGGCGTTAATAGGAGCAAAGCTCTTATTAGGCTGGGTGGTCCTAACTGGACAAGTGGAGGGAAAGTTTGCCAGACAGTGCTATCAATGGCAAGCTGTGGGGTTTTAGCTGGTTAGACCCTTATGGGGAATGGGGTTTTAGCTGGTCAATGCACACCCTGGGGTCCCCAAGCCTTGACTCCTGCTGACCTGCACCTAATACTTTCCGGAATTAGTTGGCCAGGATGCGTCCCTCCATGTTAAATTTTAAGACAGTGGTTTTAAGGCTAAGCAGATAAATAATTTGGGGCCTCTGAATCCACATTTGTCATCTCCAGATTCATTGTCTGAGATTGTGTTTGTAGAGTCAACTAGACCATCTCTCTCTCACGTAAAGGATAGCCTCCTTCTGCGCTGTACATTATGTGATTTCTATGTTTCTATGCCCAGTCAAAATCCCAAGTTGTAAATAAAAGAAGTGGAATGTTAAGGATATCACACCTATTTCAGTGTTAATGATTCAAATGGATCAGTCTGGCTCAGGTGGTAACCCTTTGCCTCTGAGTCAGAAGGTTGTGGGCTCAAGCCCTGTATCTGTGTTTGAGCTCACAATCCAGGCTGGCACTCCAGTGTGCCTCTGTAGGTGGGTGACAAAGACCCCATAGAAATATTCTAAAAGTGAAGAGTTTGTACTGACCAGCAGTTCTCCAGATGAATGGCTATTTACTTCATGGGACTTTGGTGTGGATAATTTTTCTGTTGCGTTTGGCTACATTTGACCACAATTACCTGTGAAGTGCTTTGAGGTGCTTCAGGAGCTATAATAAGTCCAAGGATTGTTATTATTATGTTGGAGGAACCATAGAGCGAGCTGTGGACTGACTGGTCTGATGATTAGTGGCTGCTGAGCTGGGAAATAAATACTCTGAGCTGTATGTGCAGCAGTTTAGGCACGAGTCAGTCGGGATCACATGCTGAGGTACGTGTGTGGGCAGAATGTGATGTAGAACTTCTTGTGCTGGTCACAGCTTGAAAGTGATAAGTTTTGAAAATTTCCATTGACTTTCCAATGACCGCACCTTACAGAAATACCCGAAATATTGCCCTCCAAGAGAATAATAATAATAAATAACCCTTGCATTTGGTATCGCACTTTTCACATCGGTAGGACATTGCAAAGCACTTAACAGGACTCATTGTAAGTTGCAGTAACTGTGTATTTTGTAGGCAAACACTGTAGCCAATTTGCGCAAAGCAACAGCAATGAAGTGAATGACAACATTTTTATTATATCTTAGACTGAGTTTAAGAATTTTCCAAAATGCTGCACAGTTTTGCATTTTAAGACAAGGGTCCTCTGACTAAGCCTCTGAGAAATCTCAGGCCGCAGGCAGGTCTGGCAAGCTTTTAACCTGCTGCTTCTGCCCACAAATCCACTGGGGGAGCTATTTTCAACATTCTGGGGAGAAATTCCACTTGTGTCCAGAATTCATCTATTCTCTCAGCATTTCAAGAGAATCCAGAATTCAATCTTGAAGCCTGTTCTGTGTAATTCTTAATTTTGTTTTACAGAAAAAACAATTCAAAATGAAGTCTGTGTTTAGGAAATTGTCCCACTGCTTTACATTGTATCCAGTGAGGCACTTTGAGATATCTTGACAACGTGATATGACTTTATATCAAATACAAGGATTATTATTCTTGTTAAATTTTGAACACTCTAAAATGCAAAGAAAACAAGAGTACATCTAGATCCAGGTGGGATTTCCCCCCCACGGGTGCTGAAAAATGGGGCTGAATCAAGAAATATGGACTTTAAGGAAGATTTCCAGATAGAAAAACATTGCATTTTTTAACATCTTAAATGACCACAATCTATCGATATGACTTTTGCTAGAATATTCAGCCTCTTCTAAATTTTACTTAGGGGCACTGTTAGGCTCAGTCTTAAAACGTTTGTGGTTTATATGCTTGTGGCATTCTGCTAATCTGTTCCTTGTGTTTACAGGGACTCAACTCCCCATAGTACACACTGATCTCTTTGTGCTGTTTTTATCTGTAGTGGTGTTGCACCTCTGAATCTGCCATCTCGCAGTCCTCATCTCTCCCACCAAAATTACCAAAGAACGAACAAGTGATAACCATACTCATCCTTGTGTTTGTTGTGGCACCTTATCACATTGAGGATAGAAAGAAGAGCGCAACAGCTTCCAACCCCAGCACAAGAGATGGACAGACTGAATTGAATGACTGGAGGTGAGAGGAGCAGTACTCCATGCCATCAGTCACCACAGGTAGGTGGGCTTCACTGCTACCGTGACTGCTTGTGCTGAGTAATTCTAATTGTATTTCCACAAAACCACTTTCCAGCATTAACGGGAAAACTTGCCCTGCTCAGGATGTCCATGAAAGATGTGTTTGCTTCTCACTTGACGCTGACTAAATTCTAAGTCCCTGTTGTGGGCTGTATGTAGTTAGCTGTCACTATTTTGACGTAATGTGAGCTGGATATTCATGTGGTTTTGGAGACAGCAGATAACAGCTGTCTTGAACAGCAGTTACATCTCTCCTGGAGGATTAGGAGCATCTGCTGCCTAATAGATGCTGTATGAGGCAGGCCGCTGGGACCCTGCACACTGAAACTGGTGGCTACGTTTTCGATCTTGATATGCACCAACTAATCACAGGGAAATGTACTTGTATATGACCTTTTTGTGACAATGACAGTAATGCTTTCACTTGTTATTATATCTGTAGGCTGCTGGGCCCTTTGCTCTGCTGGTAACGTTTCCCAGGTTTATTCTGAAAACAGGAAATAAAATAACCAAAGGAAGAACGAGAATATAACAGTCCCACGTTTCTATGCAGCGGATGTTTAAATACTATCAAATAACATTGGGAACCTGTTGAGGACGGGCCAGGCTTTCTGACTTTTTTCACATCCTCTATTTGTGTCAGCCTGGCTCATTTTGTAACACTCTTGTGTCTGAGTCAGAAGGTTGTGAATTCATGCCCCACGTTGGGCCTTGAAACTCATATAATCTAAGCTGAAACTCCAGTCCAGTGGCATGCTGCATTGTTAGAAGTGTCATCCTTCAGATGAGAAGTTAAACCAAGGTCCTGACTGCCTGTTCAGGTGGATGTTGGAGATCCCATGGCACTATTCGAAAAGAGAAGGGAGTTTCTTCTAGTGTCCTGACCAATGATTCTCCAAGATAAAATTGGTCACTCACTACGTAATGTTTGTGGGATATTGCTGTGCGCAAATTGGCTGCTACAAAATACACAGTCACCCCACTTTACAGTGTATCCGGTGAAGTGCTTTGGAATGTCCTTATGACATGAAAGGCACTGTACCAAATGTAAGGATTATTCATTCATTATTATTTATAACTTCTTCTTCCTTTCGGGAAGAGAAAATCTAATTTATGGGGGCAGGGGGTGTTCAATGGGAAGAAGGAAAATTTAAATACTCTGTAATTTTGTCTGATCCTGACTAATTCCAAATATTACTTGTTCAATTAAACAGTCACTGGCAACTTCCATAATCCAACAATCCAAGCTCAGCACACAAAGGGCTGGAGGTATTTCACAGTCGCGTGGCATCGGGGTGACCTTTCTTGTTCCAAAGCAGCTACGAACTGGTTTGGTTTTACGTCTATTTTCAACTTGAAAAGGAGTTTTTAGATGAAACTCTTGCTGGGGTGCTGTACACAGTCTCCATTCATTCACTTTTGTTATTGCAGCGTCTGAGAGCAGAAGCAAATATTTGGCAAATGGGGAATGTGGGCTGGCTGTGGTGCCAGTGATGCGCTGTGCTTTTCAATCCTTGTTTAAGCTCTCAAGCCTCCCTTTCTTCTGTATGTCCCCAATGATTATAATATATATATCAAAACTGATAACAACAACAACAACAAGATTACATTTTTACAGCGCCTTTCACATCGGGAGGACATCCCAAGGTGCTGGGACACACATACATTTAAATATTAGATACACATATAAACGTTTGCCAACCAATACACAGTCACTCCACTTGACAGTAAATCCTGTGAAGAGCTTTGGGATGTCCTCGCCACGTGAAAGGCATTATGCCGAAAGCAAGAATTATTATTATGAAAAGATCTTACCAGAAATTGTCTCGTACAATGATGTGAAAAACATTTTGAAAATATCACCTGTAGCAACCTGCAAATTCCTACCCAATGAAGTTCTTGCCAATTATTCCACGCTTTAGATATCATTAAAAAAAAGCAGTACAGCAGCATCAGCCTCTCTCCCACCCCTGGCTCTCCCGCTCCCGTAAGAACGTATAGACCAAAACCAGACAAGAAAGAAGTTTGATTTTTTACAATAACATTCTGCTCAAGCCAGTCTGTCAGTCGTCCCACCCTTTTCTGATGAAGCTCGTCACTTGATAAGTGGCCTGTGCTTGAAAGAGCACCGTCGACAATGGTCCTCACATTATCTTGTGCCACCTTACTCCAGGTCAAACCCTTATCACAAAGTAAATAATAAACTGTTCTCATGCACAGCTTAAAGTACCGAACTCGCAGCAAAGCCGAAAAACAGTGCAATTGGTTTTTGGCATATAGCTGTGCTGCTGGTTGCTATGGGATCTCTATGCAGGACCTGGTAGTTATACTTGCTCCTGTGCGTTTTGAAGTCAATTACTTTTGAGGCAAAGAGTAAGGCTGAGCCAACTCATGTGGAGAAAATTTGTGGGGTTGCTTTGCAGCTCACCTCCTGCAGTGTTGAAAAAAGGTGTTGTGGGCTTGAGAAAGAGCCAGACCCTTTAGGCCCCATGCGATATTGAAGCAATGTGCAATACTGATGGGAATATGGCAGAGGGCACAGTACAACAAGTTAAAAGCGGTGGTAAATTTCAGCCCTCAGGGGGAGCTGTGAGCAGCGCATTTGGTATGGTTATTTTAAAATCCTATAGAAACGTGTGAATAAATCCCCCTCTGGTTTTATAGTCAGCAAATAGTGTGTAGGTTTAACTGACGAACAAGTTGTTACAGTAGTATTAAGCATATCGAGTGCAAAATACTATGATCTGTACTTAAGGTCGTACAACATAATAATAATAATCCTTGCATTTGATATAGCGCCTTATCATGTCGTTGAGACGTCTCAAAACGCTTCACACAATATATTGTAGAGTGTATCAACTGTGTATTTTCTGTGCGAAATGCGGCAGCCAATTGCGCACAGCAGTGTCCCACAAACAGTTCACACACAGCGACATACACAGGGCTGGGAAGACCGTTGCAGTCAATTTGGCTGGACCCTACGCATGACTGTGAACTTGAGCGTGAAGCATGAGCTTTTGAAATAGATGTTTGCGTACAGGCAGCAGACACTGCAGTGACTGAGGTAATGTTGACCTTTGACCATGTAAATCAAAGGGGGTCTTTTATCTGCGACCCGCTCTTAATTTTTTTTAATGAACCTCAGATGCCATCCATAATCCGGCACACACTGATGTCATGATTTACAGGTCTGACAGTGAGAATGTAAACGTAGGGATCGATCATGTCAAGTTCATCCCCGGGAAAAAATACATTCATTTATTTGCACCTCGACAAATGAAACAGATTTAAACCATTTTTATTCTGCTGTGCTGAATGATCCTCACTTGAACAGAAAGTTTGTTGTGTGCAAAGGGAATATCAGAACCGTGTAAAACAGTTCTGGAATGCATCAGTTGATATATTATATAAAAACCAAGATAATATTTCCCCCCCATTTCAATTTTATTCTCTTCCCAACCTGCGCCTAATACTTTCCAGAATTAGGTAAGCAGAGTGCGTCTCTCCAGGGAGAGAGTGTACATTCCATTCTCTGGGATGTCCATGTGTAGATGGGATGCATGGAATTCTCAGTTTGGTTTGGATATTCTTAAACTTGGTGATGGGTTTCCGCGTGTGTCAGACACCCGGCTGACCAAATAAAAAATCCCTGTTCTCCTGTTCCTAAGTATCTTAGGAGTCCTGCAGCTCAGTGGTTAGAGCACTCACCTTGCAAGCGAGACACCTGGGTTCAATTCCAGGCAGGGCAAAGCCTTGGGCAAGTTTCCTTACTCCACATGCCTGATAATAATTCCTCCAAAACAAAACAATAATAAGTTGGTCATTTTCAATCCACAACTGCTTGTGGGACACTGCTGTGCACAATTGGCTGCCGAGTTTCGCCCACAAATATGCAGTCAATTCACTTTACAGTCTATTCTGTGAAGTGCTTTGAGACGTCGAGAAGACGTGAAAAGCGCTACAGCAAATGCAAGGATTATTACTATTATTATTATTATTATCTTGTGTAGACATGAGGTTTGCTGTTCTGCAGGTCTTTGAACCAACAACCACAGAGAGAGAGAGAGAGAGAGAGGGAGAGCAAGAGGGAGAAAGAGGGAGAGGGAGATGCTTCTTCTTTTCTCGTGTCCAGAAAGTTCACTGAGTTCACACTTGTTGCGTTGTCACTTTTTTTTCATTTTGTTTTGAGGAAAGCAAGAAGACATCAAGACAAAAAAAATCTCTTCTCAAGGCTCAACCTGAGCCCGGATGACTTCATCTGCAGCAAATGTCTGCAACTGAGGAAGCTCCAGCTTAGAATAGCTGAGCTGGAGCCTCAGGTGGAGACACTGCGCAGCATTAGAGATGGGGAGAGCTTCCTGGACAGTTTTATCCTGGAGCCAGACACTCCCACTAGTCCCAGGGAACATTCCGCTGTTAGCCATGGACAGGACTGGGTGACGGTCAGACAGGCGTGTAAGGGGACCCCAAAGAGAGGGGCAGAGGAACCCCCGGCTTTAACCTTGTCCAACAGATATGAAATACTTGCAACCTGTGTGGACAAGGAAGTCTGTGAGGAAGATGGGAAAACTTACCCCAACACCTCTATGCAGGAGGCCACACTGGGAATAGTCAGAAAGAATATAGTAGTAATTGGGGATGAGACAGTCAGGAAGACTGACACACTTTTCTGCAGCCGTAGCAAGGAGGCAAGAAGACTCTGTTGCCTTCCTGGGGCCAGGGTGAAGGACGTCACTTCTGGGCTGGAGAAAAATTTGAAGCAGGAGGGAGTGGATCCAATAGTTATGATTCACATAGGGACCAATGATGTAGGTAGGAACGGTAGGGACGAGTTGAGGAGCAAGTTCCGGGAATTGGGAGTTAAGCTAAAGAGTAGAACTTCGAAGGTATTAACATTGGGATTATTACCTGAGCCAGGGCAAATTGGTACAGGCAAAAAAATTTAAAGAACTGAATACCTGCTAAAACAATGGTGCGGAGGGAGGGGTTTCACATTATAGGCCACTGGCACCAGGATTGGGGGAGACAGGAGCTATTCCAAAGGAATGGACTCCACCTAAACAGGGCTGGGACAAATGTCCTGGCAACACAAATAAATAGGGAAGTAGACAGGGCTTTAAACTACTAAGGGGGGGGGGGGGGAATTCAATCGCATGTAATCCGTCACAATTAAAATTAGGACCAATGAAAGTGGGAGAGCAGATTAACCAGGGAGATGAACAAAGTGTGTCAAGCGGGGAAAGGAAGCCCAGGGATAGGGCACTGGTGAATAGGATTAATAGCCCAAAGTCAGACTTAAAGGTGCTATATCTGAATGCGCGAAGCATTCGAAACAAGATAGATGAGTTAAATGCACAAATAGAAACAAACGGGTATGATCTAGTAGCCATCACCGAGACATGGTTACAGGGAGATCAAGGGTGGGAGCTAAATATTCCAGGGTACGTGGTGTATAGGAAAGATAGGCAATGTGGTAAACGAGGAATGGGGGGTGGCCTCAGCTATTTACAGTTTACATCAATGATCTAGACGAGGACATTGAATGTAATGTATCTAAATTTGCGGATGACACTAAACTAGGTGGGAGAGTAAGCTTTGAGGATGATGCAAAAAGATTGCAACAGGATATAGATAGGCTAGGGGAGTGGGCAAGTAAGTGGCAGATGAAATTTAATGTGGGGAAGTGTGAAATTATTCACCTAGGTAGAAAAAATAGAAAAACAGATTATTTTCTAGAAGGGGAGAAATTAGATAGTGTTAGTGTTCAGAGGGATTTGGGTGTCCTTGTACACCAGTCTCAAAAAGTTAGCTTGCAAATGCAGCAAGCAACTAAGAAGGTAAACGGCATGTTAGCGTTCATTGCAAAAGGTTTAGAGTACAAGAGTAGGGAAGTCTTGCTGCAACTGTATAGGGCCTTGGTGAGACCGCACCTAGAATACTGTGAGCAGTTTTGGTCTCCTTATTTAAAAAAGACATACTTACCCTAGAGGGGGTGCAGCGTAGATTCACTAAGTTGGTTCCTGGGATTAGGGGACTGACCTATAAGAATAGGCTGAATAAACTAGGGCTATATTCTCTAGAGTACAGAAGAATTAGGGGAGATCTTATTGAAACATATAAGATTCTTAAAGGGCTGAATAAAGTAGACACTGAGGGTCTGTTTTCCCTGGTAGGAGAATCTATAACCAAGGTCACAGTCTTAAAATTAAGGGTCAGCCTTTTAGAACAGAGTTGAAGAAACATTTCTTCACTCAGAGAGTAGTGAATTTATGGAATTCACTACCCCAGAAGGCTGTAGATGCTCAGTCCTTGAACATCTTCAAGGCTGAGACTGATAGATTTTTTAAATAATAGAGGGTTTAGGGGATATGGGGATAGGGCAGGTAATTAGAGTTAGGTCTGAAGATCAGCCACGATTTTATCAAATGGCGGGGCAGGCTCGAGGGGCCGAATGGCCTACTCCTGCTCCTAATTCTTATGTTCTTATATTCTTATGGGACATGCCAAAAAATAATTAGGGATTTGAATCCAGTGGGAAGTGGATGCGCAGTTTCCTCATCGCAGATTGGCTAGATTGTAGTGTCTGTTGCCTGCCATCTCTCCACATGGCATTATTGATAAGTCCAGATATACCTGGGTTTTCTTCTTGCACCTTCCATTGATACACTGTAGAGATGGAGAACATCAACCAGGATCTCAGTCCAAGAGGGTTCCCCACTGACCGTTGACTGAGTCCAACAACAACAACAACAACAAATTACATTTGTATTGTGCCTTTCACGTCAAGAGGACAACCCAAGGCGCTGGACAGTCAGGGATCCACACCAGAGCTGGTGATTGGGATCAGGAGGGTTGAAGGGCAGGGAGGGTAGAAGGGTAACCAAATGCACGCTGTTATCACTCCTATCCTTAAAAACCCTCCCTGGACCCATCTCTACTCCCAATCTACTGCCCCATCTCCAACATCCCTTTCCTCTCCAAGGTCCAGGAATGAGTTGTTGCTTCTCAGCTTCGCTATTTCCTCTCCCATCGCTCCCTTCACGAACCCCTCCAATGAGGTTTCGGTGTCGCCCACAGGACAGAAACAGCCCTGGTCAAAGTGACAAATGACCTTCTGTCCATCTGCGACCAGGGCTCCCTCTGCCTCCTCATCCTTGTTGACCTCCCTCTGCTGCCTTCGACACTGTCGACCACTCTATCCTCATCCACCGCCTCTCCTCTCACCTCAACCTTCACAGCTCTGTCCTTGACTGGTTCAGATCGTACCTCTCACACCACCTCCACTTCACCTCCACAAATGGCTTCTCCTCTAGCCCTCGAATTGTCTCATGTGGCACTGCTCAGGGCTCTGTTCCTGGTCCCTTTCTCTTCAATATCTATATGCTCCCTCTTGGTAACATAATCTGTAGACATAGGGTCAACTTCCACATGTATGCGGATGACACCCAACTATATCTCTCTGCCTCCACCCTTGACTCCAGGACCACTGCTGTCTTGATAGAATGTCTGTCAGACATCAAGTCCTGGATGAGAGCTAACTTTCTTTAGTTGAACATCAACAAAACCGAGGCCCTCCTGATTGGCTCCTGTCAGCGCCTCCACACCTCAGGTGCTGACAGCATCACCATCCGTGGTTGCACACTCCACCTTACTAAGCCAGTCAGAAACCTTAGTGTCTTGTTCGACCCTCAACTGTCCATGACTCGCTCTGCCTTCCTCCACCTCTGCAACATCGCCCGGCTCCGCCATTGTCTCACATCACAGGCTGCCGAAACCCTCATACGTGCTTTCATTACACTGAGGCTTGACTATGCAAACTCATTGCTTGTCGGCCTCCCCAACTCCTCCCTCCACAGGCTGCAGATCATCCAGAACTCTGAAACCTCCGTCCTCTCCCGCACCAGGCTCCGCGACCCTATCACCCCCATCCTCGTCCAACTCCACTGGCTTCCCAACATACAGAGGATACAGTTCAAGATCCTGGTCCTCACCTTCAAAGCCCTCCGTGGTCTTGCTCTCCCCTACCTCTGCGACCTCCTAACCGCTTATCATCCTGCTTGCTCTCACCGCTCAGCGGGCTCCGGCCTGTTTCACGTCGCCCGTCTTGCTCGCCTCAATATTGGCAGGTGGGCCTTCTGCCGCTCTGCACCCACCCAGAACATGGCCTGGATTCCTGGGATACTGACCCTTTTGTGAATCTTGCAGTTTAGACCCCAGTGTGATACTTGCAAGCATTATTTCCTTCACCTGGTAATCTGTGCTGGGCCAACAGCTGGTGAAAATGTCTCTGGAAAATTTGGTTGAAGAAGTAGCAAGCCTTCAAGCTGAGTTCCACTTGTCACTCTCTGTGTCGTACTAACCCTGTCTTGCCAGTGATGGAATATAATAGTCAGTTTGACAGGCTCAGAAGTTTCCCGTGCTCCCAGGCAGAGATCACTGTGTCAGATGTCTGGCACCTCTGCCCCTGTTCCAGTTTGTCTCTGGCAACACCTTATGCCACCTATTATATGAAGAATAACTTTGCTCAAAGCCAGTGTGCTAGCATTATCCTGAATGTGACCACTTTCAGCTGTCCATTATTTGTATTATTTTCTCTATGCCTGCTGACGTTATCCTGATGTAACCATTCTCAGCTATCCATTCTATGTTTGTATAGAATGGGATGTTTTCTTGATGTGAAAGGCGCTTTACAAATGTAATTTTGTTGTGTTGTTGTATATCCTCTGGGTTTATGCTATGCTGAATGTGGCCATTCTGCTATATGTTAGATTTATGTAATTTTTAAAAAGGAGGAAGCTTTTCTGTCATTCTCCAGCAAGGAACAACAAATATTACTTGCATCCATTTGTTTCTGTCATCCAGCAGTGAAACTAAAAATGTTTATGTTTATAATAATAATAATCCTTGCATTTGAGTTAATGCCTTATAATGTCGTTGAGACATCTCAAAGCACTTCACGGAATATACTGTGAAGTGAATACACTATATATTTTGTGGGTGTAACTTTATTCTAAGTTTGCACAGGTAGCCTTTTTCATGGGAGGAGGAGGATCTCTCCTATAACTCTCTGAGGACATTTGTGCCATTTTTAGACTATCAGAATGGAGATGATAATTTCTTTTGGATAAATAAGAGTTAACTTTTTTTCTTTGTGTTTAACTTTGTGGCCTCCTCTCTATTTTGGGAGTTACCTTCTGTAAGTTTCCTTACTCCACACAACTCTGTTTACCTAGCAGTAAGTAGGAACCCGGTTGTTAGTCGATTGGCGGATTGCCTTCCGTGAGTGATAATCCCCCCACAGTTAAAAATTGGTCACTCCATGATTGTTTGTGGGACACTGCTGTGTGCAATTGGCTGCCACGTTTCGCCCACAGTCAATCCACATTGCAATATATTCTGTGAAGCACTTTGAGACGTCTCAACTGCATGTAAAGGCGTGATATCAAATCCAAGGATTATTATATCCTGTGAAGTGCTTTGAGGACATCCTCCTGATGTGAAAGGCGCTATACCAAATGTAATGATTCTTCTTCTTCCATTCCCTACTTATCCAAAGGATGTCTCTGTTACCTGGTCACCTAGTTGAGAGCTCCCAAAATCCCTGTCATGGCAGATAAGACCTAGCTTTACTCAAGACCTATCACTCAGTGGGTCGGGAGAACATTATATTTCTGAGCTACAAAGTGTCGGATTAATAGAGCCAAAGAACGATTTATTTATTCTTTCCTAACTTGAATTGAATTCCTATGGGCGATCCTGGTGACAAATTTGTATTTAACATTAGAGAATAAACACTTTTGTTGACCCAGAGCCAGGGAAAGCTTTGCAATGTTTCAAGGCATTATGACACTTAAGCCATAAAAAAAGGAAATCACTGAACTATCCGCAAACACCTGGATTATTGGTGTGTATTATTGATAGCCATTTACATTATATGAATAGGAACCATCTGTAAATCCGGCATGAAAGATCTTCATTAGTACACTTCAGCACTCACTATTTTATTAGCACAAGCTGCACTAAAATAACTAGTTAACTCACACCAAAGTACATCCCTATAATAACCTATTCAATCATGTTATAAAGTCATGTCAAAACAAGTCACCATATTTCATCTTTATGCAAATAATTCAGTGTTAAACCATTTGTGTATTGCTAGGGTTTTATTAAAGTGCATTCTTTTTAATTCGTCCCAATAAAACATCAGCCCTATTGCCCAAGAATTATAGCAACTATTAGAGTAACATATGGACAATGTCACTCAGAAAATAAAAATCAACAGCTAAAGTGGCAGGGTCACAACAGGGAGCAAACACTTAACAAAATGGCAGTTAGGTAATAGATTTCCTTTCAGTGTATTTGTAGGTAGGGGGGGTGTCGTGTGAATCAAAGCTATATTACATAGAGCTGCCTGTACATGTAACTGCATTTAGACCAGACCATCATTCATTAACATAATTCACACCAATGTCTGGACTACAGGATGTAATGGAAATGGGGCAATGGGGAAAGTGGCCTGAGAAGCTAGTGAAAGCATTTGCTATTTGGCATCCCCATGAGGTCTGGTCAAATGGACTAATAATAATAATCCTTGCATTTGATTGAGTGCCTTATCACATCGTTCAAAAATTTAAAGCACTTCATGGGATTTAGAGTAAAATGCAGTGACTGTGTATTTGTAGGCAAATATAGAATTATACAGCAGAGAGGAAGGCTATTTGGCCCATCGTGTGTCTTTGAAAAGGGC
The DNA here is from genome assembly GCF_018977255.1 of Callorhinchus milii. Taxonomy (NCBI): domain Eukaryota; kingdom Metazoa; phylum Chordata; class Chondrichthyes; order Chimaeriformes; family Callorhinchidae; genus Callorhinchus; species Callorhinchus milii. Next base: position 31,487,383 of record NW_024704742.1, on the reverse strand, counting down.
TATCCAAATCAATCCCACCTGGCAGCCAATTTATGCATAGCAGTGTCCACAAAGAACCATGAAATGGTTTTATGTGGAAGAATATTGGCCAGGACACCAGGAGAAATTCCCTTTCTGACGTAAGAGAAAGATATGTGTCAGCCTGGCTCTGTGGTGGCACTCTCACATCTGAGTCAGAAGGTTATGGGTGCAAGCCCCACCTCGGGAATCACATTATCTAAGATGACACGTCAATGCAGTGCAGGAGGCACTGCAAGAGGTGTCAACCTTCAGGTGAGACATTAAACTGAGGTCCTGTCCAGTATACGATAAAGATCCCATGGCACTTTATGAAAATAGAAGGGAGTTTCTCCCATTTCCTGGCCAACAATCCCTCAAATAAAATAGTTCCCCCACTCCAAGGCTGTTTTGTGGGACATTGCGATGTGCAACTGGCTGCTGCATTTCGCCCACATACAAAAAAACAGTCAAACCCTTTACAGTATATGCAGTGAAGCATCCTTGAGACGTCTCGATGATGTGATAAGGCACTATATCAAATGCAAGGATTATTATTATAAAGATTTTAAACTTTGTACCAGGCTTCGTTCTGAGCATGCAAAATTGTTTCACTCCATGAGTTGCTGGGGGTTGGTGGGAGAGATTGCTGAGCAAGAGCTGCATCCTTACTGTCAATCTGTCTGTGTCTTTGTGATTACCAAATGTTCACGGCGCTCAGCTAGATAATATTTCTTCATATCATAAAAAAATTCCATACTCGAACAAATATTTCAGTCTCTCTGACATCCCAGAAACCCATAAAACACTGGAAATTTAATTAAATGCGACCTTACGTTCCCACTCACCCAAGGTGGGAGCTGCCTGTCCTGTGAGTTAATCTTTCTCTCTGTGCTCTGACCTGTCTGCCCACTTCAGCTCTTTTAAACTAGTCTTGCCACTTTCACCCACCCATGTCTCAAAGAGATTCACAGTAATTACTGTACAGTGCATTTTGGAGGCAAATAGGACAGCCTATTTCAAGCAGCAATGTCCCAAAAACAGCTATGAAGCAAAAGATCAATTTATTTGGGGAATCGTTGGCCAGGACACCAGGAGAAACTCAATTCTCTTTTCAAATCGTGCCATGGAATTTTTTACCATCCACCTGAACAAGCAAATGGGACCTCAGTTTAACACCTCAACCAAAGGATGGCACCTCCAGGAATGCAGGACTCTCCCCCATCCCCAACACTGCATTGGAGTGTCAGTTTAGCCTTTGTGAGTTCAAAGTCCAAATGTACGGTTCGAGTCCATAACTTTCTGACTCAGAGGCAAGAGTGCTAGCAATTGAGCCCGGCCACCAACTGTTCCAGAAAGTGTAGTTGGCATGTTCTGTTTTGTTCTGCTATCATTTCGAAAGTATTTGAAAGTATTGTTCTGAGTTGCCTTTCTCAATCCCATTTCAAATCTTATACATCCATGCAGAACCAAAGTGGGCAATCTTTATGTATGAGTTTAGACACTGAGTGTCAGCAGGCTCTTCAAATGTGAGGGGCAACATACCTGAGCTCATTCCTATCCTCATTCCACATCTACCTCTGAGATGGACTAGTTGGTTTGAATGTTCCAGACTGTACATAGCAGTGGGTGGTGGGTTGGGTGGGGGGGGGGGGGGGGGCGGCGGTGGAGGTAAGGGGGTTCATTTGAATGAGATCAGGAACGTTATATCATTTTATAATTACCTTAGCCATGCCTGAACTCAGCACAGACCAGGGATCAAACCTGGAGCTTCTAGCTGGTATGGATTGAATAGCCCACCCACAGCTGCATATACCCATGGTGAGACACAAGCTTTTTCCCCTTATTCTTAGAATCTTTGTATTCTATTGCTGAAAAGTGCTGGTACTTTTTATAGCCCTTCATTACTTCAAACACAAAACAACTCCTAAAACAGTGAGAAAGGTGTTGCCGAAAAGGGAGGTGCTGGAAGCAAGGTCTTCGGATGTGAGATTATAGACCAATTATGTTTAAGCTCACTGAGACCCTACACTGTCTAGAGGGCGCTATATAAGTACAAGTTGTTGTTGTTGATGATGATGTTCAGAGTGAGCAGTGCAGCCTTGTGGAACTTGCTTCAAACTTATCTGCACTTTCACTCAAGGTTGCACAGTCAGCAAAAAAGACAAACAGAAATGCAGTGCTTTTTTAAAAAATTAAATAGATAAAATGAATGATGGGTGGTAAAAGTTGAAAATCTCCAAACTGTCCCTTGTTTCCAAGCAAGACCTGATTCATATTAATCAGACCCTTGCCCCCTCTCCTCTATATTGAGCGCTCAACCTTTCAGTAGTGTTTCCTTTCAGCATAGTGACAAGCTCTCTACAGTGGGGAGAAATTCCACCTAGATTCACTCTATTTATATAGCATTTCAGTCACCAAGTCCAGAATTTTGAAACCTGTTTTCTATTAATTATTTTTTAAAAACAATGGAAAACTGACTTCAAAGTTAAGACTGAATCTAGAAATTTGCCAATTTCTGGATGCTGTGAAATGCCACCATAAATAGAGTGAATCTGTAAACCAGATGGAATTCCTCTCTACATATTCACTGGATTCCATGTCATTTCCAGCCTCTCCCACACTTTCTTCAGGAAATGGAAGTTTTACAGGATCAAATATTTCCCAGGTCAACTGAACCCGAATAAGTTCAGAGTGATTCAATAAACACAGAAAGATTTAATCCATGGAACACAGATTATAGTGAGAATTCCTATTGTACAATCCCTGAAGGCATGAGATCTATTCATATCTCACTGCTTGCTCATGTGCTATTTAAACAGTGCACACAATCTCAGGAAAGACTAGCCTTCCTTCCAAAAGCCATCAGTAAACTAAACAGATCAGAAGAATACTTGGCAATTTCCAGACAGCTAAACAAAGTTAAACAAGCCAAGCATCAGATCACACTGGATCCCCAGTGCACGTTCTGACATAAGATTGTCACCTGCAAGACAATCCCATTTCAACACACAAGTTGGCCACAGAGGAAGGCTGCTCATTAACCTTTCACACCACGACCAGCAGAGAACCCCTCACATTTCACATAGCATCTTAGTAAACAAAACAAGCTTGGTTAAGGTAGGCAAAGTACTGCAGATGCTGGAAATCTGAAATAAAAACTGAAGTCGCTGGGACTGAGAACATTCCAAGGTCAGGTCAGACATCATCCATGGAGAGAGGAAAGCGAGATAACGTTTCAGTTCTGAGGGAAGGTCATCAACCTGAAACGCCATAGATGCTGCCTGACCTGCTGGGTGTTCCCAGCGACTTCTGTTTTTATTTCGGATAAGATAGTAATGTTTTGGGCAGGTTGACAAATAAATGGTTAAAACGATCACCTGATTGTTGCAGTATTCCGATAGAGCAGATCTATTAACTTGTTACGCAAGATTTGTTTAAAGAGACTATTACCTAGTCAGTTAATCAATTTGTTATACTGAAGGTCTTGACTTTTTAGACACTTGCAGTATGGCTGTTCAGTGCCTGTCAGAAGCTGCTTTAATAAAGTTAACATATGCAGTGTTTTATCCACATGGTTTGGATTTCTCCAACACAGCACTGAAACAGCAAAACGATCCATCTTATGGGGTTTTATTCTTTACTGTTACATCAAAATTGGTCACTTCCGTCACGGTTGTAGACAAAGAGTATTTTTCTCTTTTATAGCATCATAAATTTAACATGGATCATTAGCTCCCTATACACATGCATGTCCCCGCAAATGTAGCCGATGAATAATGCACATAATGTGCTTGTGCTCAAATGCAACCCATCATAAGCAGTGAGCACACTAAACAAACAATATCACCTCTAACATTGATCTTGGTTAGTTGAAGACTTATCAATGACAATTGTTAAAAGCATTCAATGTACTAAACAAGGTTGATGTCCCTTTCATTTGACTTTCTGTAAATACAACTGAGTACAGAGACCAGTTTAACTTTGCACATCTATTTTGAAGATGAGATTGTTTTTGTGCTGCTGCAACACTTGTATTGAGTAGATTTGCCTTGAGTTGACTTGAAGTGAATTGACTTCTGTAAATTTGTGTTTCACGTACATAGCTTTCTGCTAAAGGTCTTGCCCTCTTATATTTCTTTCCAATGGTTCAATTCTATTCTCTAACCAAGTAATCTACAGATTCATGTTCCATGAACGAATCGTACAAACCTTTCAGTTCAGTTTTGAAAAGGATCTCAGTGCATTGTTTAAAACTAAAACATTAAAAAAGTCCTCACATTCTTGGTGTGCGTAAAATATACAGATCTGGAACAAACAATAACTTGGCATTTATCATATTCTATATACAATGGGGAGGGTGGTGGTGGTGGTGGGGGATGGGGGGATACATTCATTGGGAAAACCACAACTTCAAAGGCAAAGAAGCATCCGGGGAGGTAGAGTGAATTTCCAGCAGGCAATCTCACATACAACACTCTGACCCATGAGATCTCAGCTCTAACTTGATGTATTGAAGCCGTGTTTTCATACTTCTAACGTCCACAAATTTATTGACCATTGGAAAATTATAGCCCCCCCCAATCACCTACCTAGCCAAGGTCAGCTGTCTCAAGGTAACACCTCAAACATTAACCTGTCTTTCGGATGAGACTTTAACTGGAGGTCCTGCCTGCCTGTACCTCAAGGTGGGCATTAAAGATCCCATAGCACTCTTCAAAAAGAGAATGTGTTTCTCCTTCCGTACTTGCTAATCCTACAGATAAAATTAGCCATCCACCTCACAGCTGTGTGCGGGGCCTTGTTAATGTAAATTTTTGCTACCTGTGGCTCAGGAGTAACCTGTGAAATGCAAAGAGGTAACGCATTGTAAACATTAACTTCTTCAACCTGGAGTGGAGTCCTGTAGCTCAGTGGTTAGAGCACTCGCTTTGCAAGTGAGAGACCTGAGTTCCATTCCAGGCACAGGGCGAAACCTTGGGCAAGTTTCCTTACTTCACACTCCTGATATTAATCTCTCAAAAAACACAATAATAAATTGGTCATTTCAATCCACGACTGTTTGTGGAACACTGCTGTGTGCAATTGTCTGCTGCGTTTCGCCCACAAAAATACAGTCAATTCACTTTACAGTCTATTCTGTGAAGCGCTTTGAGACATCTAGAAGATGTAATGAGGCACTATATCAAATGCAAGGATTATTATAACCTGTCTTACTCTTTTAGATACTGACTAGCACCTTTTGCAATTATTCCTTTTCTCTCTAGTTCTGAAGATTAATTGTGCAAAATCAGTGTTAAGAAATTAGAACATTAGAATTTTTAGGAACAGACAACAACAGCTTGTTTTTATATAGCTCCCTTCACATGAGGTAGCATTTCTGATGCTTAGGCCACAAGACCCAATTAACCTAATCCCCTTTTTCATTCTCAACCCCACTCACCTTCTCACCATATCACTCACATCTGTTCATAGTGTCCTTCAGGTGAGATGTTAAACTGTTTGCCTCTTCTGGTGGTTCAGATGGATGCTAAAGATCCTGTGGTACCATTTTGAAAAAGACCAGAGAGTTCACTCAATGACCTGGTCAGTATTCATCCCACATCTAAGTTTACCAAATAACAGATTAGTGAGACATTTAGTCATTGCTGCTCAAGCTCCGCACTTTTAACTGGTGAAACTATCATTCAGTGGGTTGGGCTGTGTGCCCTGAGCTGGGAGCAGGTGTTTGGTGGCAATGTTCTCACGTATTTCCTGCTGAGCTGCATTGCTCACCAAAAGGTGTGCAAGGAATTCTGGTACCTGCCATCTACCCAGTGAAGGCTCAAACCTGCATTTAATAAATTAATAATAAATTGGCCACGTTTTGCCCACAAAATATAAGTCAATTCATTTTACAGTATATTCTGTGAAGCGCTTTGAGACATCTCGAAGATGTGATAAGGCACTATATGAAATCCAAGGATTATTATTATTATTATTTGTCAGATGTCTAAACACCAACTTATGATTATCCTCCGGGGTTTGGGTGGGGGAGTGGGGGGGTGGGGTGGCGGTGGGTGGGATAGATAAGCAGGATATCTTTAGGATTGAGGTGATTTCAACATGACATACCTAGGAATTGAATGTCAGAATTAGATTGCGAATGAAACTATATGTATACTTAACCCCCGGCAAACCGGATTCAAAAATGTGGAATTTGGATTTAGATTGGGTCTGAAAAAACTTCCACGAACCAAAAATCCACCCCGACAATTCCACATACCCCCCAGCCCAGCTCTCCTGGCGCACACCCACCCAAGCCACATCACGCACTCCATGGGATGCCCACATCTTAACACTACTTGTTTTTGCCAAGGGCATCAACACAGCTGCGTTGCATTAGTGGTTTACAATATTTTGTTGTGTGGGGGTGGGGCTATTTTATTTTTATTCATTTTAAATGTTTTGGAGGATTTATTTTTATTTATTTTACCCATTAGGATTCACATTTCAGGAGAATCCAGCTAGCCGGACTGGACTCCCCATACCCCATTAGTCCGGTTAGCCAAGCGTTGACTGTATCTAGTGTTAGGTGAAAATAACTTTGCTTGTTTTATAGCACAGTATAAATTCACTGGTAAAGTCATCCCAGGTTAGCATTTACGAGACTCCATAAAATCCCTTTCACTCCTTGCTGTCCGTGTCCTAAAAGGGGGAGTAATTTTATTCTATATGTTCATGGTAATATTGTTTTAATCTCTCAGTGCAATTAATCACAGGAAACCTCCTATGAGAACAATTTTCATTGATTCAATTCAAAGAACTAATCTGAAAACAATGAATATTACCTTTAGGGCAGTTTACATGAAAACATGAGAATCTGAAATTGAAAGTGCAACATGCCTGCTTGGTTGGTGTTCAAAAAACTTTTGCAGTTTATTTGGTCAGTAATTTTGTTGCCAATTCTGCAAATGATTGTGATACAAATCAGGGGACCAAATACAGTATGTGCAAAAGCATATCACATTTATTCTTTTGGCCATGCAATGTTTGCCTGAGAGCGATGCATAAAAAAGTTACAAAAGTCTCTCTAAGTTTAAGTAAAGTATCGTCGGCTTTATTTGTTGATAGAACTCACTGGAGAAAGAACAAACGTCACAGTCTTTGTTTGCGGAGAGGGTATATTGTGGTTGTTGGAGTATATTTCCTAACAAGGACACACAAAACAACTCCCTTTGATAGCAGATTCCTCCTGACACATCAGCATGGACATGACAATTTTCAATCATGTGTATGAGCTTTCTTAGACAGGTTTTAGGCTCACAGTGAACTTTCCCCTTAATGAAGCCTTCCCCCTCCAAGCCGAGCAAATACACTAATGTCTCTCCCTTGGTTTTCCTTCTAGTGATTCTGGGGTGCTAAGTCATACAAATCTGACAGCCAAGATCAAATTGCTCACGCTAGGAGAAAATCTACAAGAGAATGGTTAAAGTCGCCATTTGCAAGTAATGAAAGAGAGAGTAGGGAATACAAAGGTATGGAGGATGATAGGAAGGGGAGATGAGGATAGGTGGAGGCGCATGTGGAGTCTATACGCTGACACAGACTAATTTGGCTGAGTATTCCATGCTGTAAATTGTACATAATTCTATGTAAAAGTGGTCACAGTACAGTGCTTAGCTGAAGCATCTGTTAGCACTTTCATTATACCTGCAGTTATTAGGATAAAACAATTGACATCTAGGGACATTAAAACAAGGTATGTTAAATAGTTTTGTCAGTGCCTGTTATGCAAAATAATTTTATTACTAAAAAATGTACATTCACTTATCATAAAAATGCAACATTGACTTAAGTAGAATTCATGCTGAATTGTTGTGAATTGCTGAGAAACTTTAAATGGTGCTAAAGACATTTGCACTATCCAAACTATTTTGTAAACTGATCATAGACTGAACTGCTTAACAGGGAACATTTAACTGGAGCATTTTATATACAGTTATACAAAATAACTATGGTATATGTTACCTTTGCAACTGCAGACCCAGTAAGATATACATGATCATTCTAAATAAAATATACAATGAGCAAAAATTTGCACCTGAATGAATAAACGAAAAACTACAATTTTTTTTCATCATGAATCACTTAAAAGAAATCTACTATTGAAAAGTCCCTTGAGAAATACATTTTGAAAATCCACGAAAATTGAAATGTCTTCCTATATATTCGATTGGTAAGTCTGAAATATCTTAGCCTTAAGACCACCATGTCTTAAGATTTTAGATTGCCAGAATTGAGGAAAATTCTTAAATTCAGTCTTAAATTGTAAGCTGCTTTTCTGCAGTTAAATAATAACCATCATAATCATAATTCTTGGATTTGATACAGCGCCTTAACACATAATAATAATCATTATAAATTCAGATTGGATTGAATTTCCGTAATTTAGGACAGTCTTGAATTTTAAAACAAAATCATCTTACAGCTTAAAACGAGATCACATTTTGGATATGACATTTTATGAGTAATTCCTTTAAATTCATGTGGATTAAAGTTATCTTGCTAGTCGTTTTCTTCCATTCACACTCATTTCTGTCCAAAGTGGGCATTTTTTCTGATTTTATATTTCAGTATATTATTGCAGTTGTATCAATTTTAAACCTGTTACCTTACTCTTTTTGTGATGTTTTGTGAGGAATATTACCTTTGGTGACTCCACATAAACAGGATTAAACTATGCAACATTCACCAAAACAAGCAGAAAAGATGCCTTGAGCCATCTTGGTTTCCAAACAAAAATGCATCAAATCAATCCTGGCAGATGTGATTAATAACTAAATGGATATTGGTATTAGTTCACGTACACTTGAGGTACATTTCTTTTGAGTGAAGTTAAAGCATATCACGTAACCATTCCTTTTTATTGTATGTGATATTTTATAAGTGTAGCAGGTAAATTCATTTGTTAGAATCTTTGATTCCACAAGTATAAAAGTGGATGGGGAAAAGAGGAGGGAGCTAAGATTAAAGTAATAGCTTTAGTGGAGGAGTTAGGACTCTGTGGCCTCATTTCTCCACACACATAAAAGAATTAGAGGTGATCTTATAGAAACCTATAAGATTCTTAAGGGTCTTGACAGGGTAGATGCCATGAGACTGTTTCCCCGGTTGGAGAATCTTGAACTAGGGGTCATAGTCTCAAGATTAAGGGTCAGCCTTTTTGAAATGAGTTGAGGAAACATTTCTTCACTCAGAGAGAAGTGAATTTGTGGAATTCTCTACCCCAGAAGGCTGTGGATGCTCAGTCCTTGAACATATTCAAGACTGAGGTTGATAGATTTCTAAAGGATAGAGGGATTAAGGAATATGGGGATAGGATAGGTAAATGGAATTAGGTTAAAAGATCAGCCTTGATCTTATTAAAAGGCGGGGCAGGCTCGAGGGGCCGAATGGTCTACTCCTGCTTCTACGTCTTATGGTCTAACCATCAAGTGAATGAACAATTGTTCAAATAGAGACATGTGATCTTTAATATCCACCTAAACAGGCAAGAGCTTGATTTACTTTCTCATCTGAAAGGCAACATCTCTAACTGGAGTTTTAGCCAAGACTTTGAGCTCAAAATCCCAACATGGGGCTTGAAGCCACAAACTTCTGAGCCAAAAGCAAAAAGGCTACTCCCTAATCCAGGCTGACATCTGCGTACGAGATATAAATTAACAATACTGGGGTGAAACTGTGGTGTTTCTTAACGTGTAATTATCACAAAGAACATGTCATGAAACACCACTAATTTCACCTCACTGTTTCTAATGAGGGAAAGACGATCCACTGGCTTTGTGCATCATTCTTTTTATTCTAGGAGTATATGACTCTTAGTAGACCACAGGGACACTTTTAAATTAATTCTGCCAACTGGTATGTGTTGTTTTCACAGCTGTGGAGTATCAATCCTTGAGCCAGTGAAATTGGCTTTCACGCCCATAGGATAAATTGTAATAATTTTGTTTTGGAATCATTTAACGTGTCATTTGTCTTAAATTATTTTCTGTCTGGCCTGTCCCTGCTGCCCAGTTGCTTTGGCTTGTTCAATAACCACGTAAAAAAATTGAGCTATATGCCAGAAAGTAAGGGGATGATGGGTCTTTGGTAAAATATTGTTTATTGAGACACCGCCTGACCAGGTTCTGGACATCCTTTTCCTATTGTTTGTCAATATATCAACATTATATAAAACTGTGTTTTAATTTCCAGTTTTATGACCGGTTGCTCACAGACGACGCTTACCAAAATGACATGTAATACTGTACTCTAATTTGCAGTATGCACACATTTTGATTTATTTATAATAGTCCTTGCATTTGATTTGGCACCTAATTACATTTGAAAAGTCTCAAAGCATTACACAGGACAGACTGTAAAGAGATGTATGTGTCTGTGTATATTTTGTGGGCGAACTGTGTGTGTGCGTTTGATGTACATGTATTTTGTGAGTAGATATTTGGTGGCAGTCCATACATAGTTTTAAAAAGGGAATTAGACAGGAGCTCACAAAACAATATTAAAGGATATGGGGAAGCAGACAGGGGAATGGGATTACATCAGGTGGTCCATTAGGAGGAGAAAACACCAGCACAGGCCTGATGGTGCAAATGGCTGTTTCTATGCTGTAACAGCCCTGAGACATTATAAAATTATAATCCTTGCATTTTGATATAGCGCCTAATCATATTGTTGAGATGTCTCAAAGTATTCCACAGAATATACTGTAAAGTGGTTTGACTGCGTATTTTGTGGCCAAAATGCAACACGCAGCAGCCAATTGCCACAGCAGTGTCCCACAAACTGTAGATTGAGGGTCCATTTTTTAAGGGATTATTAACCCCCGGAAAGTGATCCACTAATCGACTAACATTCGGATTCCTATTTACTGCTAGGTAAACAGAGACGTGTGGACTAAGGAAACTTGCCTAATGTTTTGTCCTGCCTAGGAATTGAACCCGGGTCCTCTCACTTGCGAGGCTAGGGCTCTCAACACTAAGCTACGGGATTCCACAAATCTTTCTTGCAGGATGGTATATAAATGCAAGTTGCTGTTGTTGTGAAATTCTATGATGTATTGAGGTGATGAGGTAAAATGAGCAATTCCACCTTTCTGAGATTTGACAAGATGACAAGAGAGAATGGTTGTAGCGTAAACCATTGTTTGAAAATGGTGAACAATGCAGACTGGTGAATGGTTTCTGATGGATCAAGCAAACACGTAGCATGGTTCACACTGAGATGCTTATCTCAATTTAACTCAAAATTAATAGTCAAGCCATATGAAGAAAAATGAATGAGATTGTAGACAATAAAAATTAACCAGTTTATGATGTCAATATTGTAGTTAAAGGAAAGGTAAACATGGCAGTTAACATGGACTGATGTGACATGAACCAAACTCATGGAGGTGAGTGATAACAGCCCTAATATTGTGGTTGGTAATTGTTAATCTATTAAACTTTTAAAGAGGTGCTAAATTTGTTAAATGTTTTAGTAGATCATACTAAACCCTGATTAGAATATCTTTTGCACACTGTAGTAAATAGATGAGGTTGAAGTGAGGCCTGGAACATTTGCTTGCATGAATGTTCTTTATAATATCTCAGCATTTTAAAGATCTGTATTCATATCCTTCCTCAATCTTCTTTCCTGTATTGAAAGTTTAGATCTCTGAATCTTTCTTGAGAGCTAGGCCCTTAAATCCTGGAATAATCCTTGCCACTCTTCTCTGAACTATTTCCAATACATTGATGTTCTTTTGGACATAAGGTGACCATAAAGAAGTCTCCCCTGGGGTAATAAATCATTTCTGTTCCCAAGCATTTGCTTTCCCTATCACTGTAATTCCGTGCACAAAATCCTTTCTTTATAACGAAAATACTTTCTTGTTTTCCTTTATGAGCATCGTTTTACTTTCTAATTTTTTTTTCCAAATAAGCCTGCAAATAAGTTGTCACTACACTTTATAGGCAAACTCTGTGAGCTGCTTTGAGATGAACAGACATTATACAATATATAGTCTATAGAATGTGTATTCTAATTTATTAGAATATAGAATTTCAACAGAATACACACTATATCAAACAAAAAAATCATTGTTATTATTATTTTATTTTTGGAAATCTTCCACCCATTATACAGAAGGTTCGAGAAACCTGATTTGGCTTCAAACATTGTTTATTATGGCCTTGGAATATAGGAACAGGAAGAGAAACAGGAAAGGACAATTAGCCTGCTCTGCCTTTTAGTCTCTGGCAAGTCCTTGATCTAATTTCCCTGTCTTATCCCATATACCTTACATACCAGCATACATAAGATCCTTAACCTCAGCTTCAAATGTCTCCAAGACCTTGCACCACCTTATTAGTGTGATCTCTTGTATCCCTTCTCTTGTGGCTACTTCCTCCATCCCACCATTTTCTGCTTCATGCCCCTTGCCTGCTACGCTGCACAATCAGCGGGCAGGTCTTCAGTTACTTTGCCCCAATCCTCTGGAACTCTTTCCCCATATCCTCCTGTTTTACGGATTTCACAGATTTCAGAGCGAAGAGCCCTTCCCTATATATTTTGTCAATGTCATCTGTTATTTTGATCACCTCGACTAGATCACTTCCAATCTCCTGTGGTACCAAACACAGTATAAAAAGCGTGAAAGAATTACTGCGTTTTGCATCTCAGATTTGCTTCAAATGTGGATGTCCAACATGAAGCACAATATTATACCTATTACCTTCATGTTCTCAGTCCAAGGGTGGCAGCTATTTTATTAATGATCAGTGTCACTGTAGCTGATAATAAATCAGGCATTTATAATAATATTCCTTGCATTTGATACAGTGCCTTATCACGTTGTTTAGATGTTTCAAAGCACTTCACAGAAAACACTATAAAGTAGATTTCCTGTGTATTTTTGGGCAAAATGTGGCAGCCAATTGCACACAGCAGTGTCCCACAAACAATTGTGGATTGAGTGACCTTTTTTTTGAGGGATTATTAACTCTGGAAAATGAACCAGGTCTCTAATCCTGCCTAGGTAAACAAAGGTGTGTGGAGTAAGAAAACCTATTTACTCAGAAACTTATTTATTTAAAGTTATTTAAACTTACTCAGGCATTGAGAGTGTGGGCTTTAAGTTGCAACTTTGATTATCATCTGCCTAGGGTTGCCCAATTGAGCCAGTAACAAGTCCAGGAGACTACACACAGGTGGTCGAGAGCTCATTACATGGATCCAAGTGAATTCTCTTGGATTCTAATACAGTGCAGATGGCACATAAACTGAATCAAGCTCTGAGTAGTACAGTTAGCCTTGTCGACTTTAAATCCCTGATCCACAAGTAGATAGTTTGTCTCTGAAATGGGAAAAGGTGCTGTTATCCTTTCTATCAAGAAACACAAAAGGAGTTGTCCTCAGTCCCTCTGTCAGAGTACGTGTGGTCACTTTTGCTGAGAACAACAATCAATCATCCTTTGGCTCAGTTCTGCCCAAAGTATGCATTACATGAAGCATAATGAGTAGTCTCTCAATGATAATGTTAATCCTTACATTTCATAGCGTGTATTTCACATTGGGAGGACTTCTCAAAGTGCTTCACGGGATTTACTGTAAAGGGAGTGTCTGTGTTTTGTGGGTGAATGCTGCAGCTAATTTGCACACAGCAATGGAGTAAGTGACCGATTTTATCTCGGAGTTTTTGACCAGGACCCCTTTCTCTTTTTGAATAGTACCATGGAATCCTTAAAGTCCACCTGAACAGGCACCTCTTCAACAGGTTCAGGTGATATTGCAAACAGCGAAAGTCCAGAGTTTGGGATTTCTCTCTTTTCTATATTGTAGTGAAGAGCTCGCTGGAGGTAGCTAAAACATTACCAACCTTCCCGCTCACTCCACTCGGCGGACACTAGCCTGCTCCACATCCCTCACCCTTCTTGACCCTTGTCCCTGCCCTGCCTACCCCACCATCAGCGGTCGGACCCTCAGCCTTTCTGCCCCTACTCTCTGGATCTCCATCCCATTGTCCCTTCACCTCACCCTCTCCCTTGCATCCTTCAAGGCCCATCTAAAGACTTCATCTTTGATGGTGCTTTCGGTCATCCTCCCACCCCCATCCCCCTTGCCTTCCACCCTCTTGATTCCAACCCCCAGCTCGGGTGCAAACCCTTGACTGTCCAGCACCTTGGGACGTCCTCCAGATTGAAAGGCGCTGTATAAATGCAATTTGTTGTTGTTGTAGTTTGGTTAGTTTAAGGATCTTTCTCTTTAGTTATCAATTGGTATCAAGGTCGAGCTTAGCTCGCAGTGAGCACTCTGTAGTTGATGTATTAGTTGAAGGATTAATGATTACGACATAAGCACTTTATGCCCATTGAGTGATATAAGGAAGCTGGCCAGGCTCTGGAGACAGTGCAGAGGAGAGCAATGAAGCTGATTTCCATTGTTAGAGGGAAGAGATATGAGAATCAGTAGGTGATCTATGGCTCTTCATCCCTGAAATGAGATGTCTCAGAAGGGATCTTTATCGAGATATATATTGTAAGGTGATAAGTGGGTTTGAGGTAATAAACACAAAACAATACTTTCACACATACTAAGGCAGCAGTAGGACAAGAGGTCAAATGTTCAGGGTTGTGAAGGTCAATTTCAGGAAAGAAAGGATTTATTTAGATAGAGGGTGATTAACTGTTGGAACTGTTACCAGGAAGGGTGGTTTAGGCCACGAATCTGGATACATTTAAGAATCAGCTTCATACTGTAATGGCAAAATAGTAGGGTTGATGTTCTGGAAGGATGCGATCAAATGGGCCAAAAGACCTTTTTATTCCTGTATCCAATGAACTGGTGCAATAGGCTTGATGGGTTGAATGGCTTCCTCCTGTTTTTCTTTTCCTATGTTCCCATGTTTTTAATTGAGCTCCTCCAATTGTAGTGTTATGGCATTTACAGAAGGTTACATAATACTTGTTCAATCAGTTCTGCTCGCCAACTTCAATGTATTTATTGGCTTTTCTAAAGGGTTGTGCATTATTCACAGGTGACTGAAAATCTGACTATTTTGTTTAAAGCATTTCAATTTGACAATCTAGTTCCAGATCAGCTGCGTCTCTTGCTTCAAATGATCTCTGCGTAAAACAATAACCTCGGTCTTAATTGTCCCCTTTAACCCAACAGAGTCTGTATGAGAATAAAGCAGGGTGGGGGTAATTGTCCTCTGTTTAAATATTGCCTGTAATTGAATGTTCTCAATTAACACACACTTCATTACTTGTTAGATACTTTACACTAAAACAAAGTTACATCTAGGTTTACACCCAGGCCACAGTGCACTTTGGGATGGAGCCAGAGCCACAGCTTATTTTGACCGCTACCTATGTCTATCATATGATCATTGCTTATTCCGCCACTGTTGCTATATTTCCACGGATATTATTGGAATAACATTCCCCCAGATTGTTTCCTCTGCTGATAACAGAGATGCCATAGTAATCTCTGCGGTGTCTGTATGTCTAGGTTATTTGCTTTATTAGTTATTCATCCCTCTCCTTCAGCACAGTTGTGCTAGTACTACAGCACTAGAACCAGCGATTCTGATCTCAATTAGATTATGTCTCTCTCCCTTACCTCCCCATAAATCATTCCTCCAAAGTGAAATTAACAGCTACTGGAGCACATTAATAATCCGTGGCACACATTGGAAAATGCATTAGCTGGAACCTCCCATCGCTCTGACTGTTAAGCAGATAATTTTGTTTATGAAATATAAACATTTCATGCCAGGGTTCTCACATTTCTCCAGGCTCAATGACAGGTAAAATGACTGCACACAATTGGCAGGCAGTCAGCCTCCAGGAATCAAGTTTATTTTTAAGTCTATTACTGGTATCTTTCGATACTTCTATGTTCCTTTTGAGTTGAATGAGCCTGAAAGCAAACAAAATAAGTGATCTTAAAGGTTCGTCTTAAAAATCATGAAATCATTTCACATTTTCTTATTATATTAGGTTGGCGTTTGCTTACAAAGTATAGTTTATAGTAAGTCATGTGAAGCCCATGAGACATCCTCCCATTGTGAAAGGCGATGTATCACATGTAAGGGTTATTATTATTATTAATATACAGAAGAAGTGAGATTCATATTTGGAAATCTTGTGATTAATGACAATTTGCTCTTTGTTACTTTCATGCACTTACCCCTGAGTTTTCCCTCCAGGTTAGATACAATGCTATGCATTAGTATACCTGACTTGTATTGATCCAGTTGGGCTTCCCACAGTTCATTTTTCAGTCATAAAGTCATATTGTAAAACATGTACAGTGCACTTACGGAATATGGGATGTGCAAAACCAGAGTAGGCAATTAGGTCAATAGGAACGTGCAAGACTAGAAAAGACCAAGGTGTCAGCCTGGTTCAGTTAATGGCATGCTCGCCTCTCAGTAGGAAGGCTATGGACTCAAGCCTCACGTGATGCCTCTGAATGCACAAGACTGACTGAGAGACTGACTGAGGAGAGTGACTGAGGAGACACCAACTGAAAAGAGTGACCAAGGAGAATGACTGAGGAGACACTGACTGAGGAGAGTGACCAAGGAGAGTGACTGAGGAGAAACTGAGGATAGTGACCAAGGAGAGTGACCGTGGAGAGTAACTGAGGAGAAACTGACTGAGGAGAGTGATCAAGGAGAGTGACTGAGGAGACACTGACTGAGGAGACACTGACTGAGGAGACAATGACTGAGGAGACAATGACTGAGGAGAGTGACTGTAGAGAGACTGACTGAGGAGACGGTGACTGAGAAAAGTGACTGAGGACACTGACTGAGGAGGAGAGTGACTGAGGAAAGTGACTGAGGAGACATTGACTGAGGAGAGTGACTTAGGCACATTTCTTTCAACTAGCACTGTTCAAGGAAAGAGAAAATTTCAGGCAAGGATCCAAGATATTGTTTGTCATTCTGTATTGGGTGCAAGCATTACTTTTATGGCAAAAGTAATGTTTATCCCTTTGCACCCTGGGGGGGAAGATTGATTTCAGTTTTTCTGATCTTCACCGTTGTTGATTACTTCAGGATGCTTTGCTTCACTCTCTGGGGCCTTCATCAGCTGCAGTTAAATCTCAGCAGCTATGAACCGTGATCACATTCGTATTTAAAACAAACAGCACATTGGATTCCTGCAACAAATAATCATCGAAAGTGAGAGAAGTCACTGATAGGAACATAGGAATACACAGGGCCCAGGAAATCCTATCTCAGTCCATCTGGCTGCTCGCAAAGCTAAAAGAATAAAAACTGAACAATTTTACTCTCTCATACACCTCAATTTCACTCTTCTCCAAATAGCTGTCTATAATTCCCTCTTGAATTTGTTGACACAATTGATCATATTAATGATAGCTTCACCCTGACTGCAAACTCGTGACCTTGTGCGTGCCTGAATGAATCAGATTCCCTTTCTTTATTGAAGTGTCTCAATCCAGACCTCATTCACATTAATGGGAATTTCTGTTAGAAAGGAGGAACAAAAAGATCGCCTGATGCACATCCTATTCTGAAGAACTGACTGTTTAGAGCCCAGTGCCTCACCACATCCAAACTTTCATTGAGGTCCTGCACAATGAGTTATTTTGAAGTGCAGTGACTGCTATTTTGGAGGAAAATTGCCCAAGCTAATCCACACCTAATATCCCATAAAAGTAGTAAACTAAAGGAAAATTCATCTTTTTTTGATGAATTTGGACGAGGAGAAATAGTGGTCAAGACACTGTAATGTCTCTCTGAGTTCTAAACATTGACCAGCAAACATGTGCAGCATAAGTGCATTCCAAAGGGCAGTATTACAGCAACTTTCACACTGATTGACCTCCCGATCGTTCTGATCTCCTCCCACTCCACTCCTTTGCTCGCCCCCTCCACTCGCCTCACTCAGTCTTGCTGCATGTCCCCTTCCCTATCCTTATTACCACTGGTGGCTGAGCTTTCCGATTCTATGTTCTAACCTCTGGAACTCACTCTTTCTATACCTCCATCTGTCTTCAAGCTTACTTTTTTTGCATCGTCTATTGTCACTTCCCCTTTCTCCTCCACCCCCTTACTCGGTGCATCCTCATCACAGTGAAATGCCCTGAAACGTTATGTTATATGAAGGGGTGCTATATAAATGCAAGTTGTTGTTCTAGTTGATTCTCAATGAATATCAAAGCTGGTGTGAGACGGGTGATCTCAAAAGCAATTGGAGCCTGGCTGGCCACAGCATCCTGAGTAGCGTTAGCTTGGAAAGATGTTGATTGTCAGCATGTCAGCAAAACTACGGAAGGTGAAAATCAACTTTGCTCCACTCATAAAGCAGCCCCCTAAAAGTTAATAACTTTCTTTAAAATTCTTAAACGTATGATCACAGAACATTAGTATACTACCACTGAGAAGTGGAGCTCTGTGCATTTGCAGAGCACTTGTCAGTGAGAAAAAGTGGAAGCTTGAAACAATGTCCCTTATGATCCAGCATTGAAAGTACTTACAGCTAGTCAGAATGTTTAAATCTCTGTGCTGGTCATTTAAAAGTATTTGTAATCATATTACGTTTGACATTTATATCATAGTAATAAACAATAGGCTTGCATTTTGAAATAGCAGCTCATCACATTGTTAATGCGCTTCACAGGAATTACTGTAAAGTGTTGTGACTGTGTATTTTATAGGTGAAATATCATGGGTGTGCATGATTGGCAGGGTTTGCTGATTGGTGATGTTCCAGCCAGGCTTGTGTGAGCTTGCATTATGATTTCCCCTGTACAAATGTAGAGTGGAAAGCTGAGCCAGCGGAATTAATTAACCAACCTGAGAAATTTTGTCTCCACTAAAATCCACACGCCAGGATCACAGTTCCAAAATTATCCTAATTGTACTTCGGTTGAAAATATTCAATGCAGCCAGTTAGAAGTGTTTATTGTGATGCAGTATCGAGACAATAATCACAAGAGATCATAAGGCAGGTCCGGATGAAGAAAGCCCTTTGGACCATTTGATCTCATCCTTCCAGAACGCTCACCCCACTGTCTTCCCAGCACTACATCGAGCAGTTTTTTAAATGAATCGGAACTGTGGCATGAGAATGCCATGGTTTTTATCATGCCTACAATGTTTTTGTCACGACGCAGCCAAGAGCTGTAATGAATGACGGAGTGGTAAAGCTCTAACACTTACTCCAGCACACAAGTATCCTTGTTCATTCCCACTCAATACAACAGCAATTGGGATTTCCCCTGGGCAAAATGCAGTGGCATGGTGAATCAGCAAAATTAAGCAGTGGAATTTCAAAAACATGACTGTAACTCAGCTGCATTGCGTGTGTTGTCACTGAATTCGGAACCAAATATATCCCCCAAAATATCAGAAGCTTTGTCTGAAGGGCTAAATAGTTTGGGGGTGGAAGCTCAATGCTCAATGAACTAGGCTGGCTGTGCTATCATTAGTAGTACCCTGGGATATTGAGGACCCACCTGTCTCAGGAACTGCACCACCGAGTCCGCCACAGAGGGCTTGCTTGATTCTGACATTCCGTTTCCCATCATGTCATCTTCGAGCCATGGAAATCCAGCTTACCTCTTCCTCAAGGAGGTTAGTCACTACAACAAAATAGTTCAATGTCACCTCCATAAGTGCAATTGATAGAATGCTTTATCAGCAAAACAGAATTCTAATAATAATTCTTGCACTTCACAGGATATACTGCATATTGAATTGACTGAATATTTTGTTAAATTTGACTATCAGACAGTTTTGCCTCCAGGAACACAAGAATGAAATTGTGCCAGTCAGAAAATGCATTGACCTTATAGTGCACCACACCAAAGTCAGAGCTTTCTCAACCAATGGCATTTGATCCCCAATGAATGACCTCTGAATCACATTAGTTTCTTCCACATCAAGCAGTCGTACACATGGTAAATCAGCTTTCTAACTGAGAATGTCGGTGTGTGTTTGTGTGTGTGTGGGGGTTTCAATTACATTGAAAGTGATTTAACAATAAGTCTGAGCAACCTTTTCTTTTGAAGGAAAGCGTGAAAAGACTCTTTAATTCTTTACTATATATGATATGTGTTTGTGTGTGTGTGTAACCCAGATTGACAACTCCCTGACAGGAGTGAAATGTGCTGCACAAATTTAACAGGCCTTAAATTTGAAGATGGCAAAAAATACCAGGAGTCGGGTTAAAGTTAGGAAATTCGAAAGGGTAATTAAGGGGAACTTTTTTTCCATAAAGGTTATTGTGCTGCTTATGAAGCAAATAATAGAAAGGTATTGAAGAGGGAACTAGATATGTTTGTGAAGAGTGAAGGGCTTGAAGGATGTAGAGAGCAGACAGTTGCTGGGATTTCCTGAACCATTACAAAGGGGAGGATATTGGGCCAAATGTTTTTCTGCTCCTATTAATTCTTATGATATTCCGTACAGTTAAAAAAATCAACTCAGTTCAAAATCAACAATCAAAAAATAAAGTGTGCAAGCTACTTTGTGTCCAATTATCAATTGTAGCATTTTCCCAGTAACATGGTCACTTCACCTTACATCTCAGAGGTATTTTCTCTTTGACCGAGCCTTCAGCTCCCCTCTCGACTCTCTTCCCCCTCCTCGCTCCCTCCCTTCCCTCCCCTCACCCTGACCATTTCCCCCCTGCTCGGGTCATGACCCAACTGTGCAGCGCCTTGGGACGTCCTCCTGACGTGAAAGGCGCTTTATAAATGGAATCTTGTTGTTGTTGTTGTATTTAGGTGATAAATCTAAGTTGTGTGAATTGCATTTGTGCCCCAGAATCTATTTTCTCTGCCTTTGCATGTCTCTTTGTTGCACTTATTGTAAATACATTGGGAATCATAGCATGAGATAATATGCATAGATGTTAGTGAACGTGGGCTAGCTCCAATGTATTGATATCTACAAGCCCACCATCTCGAATGATGTCCATACCAAGAAAAGCATCCAATCGAGCAACCGAGGACAGCATATGCTATCTGATAAAACTGCCTAATCCTGGATTGAGGTGTCTTCACTTACAGAAGCGATCGCCTCACAATCTGCCTCGTACTGGTGGTGACTGATCGAGGTCATTTCTTTATTTCTGATATGGGCTCTTTTAACCCAGTCAGGAGGTCAAACTGCAATGGAGATGTCACAGGCTAGCACTTCCATCACCTTTACTTCAAGTGCACAGGGCCACATTTATAAACCCTGTTGTAAGAGCCCTACCAATAGCACACGTGGGGCAATGTTTTCCCATATGGGGTGACAGATTGTCAGGTAGGGAGAGTAATTCAGACTATTACCTGGGTGAAGGCAAGAGACTGGTGATATATGAAGACCACTTAAACCCATTGTATCTTGTACATCAAATCGTTGATAGATTATAGCTGTGGCATTAAAATGGAAATGGCTTCAGCACATTCTGACAGGGCTGGGTTGACCTTTGCCTTCCTCAGTGGAACATGGCTGACCAAATTATCAGTTTAAAAGACACACACACACATATACACTGACACACATACACACACTCAAACGCATTTACACATACACACACATACATGTATACCCACACACTCCTGTGAACACACACACATATGCACAAATAAGCACATCTAAAATAAATAATTAATAGTTTGGTTACTCAATCCACGACTGTTTGTGGAATGCTGCTGTGCGATATTGGCTGCCGTGTTTCGCCCGCAAAATATACAGTCAATTTACCTTACAATATATTCTGTAAAGCGCTTTGAGATGTCACAATGACGTGATAAGATGCTGTATATCAAATGCAAGGATTATTATTATGATATACACACACAGAGCGGGCATGATAGTGAAAATCCCACAATGCATATTTTAACTTTCCATCTGATTGAAAGGGCCAACATTCACGCCCTCTCTGATTCCGTAAACACAACAAGCCCCAATATTTATTGAAAAAGCTGCTATTATGGATTGGTTCTCTGCACATCGCTCGCCAATCTTTTTCATTTCAAAAACCATTAAGTCGGGTGAATTTTATGAAGCAGTAAATGATGGAGGCACTCTCTCTTTTGTTGAGAAGCAGCTGGCTCTTTAGCCCTGTGCCTTTGGAGATCCCAAGTGTCCTTTTGCGCTGATGTGCTCCCCTTCCTTGCTTAACAAGTTATTTCAATTTTTTAAACGAATGCTGAACAAGAGATGGTGCATGCAGATTGAGAGCTGAGCTCTATTCACACATGAGAAATTCTCCAGGAATTCCCTAAACTCGATCTCACATCTGTCATGAAACAGAGTCCTTGTTCTCATCAAATTGTTTTCACCAATGACCTGACACCAACATCTATAATTAATTACATAATTTACATTAGACTATTGACTAAACAAATACATAAATCATGGGTAGAGTCAATAGATGCAGACATATTTAATCATGTTCTAAATAATGATTACTGCTCCCATAATACAATAATTATTTTCAGCAGCTGACTTGAATTAATCTTCTGTCAAGGTGCCACAGGAAGCAGAGACGGATGGAAATGCCTCTGAGTTCAACGCTACCAAATTTCCTAATGCTGAATTGATAATGAACACACTGCATGGATCACTGCAAAGGCAATAAATGATTGGAGAGCCATGTAGACGCATGAAAGCTAAGAAACAAGGACGCTAGATTCAACTGGAAATGGTAACGGAGGGTCTTAATTTGTGCTATTTCTTGATGGGATCCCTGCATAAGGAATTCTCGTAAATGAGGATTCTTTCCAGTCATAATAACAATCTTTATATTTGGCATAGTGTTTCACCCATAAAATATACAGTCAATTCATTTTACAGTACATTCTGTGAAGCGTTTTGAGACGATGTGATAAGGAGCTATATATCAAATGCAAGCATTATTATTATGTTCCTTTTCACATCAGGAGGACGTCTCAGCGCTTCACTTTAAGTGTAGTGACTACGTATTTGTAGGCACACGCGAATTCACTCAGGCTGATGAAACTATACCAGGATGAAATTCCATTAAGAAATACCACAAATTAGACACAGTTGTTTCCCACTTTAGGGTTTAATATAGCAAATCTTAATCAATACTAACCTCAATGCCTCTTCTGTATGGATGATACTGTAAGATTTACCAGGTGGACAAACTCTTCACTGCAAATCTTGTCTTCCAATTAACAAGGCACTTCCTCAATCTTATTTCCCAAAGATAATTATCCCCTCGACACTGTGAATGACTTGGCTAGCTGAGGTTTGCAACACTAAACACACCAGTGATCAACTGGTTGTGTGCCAAAGCTCTGTCCACACTGATATTTCCAGTAATAAGATTCAAAAGTTCAGTGTCTCACTGAACACTAGGAAAATGTGAGAATCTGCTTTCTGATATTCGGCTTTCCACCTTCCACTGTCAGCCAGCATCCCCATGTTACAGAGGAGAAAATCAACCTAGGTTCTTGCTCCAGGGTCTATCAGGTGCAGATGCTGGGCAAAGGTATGATCAGGTTCAGTTATGGTGCATTGCTGCAGATGAATAGCCTGCTGATATTGACAAGGCTAACACATGAATATCCGTGGGTCACTGTCCAAGCCTGTGCAACTATACTCCAGTAGATTGGAAAAGCAGGCAAATACCCTCAGGAGAGAAATTGGTGAGAAACTTGGCAAAGAAAAAGAAAATGATATTCCAAAATAAAATGTAAATTTTACATGGCAATCAGCACAATTGGTAAATAATTTGGTCAGCCAACTAACTAACATTCAAGGAAATGCATCACCACCTTGCTTCAGAGTATCCAAACTAGCCCCAAGGAGACTCCACATATCTCCCCTAACTTTCCCCACCCCCAAGAGGGTAGTGTCAAGTTGGTCATTTGACATCCAACAGTACATATTTGAGCCCTTACTAACTGGATAACTGGTATTAGGATATTTCTGTGAGCTTCCTGTTTGCATACAATGAGATGGATTCCAAGTCCTGGATATATGAGTTCGTGTTCATGAACCCAGATTCCAAGTAACGCCTTTCAGCAGGTGTCGTCAAAAATATCAGCGTTTCCTCATCAGCTTATCTGATGGACATTTGCCTTCAACATGGTGGGAGGATATTTACAGGATAGTTTGTGAAATGCCAGCCACCATGATATTCTCGAAGTCCAAGTCCAATGCCATATATCAGGCGTACTCAGCACCAGCTACTTAATTGGCATGTCCAGGAGCTCAGAAAATCATCTTGAGTTGGGACAGTGATGTTGTATTATTTGAATCTCCATCACACTTTGCCAAGATTGCACAACAACAACAAATTAGTTTTGTATAGCACCTTTTACATCGGAAGGACATCCCAAGGCGCTGGACAGTCAGGGATTTGGACAACAGCAGGACTGATACATATTTTTAACCTGTTTGTAACAATATCCATGGGACCCCTCTGATTGTCAGACTTGGATTACCTGTAATCTGAATTATGTTGTCTATATTCTGTGTTTTGAACATGAAGTCAACCTGGCTCAGTTGGCAGCACTCTTACCTCTGGGTCAGAAGGCTGAGGATTCAAGACATTCCAGTAGGTGGTAGGGGTGGAATGTGTTTGTGTTTGGATGAGACATTATCCCGAGGTCCCTTCTACCTGTTCGGGTGGATGTTAAAGATCCCAAGCCAAAAAATTCCTCAAATAAAATGTGTCATTCACTCCATGATTGTTTGTGTGACATTGCTGTTTGCAAATAGGCTGCCCTGTTCATCTGCAAAATACACACAATCACACCACTCCTGTAATTGTGAAACTATTTGAAATGTCCTCCCGTCTCATTCCAAATGCAAGGATTATTATTTTTATGATAGTCATATAGCTTGTATTGTGTACTAACATGTGGTGTGTTTCGTGTGTGTGTGTTGAGGAGGATGGAGAGATTGGAGGGCGAGGGAGAGGGGGAGGAGGTAGAAGGGGAGGAGGTTGGAGGGGGAGAGGGGAAGAGGCAGTTGGGGCAGAGGAGGAGGTGGGATGGGGGGAGAGAGAGAGAGGGAAGAGAAAAATTGTCTTTTAATGAAAAGAATACACCACGAGAGCCAGAACATGAGAAGCAAGCACCTCCGAAAAGAAAGAACAAAAATGGAGAAAGTTTATTATGAGAAACAGCTAATATTTATTCATGGTAAAAGAAAAGTAGTGAGTTGTTGGTACGGGCTACTTCATTTACATGTCATGATAGACTGTTTACTATTCCTCAGATCAGTGTCCATCACTGGGAAGATGAACCTGCCAGCTTCATTTCCATCTGCTGTCAGGAATTGTGCCTAGGCTGTAGGGTTTTTGTATATACACCCAGATCACCGCACGGCAGGTCAGAGAAATCAAATTAAATATTAACATCATCACTCGAAGCAGAGCGCTACAAATGTAATATGTGTGTTCTTAATGAGCCGCATTTTATTTACACCTCAAACAGAAAAGATCCTCCACTCCCCTTAAGTAGTTAAATTGCCCTCTTCCTGGTAAAATTTATTGCCATTTAAACATGACTACAGGCCATTCGACCGGTCATTACAATAATCTATCATGTCTACAACTGTTGGTATCCTGCTTAGTGGTAAATTCAATCTGAGTAGGGTCAGCAGAATTTTTCCACCAAATGCTTCCCTCTTGACTGTCATCAATTTACTTTTGTCAACAAAAGGGCATTACTACTGAATGAAATGGAACATCCCCTAAGACCCCAGCAAACAGTGCAAACCTCTGTTACACGTTCAGCCTGCTCCTGTTTAATCCCCTTTATATGCATAAGCATGAGCGTTTCAATTGAATTACAAAAGTGTGTGTGTGTGTGGGGGGGGGTTCAGTGTTTAAAAAGGATTAATTTTTTTCCCCAAATCTATCCTTGAGAGCAGTCAGCCCTTACTTGCTCTACAGTAGAATTGAAAACAAAATTGCACCTATACTGATAATAGAAAAGTCTTTGAGAAACACGGCTTAGCAAGGTTCAATGATTATTGATTGAGGTATTAAATAATTTCCATAATTAATGGTAAGATTTGCCATAATTATTATATAACCGCATGATTCCTATTTATTTTTTCAAGGCTTTTTGGCATGCAGGTATTAGTGCCACAGAAATTCTGTGATGACCTGACTGAATGTCAATTGAGTGCACAGTAGCAGTTATGATGTACAGTGTGTGAGCATAATGGTAACAGCATCTTGCAATGTATGTTAGCATATTTAACACTGTGTGTGTATATGCACGTGTGTGTGCGTGTGCGTGCATGCATGTGCATGCATGTGTGTGTGATGTCAATAAACAGATCAATATTAAATACCAAAAATATAGAACTGGTCCATTTTTATTATTAATATACTACTTACTAAGCATCCAGCTTAACAGACTGTCACGATAAGTCTTACTGAAGTCTATTGACTGTAAGGGTTCGAACTTTATTTAAAGACCATGAGGTGCATTGTTGTGATGGGTATAAGAACTATCTACTCTAATTCTGATTATGCATACTAGATTTAGGGGGGTACCATTTCCATGTGGGGTACCATTTCAGATTGCTTAGCAGTGGCAGAGCTTGATGCCAAGCCGAGGTGATAGGAGAGGTGACCGTAGGCAATGTCAAAGAGGAAGGGCTTCAGGTGGAAACTGAAGATGGACAAAGAGGGGGCAAGGCGAAGGGATTGAGGCAGATAGTTCCAAACACCTTGCAGCAGGACCTTGAATAGAAGCATTTATATCTTTGCATTCCCCTCTGTAATACCCATCGCATAGATGTGGGAACAGTCAGATTGCTCTCCACTTCTCCAAACAATGAGAATAAAAATCGTGCCGCAAGCCTACACGTATCAATCCACGTTCTGTTGCATTGATATCTCTCTATATTGCCCTGTCCTGTATTTTACCACACAACTTATTGCTAAATTTCAACCTGCAATTTGATATTATGCTTTGCCCAGTTTTGTTTAAAGCAACTTTCAAATGTAATTTGATGTAAATAAAATTGCAAACCAGGATCAACAATGTACTGTATTAAGCAACACTTGTTCTTCATTTTTTTGCTTGCAACCCTAAAAGCGTTGAACAATATTACTTCATAACCATTTGTGGGACATTGCTGTACACAAATTGGCTGCCGCATTCACCTACAAAATTCGGTCGATACACTTTACGGCGTATCCTGTGAAGTGCTTTGAGATGTCCTCCCGACATGAAAAACGCTACATCAAATGCAAGGATTATTTTCACAACCATAGCAGTAAGCAGAGCTGCCAATAGGTTTACTCATAAGCAGCTTCTACGGTCCACAGAGTCAGAACAAAATAAATCTGTCCTTGCCACTTAGTTCTTTGATTTTTTTCAAAATATATTTGTTTCTTTGATAAAACACGTCACCAAATTGCATTTAATAGGTGACAGATTCTGAGTAATTCTGTGCAATCATTGACACCAGATGAACCTGCATGTTTTGATCAGTCCATATGGATTCGGATCGTAAACCAGCAAAATGTCGCAAAGAATGCTGCTCTCAGCCTGGTGATAATGTTATGATGATATTGTCATGCTAAAAACAATTTCATTTAATTCACAGCAAATTAATGCTAGCTGAACAAGTTGGTCCTAGAACCAACTTTCGCTACAATTGGTGAGTGTGCTACATATCAACCTGTCCGCTCCCTCTGCTCAGCAGGCTCTGGCATTCACCACGTCCTCTACCCGGCCCGCTCCACCATCGGCAGCCTGGCCTTCAGCCTTTCTGCCGCCACTCTATGGAGCTCCATCCCAAATTCCCTTTGCCTCACTCCCTCACTTGCTTCCTTCAAGGCGTGTCTTAAAACCCTCCTCTTCGACAGAGCTTTTGGCCACTCCTTCAACCCTCCTGCTCTCCACTTTCCCTGATCCCGACCCCTAGCTCGGGTCCAAATCCCTGACTGTCTAGCGCCTTCGGACATCCTCCGAAAGTGAAAAGCGCTATACAAATGTAATTTTGTATTGTGTTATGAAATTGAACCCCAGATAAGTATTGCCTTGAAAATGTAATTGTCCACTTTTCATTGACATGCAGGTTTAACAAGTGCTTGAAGAGAAAAAAAACACAGAGTGAATGGTGTGAGATTCAATAAAATGCTAGAGGAAGCTGAAATAAATCTGCTGGGGAGGGGGAGGGTTTTTAGTTGACTCTTCACTCACCATGTTAAAACAGTGTGAGGCAGTAATAACCACAAGGTGCAGGGCTTTATTGCCAAACCAATGAAGTTCAGATTTCCAGAAGTCATACTCAGACTGTAAAGTGAAACCGACCACCTGCTCCCTCGACCCAATCCCTATCCCCCTCCTTACCGTCCAGCTCTACCTCCTTGCCTCTCTACTCACAGACATCATAAACCTCTCCCTGTTCATACTCTTTGGCTCTCATCAATGTCTAAAATCTCACGGCTCTCACCTCCTCCACCTACCCGACCTCACCCTCAAAGTCTCCAAACCCGTACGCAACCTAGACGTCAGGTTCGACCCCCAATTATCCTTCCTCCCCCACATCCGGTCCCTCACCAGCACCGCCTTCTTCCACCTCCGACGCATTGCCCGCCTCCGCCAATACCTCTCTCCAAAAGCCGCTGAAACCCTGGTCCATGACTTTGTCACCTCTCGTCTGGTCACCCCTCCACTACCATCCATAAAATCCAGATCATTCAAAACTCTGCCGCCCGCATTTTACCAGCACCAAACTCTGCTCCCCAATCACCCCAGTTCTTGCCAGACTGCACTGGCTGTCTGTCCCAGAGGGGATCGACTTCAAGATCCTCACCCTTGTCTTCAAATCCCTCCACTCCTCTGCACCCCCTACCTCTCTGACCTCCTCCCTCCTCAAAACAGTACCCGTTGCCTTCGTTCCTCCGGGTCTGGCCTCCTCCTCATCCCCCGAGTCCTCCGCTCCACCCTCGATGGCTATGCCTTCAGCCACTATACCCCGAGGCTCTGGAATTCCCTTCCTCACTCCCTTCACCTCGCTCCCTCTCTTCCTATTTCCAGGTCTTGGCTGAAGATCTTTCTCTTCGACCGCAGCTTTGATCACCTTCCTCCCCCTCCCCTTGGCTCGGCGCCGGGATCCGTTACTGTAAAGTGCTCTGAGACGCCGTCCGGCGTGGAGGGCGCTATATAAAACCAAGTTGTTGTTGTTGTTGGTACCATTCCCACCCTTTTAAAAACGTCTGTCATCACTCCTATCCTAAAAAAAACATCTCTGGACCCATTCCTGCTCCTCAAACTACCACCCCATCTCCAACCTCCCTTTCCTTTCCAAGGTCTTAGAACGAGTTGTTGCTTCCCAGCTTTGCTTCTTCCTCTCCCGCCACTCCCTTCATGAACCCTTTCATCGGGTTTCCGTGCTGCCCACAGCACAGAAGCAGCTCTGGTAAAAATGACAAATGATATTCGGTCCATCTGCGACCAGGGCTCCCTCTGCCTCCTCATTCTCCTTGACCTCTTTGCTGCCTTTGACACCGTTGACCACTCTATCCTCATCCACCGGCTCTCCTCTCACCTCAAACTTCACGGTTCTGTTCTTGAATGGTTCAGATCGTACCTCTCACACAGCCTCCACTTCACCTCCGCAAACAGTTTCTCCACTAACCTCCGCACCGTCTCGTGTGGCATTCCTCAGGGCTCTGTCCTTGGACCCTTCCTCTTCAATATCTATATGCTCCCTCTTGGTGACACCACTTCCACATGTATGCGGAGGACACCCAACTGTACCTCTCTGCCTCTACCCTTGACTCCGGGACCACTGCTGTCCTGACAAGATGTCTGTCAGACATCAATTCCTGGATGAGAGCTAACTTTCTTCAGTTGAATGTCAACAAGACCGAGGCCCTCCTGATTGGCTCCCATCAGCACCTCCACACCTCAGGTGCTGACAGCATCGCCATCCATGGATGCACATTCCACCTTGCTAAGCCAGTCCAGAACCTTGGCGTCTTGTTTGACCTTTAACTATCCTTTCTACCCCACATCCGTGCCATGACCTGCTCTGCCTTCCCGCACCACAGCAACATCACCCAGCTCCACCACTGTCTCACACCGCAGGCCGCCGAGACCCTCATACACGCATTCATAACATCCAGGCTTGACTATGCAAACTTGACTTGCTTGTCAGCCTCCCCAACTCCTCCCTCCATAGGCTGCAGATCATCCAGAATTCTGCAGCACGTGTCCTCTCCCGACTAGGCTCCGCGACCCTATCACCCCCATCTTCGCCCGAGTCCACTGGCTTCCCATCACACAGAGGATACAGTTCAAGATCTTGGTCCTCACCTTCAAAGTCCTCCATGGCCTTGTTTCCCTCCTACCTCTGCAACCTCCTAACCTCCTACCATCCTGCCCGCTCCCTCCGCTCAGTAGGCATCACATCCCCTGCCTCGCCTGCCCCACCATTGGCCAACGGATCTTCTGCCACTCTGCCCCCACTCTCTGGAACTCCATGCCATAGTCCCTCTGTCTTGCCCCCTCCCTTGCTTCCTTCAAGACCCATCTCAAGACCCTCCTCTTCCACCATGCTTTTGATCCCTCTGCATCCCCCCCTGCCCGCCACACTCCCCAACTCCGACCCCCGGCTTGGGTCCAAAATACTGACTGTCCAGTGCCTTGGGACGTCCTCCTGATGTACCAAGGCACGTCGGGAGCATGTCCCAACAAATGTAATTTTGTTGTTGTTGTTATTGTTGTAAAGTACTCTGGTCAGGCCTCACTTAGAGTACTGCATGCACTTCTGGACACTGCAACATAAGGGCTGCTCAGATCCTAGAGATAATGCAAAGAAGAGCAATGAGGATGATCCCCAGTATTAAAGGAATGAGCTATGAGCAGCGATCAGACAAGCTAGGGCTCTTTAGAATTGAAAAGAGAAGTCTCAGAGATTATCCTATGGAGGTAAATTCCTAATAGCAAGACCCTGGCTTAACTTGTCACTATCACTTAAGTAGTCATGCTGTCACAATCCCAGCCGCTTCCAATGCAAAACGTTAACCAAGGACCGCTTTACTTGTCACTCCGCTTAACATGTAACTAATCGCATTCTAGAAATTCTTGGAAATAATTACTTAGGATAACTCATCCTATAAGATGGCATCTTGCATCGCCGAAGCCTCCTGCCATACCCTTTGACTAGTGCGGGTGTTCAGCGAAGGTTGGGTGCACATGCTCAGAAGCATTGCAGAGGTCTTGGATTTATTGGAGTGCTGCACCATGGCCTCCCCCCGCGCCTCTCACCCTATTCTATGATAGGATAGGGCGGGAGGCCACAATGTAGCCCTCCAATAGACCAGAGGCCTCTGCGATGTATCTGAACATGGGTGCCTAACCTCTGTCGAGTGCCTTCACCAGTCACAACAACCCCCCACCCCCCCATGGACCGGGAAGGACCTATGCCTAACTAGCCACCCTGAATAACTAATCGCTGAGCACTCTTTCCCTTGGAATGATGAGTTTTCAGGAGTTTACTGAATATGAAGCTTTAACTGGGAATGAAAAAATCAGCACAGCAACCCTTTCAAGAACAAGAGGACGCAACTTCAGGGTTGCAAAGGGCAATCTCATGTTCAACACCAGGAAATATTTACCAGAGTGTAATTAACATCTGGAACAGGTTACCAGGAAAGGTGTTTGAGGCTAGGACACTGGACTTAGTCAAAAAGTAGCCTGATGCTGTAATGAGAGGATAGTAGAGTGAGTTTTCTGGAATGATGAGATTAAATGGACCACAGGACCTTCTTCATCCGAACCACTCTTATCTTGTGAAAATTGCCTCGTGCAGGGAACTCCATGTGTGAACCACAGGGACTCGCGCAAACCCAGATCTAGCCTCATTTCTGATTGGAAAAAACGTTTAACATGAGTCAGTGTATGCAACCAAGGTATTATTTCTATGAAACCTACACGCTCCCCTGCTGATCCAGTTAGTAAAAGCATGACCCAGAAATATGGACCAGAAGGGCGCAAGTTCAAATCCAGGTCTGAGTTGAGCTACCTAATCTCAATTGGGCAGAAGGTGGGACAACCTTTGTTTCAACAACCTTGGAGCAGGGAGTGAAAAAATAGCCAGGCTTTCCACTCATGCTCTTATTTATTGATTTCTGCTAGAAGGTGTGGACATGTGGATGTATGAGTAAGGACAGATTTGTCTCAGCTTGTCGAATAGTCTGCTGACACTTCTTGTCAAGGCTCACACATGAATAATGACCAAAGTACCAGAGGGAACCCATTGCCTGAGGAACTATACCTTTGTAAGAGGGAAAAGCCTCCAAGAGAGGAAGAGGCTAAGGAAAAAAATCTATATTTGAAGGAATTATTGTTGAACCGATTACTGGAGAGAAATTGTGAGTATGGTAAACATTATAACAACAACTTGCATTTATATAGCACCCTTCATCCCAGACTGTGTCTCAGAGTGTTTATGCCCGTATCAGTGAGGGGACAGGCTAGGACCTCTTGGGTGTCTAAGAGGTTATGGAGAGACGAGGCATAGGTCATCAATAATAATATAACAGTATTATTACTGTCTTTCAAGATGTTTCAATAATTATGATCACAAACTATTATTTTATCCCACACCCTGATCTTGTCTGGTACACAGTGCTATATCTTTGTGAGCTGTGCCAAATCAATTGTTTTTGGCACTCGCCCTCTGAACATCCACCTTTCTGTTTGGCGATGGAGAATTGTTAATAGGTTGGTCATAGAGTCATAGAAAGGTTTCAGCAATGAAGGAGGACATTTGGCACATTTGTATCTTTTATTCATTCTAATCCCATTTGCATACTTGTTCCCCATAATCCTTCAGTATTATTTTCCCTAAATATTTATCAAATTTCCAATTAAGCGATGTAATGGACTCAGCTTCCACAGCCATTTTCTCTGAACCATTATGCAATCTAACAACAGTCTGTGTGACAAGATTTATTTTAACCTTTGCCTCTTTCCCCTGGTGATAATCCTCCATTCATGTCACTGTGTTATTGACTCACCAATGAGTGGTAATAGTTTTTCTCTCTCTATATATATTTACCCGATCAAAACCTTTTGTAAGTGCTGCAAAATTCCACCTTTACAAAGAGTTACAAAGAATGTACAGCATAGAAACAGGCTATTCGGACCAATCAGTCTGTGCCCGTGTTTATACTCAACACGGATTTTCACCCACTCTTTATTCTTTCTTATACCTCTCTATTCCCCTCTCCATTGTGTGAAGGTTTAGCTTCCTCTTGAATGCGCCTACATTGCCTAATTCAACCACCGCAGCAAGTTCCAGAATCTCACTACCATCTCCTCTTAAATTCTCTTTTAGATCACCTAGTCACTAACTCATATTTTTGTCTCTTGATTATGGACACACCAACCAGTAAAAACAGACTACTATTGCATTACCAGGTTACCAGCTCTCATGCTTGAGGTTTCCCAGCTTTAGGCTGATCAAGTTAACTTTGGTGTTTCACGGTTATGGCTCACTTCTGTGACCTTCTGTGTCCTGATCTTCAGCAATGTGGCATGACAGGCCCCGGCAAAATAAGACTTCCAGTGAAAAAGCTTAGTCAAGCATCCCTCATTAAACTTCCTTATCCTCCCTTCGGTACATTATCACCACCTTAACTAAAATGTCTTTGAATTCTCCAAGCGATCATTCACCTAAGTAATAATAATCCCTCCAAAACAAAAAACAATAATAAATTGGTCATTTTCAATCTACGACTGTTTGTGGGACATTGCTGTGCGCAATTGGCTGCCGCGTTCGCCCACAAATATACAGTCAATTTACTTTACAGTATATTCTGTGAAGCGCTTTGGGACGTCCTCCTGACGTGAAAAGCGCTATATCAAATACAAGGATTATTATTATTATTAAGATGAGTCCAGGTGTTACCATAATAGGCAATCCAATTTTCATTCTCTCCACCTACCTATGGCAATGTGAGAGGACAGTGAGAGGACAGGCTGGGACTTCTTGGTGACTGGGTGCCTGGGAGGTTTTGGAGAGACTAGGCTTAGGTCATCATTATTATAATAATAGTAATCCTTGGATTTGATATAGCGCCTTATCACATCATTGAGTTGTCTCAAAGCTCTTCTCAGAATACACTGTAAAGTGGATTTACTGTATTTTGTGGGCGAAACGCGACACCCAATTGCACACATGAATGTATGAAGAGGTCCTAGTGGAAGTAAAGATTTTTTAAGACAAGAAGTTCAGCAATGGAACTAAACCTGTTTTTCTGTGAATGCTGTCTGAAGCAACTTATAATTTCATTGGAATATATATTTCAGCCACAAGTATTTTGTGCTCAAAAATCCAAAGGTTTACATTTTAAAAAATTGCCACAAATGTTATAAAACCTTCTTTCATCCCATGTGGAGAGCACACCCAGAAGGTGTCCAGGTTAATATTACAACAATAACAACTTGGATTTAGATAGCGTCCCTCACGCAGGGTAGCATTTTGTGTGTTTGACAGCGGCGAAGCCTGATGCCGAGGGTAGGGTGGGTTTGACTGTAGGCATGGTCGAAGAGGAAGGTTTTTAAGAGCAACTTGAAGATGAGAAAAGAGGGGGCAAGGCAGAGAGATTGGGGGTAAGCGTTCCAGAGTTTCTGAAAGCATGGGGGTAATAATCCCTTCAAAAAAAAACACTGCAGTTGGTCCACTGGTGCAAGTCATTAAGAGCAGGTCAATTGTCATAGAGTCTTCTGTTATCTCATGGGCCCTCCAGTTTGTGATTAAGTTCCACTCGTCTACGGTGGAGTCCTGTAGCTCAGTGGTTAGAGCACTCGCTTTGCAAGTGAGAGACCTGAGTTCAATTTCAGGCAGAGGGCGAAACCTTGGGCAAATTTCCTTACTCCACACAGAGCCTAATAATAATCCCTCCAAAAAAAAACAATAATAAATTGGTCATTTTCAATCCATGACTGTTTGTGGGACATTGCTGTGCACAATTGGCTGCCGCGTTCGCCCACAAA
This sequence comes from Callorhinchus milii, assembly GCF_018977255.1. Taxonomy (NCBI): domain Eukaryota; kingdom Metazoa; phylum Chordata; class Chondrichthyes; order Chimaeriformes; family Callorhinchidae; genus Callorhinchus; species Callorhinchus milii. Next base: position 31,452,367 of record NW_024704742.1, on the reverse strand, counting down.
TATACAGTCAATTCACTTTACAGTGTGTTCTGTGAAGCGCTTTGGGACGTCCTCCCGACGTGAAAAGCGCTATATCAAATGCAAGGATTATTATTATTATTATTATTAATATTATTATTAATGAGAGTTCTGGCACAGATTTTCCATGATGGAGGTGGCAAGAGTGGGCTCAGCTTTGGTGAAGAAACAGAGATGCTTGCAAATACAACAAAGGGTGTGAATGATGTTTTCTGCTTTGTTGTCTGGCAGGATTAAAGCAGCATTAGCAGGATGTGGAAGTCAGCACTGTTATTTACATTATTAGTCTCATCACACGTGCATTCTCATTCTCGTCCGTGACCATAATTCCTAATGTCAGTTCAGTTCCATCTACTCAACCAACGCAATGCTCTTATCCATTCCATAGTTAGTTTTAAGACTACAGCTCAGTAAGTTTGGTATTCAGTAGTAGAGTGTCCTCCATCAGGCCAGAATCACAACCCGGATGCCAATGCGTGAGGTATTTGATCGCAAGAGAGGATTGGGATGAAGAAGGAGAAGGAGTCCCATAGCATAGTGGTTAGCCCGCTCGGGGTGAAAACTTAGGCAAGTTTCCTTATGCCTCTGTTTACCTAGCAATAAGTAAGAACCCAGTTGTTAGTCGCTTGGCAGAAGTTTTTTTGAAAACAATGTGGTCACTCAATCCACGACTGTTTGTGGGACACAGCCTCGTTTCACCCAAATACTACACAGTCAATCCACTTTAAAATATATTATGTGAAGCACTCAGTAATGGCTCAGAGACGTGATAAGTCGCCATATCAAATGCAAGGATTATTAAGAAAGCCTTTCAGTCGATTTTAATCCCATCGTTCCAGAATATCTCCTGCCCCAGTCTCTTTGAGTGGCTCTGAAACCACAAGTTCCCATACTAATGTCTTATTCCATTTCTTTGTCTAGTTCAGATGGAATGGTCTGAAGGCCAGAGCCAAGACCGATTTGCTCATTGTTTGCTGGAGTGACTGCATTTTATATCAATGTGATTGTGTCCTCTGCATTGCAGGCTGCTGGTTTGATGCCTAGATTATCAGTTGAGACAGACTATCTCCTGATAAAGTATTACCTATTTGCAACAGTTCCTTTTGTACTCACTCTTGCTATGGAATATGTTCGCGGCAACATAAATAATATGTTTTATTAGTAATCTTAATTTACTACACAAATCTGTAGTTTAAATACATAAATATGTCAAGCAAAAGACCTCTGATAGACCCTTTTATCCTCTTAATGGTGTACATATAATTTTCCTCTCATTAGTGCAAAAACTACCCAGGGAGCCACTAGCCTATCTTTCATCCATTTAATTTGCATTAGCTTCCTTTTGCCTTGTTTTTAATCTGCTTTCCTTCAATGTATTTTGAATAAATCAATAAGAATACATGATTGTTTAATGATTTTTAGAAGAGCTCCTTTCGACCACAACCAAATGATTTAGAATGACTAATTTCACTTTTTACAATTGATTCCTGGCTGCGCGGGACATCTATTTCTGCCATGTGAGGAGAATTATAGTAAAGTAAATGATCTATAAAAAGGGTAAAGTTAGACGGTTACTCTCCCACGTGCAGTGCATCCACACCTTCTCTGTTGATTCCAGTGTCAAAGTGTCAGATGCGGAATCAGTTTAAATCAACTTATCTAAAGTGCATTCAGCACTATATTAAAATGGAAAACGCAGGCTATAAATCCTCATGCAATCTCCAGCTGGCGGCATCATAACTATAGACTTCATGTGCACTGAGTAATGTTTTATCCTCCCCACCCCCAATGCAACACCCAACACCCCCCCACCCCATCTCTCCACACACTTATTGTTCTGTATGAAGATTGCTGGTGACAAAAGTACTGTGTCCCCAGAGCAGCCGGTGCATTAACTGCACCAGTGATATACAGATGTGTGAGACTGAGCCCGATAATGGCCCCCAGCTGTACCATAGACATCAATCTCAAATGTCATTAGCCAATCCACTAATTTTTTTCCCGTCCAAAAATCTAGTACAGAAGGAGGCAGTGGGTTGTCACAATAACCAAGCTGAACGTAACGAGTCTGACTGGACTGAAGATTAGTGGCCTCTTTTACACGTGGTTCCTCTTAAGAAGGAACGGGCTTTTATCACCAAGCTTAACACTGTTGCACTGTCAATAAGGTACTTACAGTAAGAGAGAAAAATTTTGATACTCCTTGGACAGTGGTTGGGAAGAAGGTAATCGAGGTGTCCTTGGAGGTGAGCTGCCTCCAAAGTGACGTGCTGAACAACGGGATGTTTGCATAGAGAAGTGGTGGCCAACCTTTATGGTTGGTCAACAAAAACAATTTTTCTTGATTGAATATTTCTTGATTTATGCCATCAGTCAAGAAATATTCAATCAAGAGAAAAACTGAAAACACACTAACTTGTGCAAATATTCGGTGGGGTGGGGGGTGCGGTTCTTGACAATCCCACGAGCCACTTCTGGCCCACGGGTCACATGTTGGCCATCACTGGTATACAGTCAGTTCTCTATGGCAGTCTAACCAAGTGGTATTGCAGTACTCTAGGGCACTGTTAATAATGCAATAATAATAATACACCAGCCAATTATACAGCTCTGAGACGGTACCCTGAGTGGAGAGTGCTATATAAGTGCAAGTTGTTTTTGTTATCATTGGTAGCATTTGAAGTGGCAGACCAGTCATTGGGGGTAAGTGTGTATTACTGGCTCAATTGGTAACACTCTCATCACTGAGTCAGAAGGTTGTGGGTTCAAGCCCTACATCAGGCTCACAGTCTAAGCTGCCAGTTCAGTACAGTGCTGGAGGAGCACTGTATTACCAGAGACACTGTTCTTCAGATGAGATACTAAACTGAGGTCCAAGCTCCCTGTTCAGGTGGATGTCAAAAATCTTATGCCAATCTTTGAAAAGAATAGGGAATTACTCCTGGTGTCCTGGCCATCAATCCTCCAGATAAGATTGATCATTTACTTCAGGGATGTTTGTGGGACAATGCTGCAAATTGTCTGCAATCATTGACTACAAAAAATCACTATATTCTGCAGTAATTCCTGTGAAAGAATTCGGACCTCACCCTAAATAGCACTGAAACCATCCAAAGGTCCACTCATCCCCAAATTCTGCTGACAAAATATACACAATACAGTATATTCTGTAAAGCACTTGAGATGTCTCAACGACATGTTGAGCCACTATCTCAAATGCAAGGATTATTATTAAGATTATAATGTATAGTAAATTTTCTGCCTTATTTGTACATGTCCTTGTTCTCCTTCACCATACCCTTCCCCTGAGTCTGCTTTCTAACCTGATTACAAAACCTGCTACAACAAAAACAAAATTGCTTGGCATTCCTCAACAACCAGGGAATTTACAAACTCTAATCATGTTTTCCTAACCATTATTTTTCTGTTACAGTATTTTACTTTTCTGTTCACAGCAATTAAAGTCCGTTTGGAAAGGGAAATAGATTTTCCAACCTGACTTTAACTGCTTCAAACAGCAAAGTTAAAGGCCCTATTAGAGATATAATGGCTGGGAAAAGACTATTACAGGCTGTGAATTATTCCCTCCAGCCATTGATTTTACCAAATAATCTTTCTGTTGCGTCTGAAAGCAGGTTGGAAAAGAAGAATAAACAGCGCATTTAAAATAGTTTTACTGCCCCAGTGTCAGCAATCTCATAGGGAATTAGATGGAGGTTTTTTGATCATGAAAGGTATGTGGAAGAAGGGGATACTTGAACTGGCATTTAAAAATGAGATACATTAGAATACATTAGAATATACAGCACAGAAACAGGCCATTCGGACCAATTGGTCTATGCCGGTGTTTATAGTCCACACGAGCCTCCTCCTGCCCTTCCTCAACTAAGCCTTCAAGCATTACCTTCTATTCCTTTCTCCCTCATGTACATATCTAACTTTCCCTTAAATATATCTTTGCTATTTGCCTCAACAACTCCTTGTGGTAGCATGTTCCACATTCCCACTAATCTCTGTGTGAAGAAATTTCTTCTAACTTCCCTATTTGTGACTATTTTATATTAATGGCCCCTGGTTTTGGTCTCCCTCACAAATGGAAACATCTTCCCTATGTCTATCCTATCAAAACCTTTCATCATTTTAAAGACCTCTATCAGGTCATCCCTCACCCTCCTCTTTTCAAAAGAAAAGAGTCCAAGCATGTTCAGCCTTTCCTGATAGGTATAACCTCTCAGTTCTGGGATCATCCTTATGAATCTCCTTTGCACCCTCTCCAGTGCCTCTACATCCCTTCTATAATGCGGGGACCAGAACTGTACAGTATTCTAAGATGTTCAAATCCCTCCACAACCTCGTCCCATCCTACCTTTGGGAGGCCCCCACTGCAACCCTACCAACCCGTCCATTCCCTCTGCTCAGAGAACACCAGCTTGCTTCGTATCCCCGTCCATCAGTGGATGAGCTTTCAGACATTCTGCTCATCCTGCTCCATCCATCCTGGGGTCGTCTACCTCACCCCCTCCCTATCCACTTTTAAAGTCCACCTTAAGCCTTTTTTTCGACTAGGGTTTGGATCTTTGGTCACCTTTCTCCTCCCTCTCCTTCCTCAGCTACACTCACCCCCAGTGCAGGCTCCCAGTCAGCTATGTGAAGTTCTTTGAGAACAACTCCTGCTGTGAAAAGCGCTGTAATAAATATAAAGTTAATGTAAACCCTAAAGTTGTGTTGTTGTTGAGACCGACTGGGCAGATGGACTATCGTGGACTGTTGTGGAGCTGCACCTTCCTAGGGTTCCATAATACTGAACAGTCAAGCTTAATCTTTGAAATTAATTTCCAAATATCCAAATAGTGCACTGAAACTGGTGAGGTATGTAATACTGTACATGAATAACAGGTTTTTAAAAATACATTGATCGCATCGCAAGCAGCTTCAGAGAGAACCATCTGAGCTGAGAAGAGGTGACATTATTCATATCACTCAATATATGCTTATTCAGCATTTTGTTTCTGTCATGCTCAGACACCGCTCAGTTCCATCAGTGCATTGATTTTGATAGACCTACAGCAATGTGTCCCTGTCAGTTAGCACATTTTTACCATGGGAGACAGAACATGCAAAGATGCATTAGCAGCAGAAGTGAGACACCTCGTCCCAGGCTGGTAACAAAGGGGCAGAAAACGTGGCTTTGTAAAGGATTGTAACTGTTGAAATCCTACTGGTGATAGGTATCAAACTGACACTGGGAATGACACTCCTACACATTGCAAGTAGCTTGTAATCCTGACAGATCCCAGGTAAACAGCAGAGAATGAAAGTGTCTGAGACTAATCGTCAACAGGTTTCCGGCACCCTAACAGCTTTGTTCAGGTGTTTGCATGTTCAGGCTCAGTCAGGAGCACTCACCCATCCGAATCAGAAGAAATCAAACCAACATCGAGACTTGAGCTCCCACTCCACTGCTGTCAGTACTGGTCTGACACTCAAAAGCAACACTGCTTTGACATTCCAATATAGCACTAAGCTTGTCTTCCTGTGAGATCCAATTATATTGGGGTTTATTTTGCGCTATTTCGTAATGGATTTTAGTCTCGCAAATGAGGACTTATGGTAACTGGAAGTATGTCACGCTGGCCCATGGGAACTCTGATTTGAATAGATTTACTTTTGGAGGGAGTTCCCGCAGGGTGACTGAATTAAACAATATCTGAAATTACACCCTGCTATTTGATTTGTGGTGATTTTGCTTTACGCTTGTTTGTCAGACATTGCTGTGCACAAATTGGCTGCCTGGTCGAAATCCTCGACTATTCAATGCCTTGGGATGTCCTCCTGATGTGAAAGGCAATAGAAATATATTTTTTTGTTGTTTGCCTACAAAATTCAGTCACTGCAACAAAGTGCATCCTGTGAAGCACTTTGAGATGTACGCACGATGTGAAGGACGCTATGCCAAATGCCTGGATGACTGTTATTTTATTCTCTACTGTTCGAGGCAAAACCAAGGCAGGAGTGATAGGCAGGGAAGGAGGGACTGAACAGTCAACTGCTGAGTTGCACTCACTGCACCAGAGACCTTGTAACTACCTAATTAACCTTTTGAAATAGTTCATTTGCAAAGAGTAATGTACTGAAGTGTAACAAATTTACAGTGCATAAACTGACCAGGACGAGAACCATTACTAGTGAACAATCACTCCACGAGCAATGTATTATCAGAAACTAAGGTCGAGGAACTCTTCAATGAACCTAATTATTCAGCTTGCTAGTTGCTGGACAGCATCTGCAGTTGAAAATGTATTGGGAAAATATATTAGTTCAATTGTTTTGATTACAATTTCTTTTTGTTGCAGATGTTTTGACTAGTTCTAATCCATCTGAAACTTTTATCACGTTCCTGTGATTATCAGGTGTCAGCCTGTCTCAGTTTCAGAACTCTCACCCTTGAGTCAGAAAGTTGTGGGTCAAAGCCCCACGCCAGCGCAGTGCTGGGGAAGCGCTGCAATGCCAGAGGTGCCATTCTTCAGATGAGATATTAAACTGAGGCCCCAGCTGCCCATTCAGGTGGATGTTAAAGATCCCATAGCACTATCTGAAAAGAGAAGGGAGTTTCTCCTGGTGTCCTGGGCAAGAAACCCCCAAATAAGATTGGTCATTCAATAATGGCAGTTTGTGGAACCTTCCTGCGTGGAAATTGGCTGCTGCTTTCCACCTACAAAATACAGTCACTGCACTTTACAGTAAATTCTGTGAAGCACTTTGAGATGTTTTGATAGCGTAATTACTTTTATCATCATGAGGATGTTTCAGTGCCCTGGTCAGTTCAGATACAGTAAAAGTGATTGCAAACCCGCGACAGAAAGTTTTATTTATCGTTTTTCGAAAGGCTTTTCATAAAATAGCCCTGGGCAAAGCAATCAGAAAAGAATATACACAGTATCTCCTAATTTAGAAACAAAAAGGGGATTAAAAATTGTGGCATTCCTTCACCAGATGGCAGCTTCCCTCCCCTATCTTTTCAGATCCTAACTATGATCATTTTTGCTTTACCTGAGGCAGGCGTTTGAATTTAATACTCCACTACCCTCTGCCTCCACTTGGCTGGCTCAGGCCTCCTACATATCCCTCGTCCCCTCCACTACCCATCGCGGCCGCACTTTCAGACACTATCCCCCGAAGCTTTGGAACACTCTCCCCAATCTCTCCACCTTGCGCCCTCCTTTCCCTCTTTTAGATCATGACTGAAGATCTTCCTCTTCAATCGTGCTCACGGTCACCTCCTCCCTCCCCCCGGCTCGGCATCAGGCTCCGCCATTGTTATGCGCTCTGAGACGCTACCTCGCATGAAGGGCGCTATTTAAATGCAAATTGTTGTTAATACAAAATCTAGCTCAAAGATGTCTCCGATGGTCTGACTTCACACAGCCCTGTACGAACATTGCACTTGTTATATTTCCCAAAGACGTTGCACAGAAAAAAATGTCATCTTCAAAAACAATTAGTTTATAGGTATTTGCCTGTGATTATATTATCTGCTGATGAGGGGGCGTAGTCTTTGTTCCACACACACAGACACATACACACAAACCACCCACGCACACACCGGCTAAAACCTACTCAATGAGCAGGTGGGACAGGCCTGAGATCTACATGTCACTTGGCAACAAACTATCTTTTGTTCAGCAAACAACAAAAATTATTTTAAAAAATCACTGCATATTTTGAATTCTTAAAACTATTGCCTGTGTTCTACACAAGCCGCAATTTTGATAAGAGCAAGACTACATTCCTGATAAATGCTAATACTTTTCTTATAAGCAGTCATTTTGCTTAATCTCTCATAATAATAATAATCCTTGCATTTGATATAGTGCTTTTCACGTCTTCTAGAAGTCTCAAAGCACTTCACAGAATATACTGTAAGGTGAATTGACTGTATATTTGTGGGTGAAACGCGGCAGCCAATTGCGCACAGCAATGTCACACAAACAGTTGTGGATTGAGTGGCCAAATTATTATTGTTTTTTTTTCTTGAGGGATTATTATCAGGCATGTGGAGTAAGGAAACTTGCCCAAGGTTTCGCCCTGAGGCTTGTGAGGCGAGTGCTCTAACCACTGAGCTACAGGACTCTAATGCATTTACCGTGATGGTGAGAAAGCTGGGATCGTTTGACGGAGATATCTTACAATATCTAACCAGCAAACAGATTTTACCAGAGCTTTTGAGTGTCACTGTTCAAGGTTTTACTTCCTCCTCTTAAAGAATGGTTAGCCTTTTTCCCACAGTTTATTAACATGCATCTATAAAACCATCATCATATAATTTGCTTGTGATAAAAATAATGTGCAGATCATCTGTGCTGACTATGGTGGGTGGAGGTAGAAATTCCACCTGGGTCAGGAATTACTCTATTTATGTAGAATTTTCAGTGTGTGCAGAATTTAGCAAATTCTTAAATACAGCCTTAATTTTGAAGTGTTTTTCTATGTATAATTTTTAAGAAATGTTAATTTAATTTAAATACATCTAGTCCCTAGTCCAATTTCTCCCTGTATATTCCTAAAGTGGAAATAAATCTCCTTCTAAAGATATCTACTGGTTTGGAAGTAATTTTGCCATCTTTAACAAGGGAGTTAAATGCGAGCATTATAAAAGTATGTTCCTGATCAGGCAGATTTCTCACCAAATTAAATCAAGTGTATTCTGTATATATTTACATTTGTTTTTAAAAGAAACACTACAAGAAACATTATTTTCTTGAGAAATATTGTCTTATCAGTCACTCATGAAAGAAATGTAGCTATTTCTTTAGAGTTTGTTTCGCTAGGTACTATAATCAGATGAGCAAGTATTGTGACCAACCTAGTTTAGTAAAATCTAATAAAATATCAATAATTTGACCTGGGTCTAGATTTACTTTATTTATGTAGCATTTCAGGATATCTAGCATTTCACAAATGCTTAATTTTGAAACAGGTTTTCTGTTAACGTTTTTGTTTATGAATTACAGAAACAACAACTTCAAAAGTAAAACTGCGTTCAATAATTTGCCAAATTTTGAATGCTCTGAAAAGCTAAGATAGTAAATCTAGTCCCAGGTGGAATTTCTCCCCCACAACATTTCTGGGAAGTAGATATTTTATTAGATTGGAATAAACTATATTTAAACCCTGATATTTCTGCAATTGTGCCCCCGCTGGTTATAAAGCTGACTTGCAAAAGTAATCAATCGTGTGACAACCATTCACATATTTCATTACTGATCCAGGGTCCCCACTGAATGCTAAAGTGCACTTAACAAATCCTTCAATGGCAGCACTACAGAATGTAACATTACTCTACTTTAGAAAAAAATGTTTCAGAGTTCTTGTTCAGGTATGGCACAGGTAAATTGTAATGGTCGAAAGCCACTTCAAACCATTAAGAAGCAAGGGGATGCAAATATCAGACAGCCATGAGCAGGTGATAGGAAGTTTAGGAGCAACTTATCCAGGCAGAGGGAATGCAATGCTGGGAGTTGTGATTGAAGCAGAAAGCGTCAATGTATTTAAAAAGGAACTTGATGCATACATGTGGGCGAAGGAAACAGAGATATATCGAAGAGGGGAATAGGAGCAGTGCGGACTCGAGGGAGTATAAACGGTACGGATAAGTTGGGTTGAATGGTCTGTTTCCATGCTGTAATGTTGTAATGTTTTGTGTAATTCTATGCAAAGAAAAAGGTTCCAGCTCCTCACTACTCTCCCCCAACCCACCCCACAGCTCCCACCACACACTCTCCTCCCACAGCTCTAGTATGCTTGTCTTGCTCGGGTTAGCTGAGACTCTGAACTCGTGCGTACTAAAAATTGAGAATTCCAGAACTTATTTGACTCATGGCCATTAACTGGGTAGACACCTTTCAGCCCTTGGATCACAGGCAGATTTGATCCCGAGACAGAACAATGCTACAAAACAGTGGACCATTGTGCTGTGGTGACCACTCATCAGAGAATGGAAATTAGTCCAAAAATTTGTTAAATGGGACCCATTTCGGACTGAAACTATTACTGTCAGATATTGTCCAGCTAAAATGTAATGTGTAAGTGATTCAAGCTCCTAAGCTGGCTGTTGACGTTGATTCCATAACAGCATTTAAAAGTGAATTAGTAAATATTTGATAAAAAAATATTAAAATATTAAAGGATTAGAGAAGATGTCTCCAATGGGACAACTGATACAAGTAGATACAATGACCTGAATAGCCTTGTATGATTCTAAACGAGAACTAATATGTATCATTATTTTGCTACAGATCTTTAGAATTAATTTGAAAATAATTGTATTTTTTCTGGTCCAAACTGGTACTAATGTAGTTGTTTCCATTCCTGTTACACCCCAGTGTAAAACTGAGCCTAATGTCATTATCCAGTGATTTCTGCTAGAGAGTCTTGCATGTGGATGGCAGATGAGGACACACCTAGTTGTGATTCCTCCCAGACTCTGGCACTAACTAGCTCCACAATAAAGAATGATCATCTGGTGAGATCAGAAAGTGTCAGTGCCTGAACACCCACCTCCTCTGACTGGACACACCCCTCCACTGCTTGGACATACACTCTCCTCTGCCTGGACACCCCCTCCTCTGCCTGGACACCCCCTCCTCTGCCTTCCCCATTCTCTCAGCTAAAGCAGGCCACCATGGGAGGTTGAGCATTCATGTCACACACTCCTAACCTCTAGAAATCCCTCCCTCAGTCCCTCCACCCAATTCCCTTTTAAATGCTGTTATGGAATCAACTTCAACATCCAGTTTAGGAGTTTGAGCCTACCTCTCTTTATTTTTAAATTGCACTTTAACCCCTACCTCTTCAATCGCACCTATGGTCACCTCCCCTTCCCCCATCTCGTTTGCTTGGAGTCCAACCCGCCACTGTGCAGGGCTCCAAGACACTATTGTGCGTGAAGGGTGTTGTATAAATGCAAGTTGTCATTGGTGGTGGTGGTGGTATTGCTTGGGAAACCGTACCCCAACTTCAGCCTGCTCCTTAACTAGACCAGCAAAAATTGGGGAAGATGAATATTGAGATCTAGAAACCTTTCTCCTCACTCACTTTCATATTTGGTGTGCAAACAACTAGAAAAAAGGTGATCTAGTTTTAGAACTATATAAGTTTAGGGCTGCACTTTAGCCTCCTTCTATTGCAGCATATTTCCAGACCGCACCGTTTAATTCAATGTTGGACGGCGCACCATTTTCCAGCACTCAAAAACCTCCCTTTACTGATCGCAAAGTAGCAATTTACCCCAGAAAAAAATGTTTGCAAGAAAAATATTTGCAGAACATCAAAGTTCAATCTGCCAACTGTGCTGTTAGTTGTCCTCATATGGCCAGCAGTTTGAGCTCTGCAATAGGGGCTCAGAACTGTTGGGTTAAGGAAGGGAAGAAGCAGCCAAGAATTTCTGCTTCTGATTTCTTGTTAAAAAGCACTTTGGAAAGTGGATGTGGGCAGAATCAGACTTGGCTTTCTCTCTCCCCACAGTAGGATAGGCTGCAGACATCCAGCTGACACTCCACTGCAGTGCTGGGGGATGTATTGACTTGTCAGAAATGTCATCTTTTGGATGAGATGTTGAACTGAGGTCCCATCTACCTGGTTAGTGGATGTTAAAGACCTGAAAAGAGAAGAGAGTTCCTCCCAATGTCCTTGCAGCAACCCCCCAAATAAAATTAGTCACTCAATCCATGGCTTGTTGTGGGACATTGGTGTGTGTAAATTATTATTATTATTGTGTGTAAATTGATTGCTGTGTTCACCTACAATAACACAGTGACTAAACTTTACAGTTAAATCCTGTGAAGGGCTTTGAAACATTCTCCCGGTATAAGAGACGCCATACCAAATAAAGACTATTTGGCTGAGAAATTGGAGGTCACCTGACACCAATCGTACCATACCCCTACATTAGTCAGGAACTTTCAGGAGAGATGGAGAAATATGGACATCTGCTGCCTATTTGGGAGGATTTGGTATACAAAAATTCCAATAGGATAATTTATTCTCCCAAAAGGTAACTTATAATTCTAGCCGTTTCCAATGTGTAGATTCCAAATACTACATTAATGTATTGTGATGGATGTTGAGTGGGTTTATTGCATACACCCCAGTAATAAAACAATAGTCAATCCAAGTAAATAGTTATGTTGCTTAAATAATAGTCATAAAGCAAACGGTTAGTTCAAATCACAAGACAATCAAACAACTAAATGTTTCAGATTCTTGAAATACTTATGTGAATAGATTCACTCAAGGAAGCAGTCCTCTGCACATCAAAGTATTTAAAGATGACATCCCTGGAGTTGGAGATGTGCTGAACAGGGGATTTAAACTGCACTCCTGCCAAGAAATGCTGCTGAGATTGTCCAGTACTCGCTGAAAAATCATAACCTGATAAACACCAGCACTTAACTGGTGCTGACTGCTGCAAATCCCATCTCTTTCCTGCCATAGCACAAGTTTGATTGATGCAAATAAGAAGACTGTTTGAATTCATTTTATTTGTGCAGAAGGAACCAGTTGGATTCCTGACTTCCTTTGGTGTCTGTTTCTTATTTATCAATGTACACAACCATCATTAGCGCTGTTACAAGTCATACTTGGACCTTAATCTGCGCTCGCTGAATAAAGGCAGCACAGCCCAGTCACAGTGCAGTCAGTGCCCTGTCTTTAACAATGTCCTGGATCCCTCTGTCATGAGAAAATGTACGTATCTTTCGAGGAACATAGAAACGTAGGGAAACAGGGATAGGAGACCATTCAACCCATCAAGCCTGTTCCATTAGTTTTTTTTAGATCTAGGCAGACTTTTTATTGCCAATGCCATGGCCTTGCACTCTGCCCTTTAATCGTTCTGATGTACGTGGGGGAATCGTGCACTATTAACAGAACATTTCTGCATACTCCAGTATGTGCAATAAACCCTCTCTGCTAATATGCAGTAAATGCTTTCCACTAATGTGCGGTAAACCCTCTCCACATCCATCGCACTACATTAATGGAATATTTGAAATCAACACATTGGAAGTGCAAATGGCTACAATTATAACTTACCTTTCCGAGAATCAATTATCCTCTTGGAACTTGCACACCACAAGACATCATCCGCCCAAATAGGCAGCCAACGTTGATAATGGAAGGGAGACCACAATCAAGCCCAATTCTTTTGTCTCAGCTGTTATGTGTACTTCTGCACAGTCCAACAGAGAGGACCACTGGCTATCAATCTGAAGCAGCCCAGGCATAATGAGATCAGGGCTGATGGTAACTGAGGACAGACCTGAAACTTCACTGGTTGATCTTCTCAGTATGACACCGAGCAGATATACAAGTGACCTGCTTAATATCACCAGGAACCTTGAGGATAAAAGAGCTTTTAATGCAATCGAACAGTTCAGAAATTATTACGTTTACATCCACGTTTGAGTATAGACAGCTAATTGATGCTCTGACACTGGAGATGTCTGTTATGTTGTGGCTATACTGTTGAGACTTTACCCCCAGCACTGTGGAGCACGAAGCTCCATTTATACCACCCAATCCATGGCACTTTCAGTTGGGATACAAATAAAACAAACATGGTTTGGTTGTTCTGCGCAATCATACCCTTAGCCCATGTGCAGAGCGCGCCATCTAAACCTTGCAACCTTGAATGCCATCTAAACCTTGCACAGAACAGATATGACTGTTTCAGATACACAGTTTATTCAGTCAGCAGAACATCAGGATACAAATCATCCCAACCTTGGTTATAATTACACGGCTCCATTGCTTCACTGGTGCTGATGTGGGCTAAGTGCTGTTCAGTTCCATGCGTTTTTCGGTAACGATTTGTGGCTGTGCACTTATTAATACCCAGCACCCAATGATGTGCAAGCGATTGAGTCTTAGATTTAGAAGATAACATGACTTATAATTTAAAAATCCATTCCATGTAATTATAAACGGCTGGCAACAATTTGCTGAATGTAGGGAATGGAGCAGAATAACACTTTGCCCATGTCAACAAATTTGCTAGAATTGATCCAAGGGAAGTGCACACTCGTTGTGTGTGACCTTCATCTGACAACCCACTATCATGCTAAAACCAAAGACTGGTCTGTATGAAATATTTAATGGGCTCAATATTGTAGTATTTCTCAATGTAAATGGGTTGAGTCTTGAGCTACTATGACCCGCTCTCTGGAATTCATCCAAAATCCCTTTGCTTTGCTCCTTCTCTCCCTGGCTTCAATACCCTCTTGCCCCTCTTGAAGTCTATATTAGCTTTTAAGAGAAAATAAGCTTTAAATAAATTGAAAAAGGTAGATATAGAAAAAGAGAAATGGAGGATGGGATTTAATAAACTGCTCTTTCAAAGAGCCAGAACAGACATAATGAGCCAAATGGCCTCCTTCACTTCTATAAATTTCTGTGATTCTAAAACTGTATCTTTTTAACCATAACTTTGGTCAGTACCTTTAAATTCTCCTTCCTCCTTATCATTTGTCTGAAGCACTTCAGAATGTTTATCCTACATTAATGAAGCTTGAGATCCCCATTCCCCAGTGGATGCAATTCAAGATTCTCATCCTCACTTTTAAATGCTGCCATGGTCTCATCTCACCCCATCTCTGTAACCCTGCTGCCTCAGCTGCTCCCTCCATTCCGTAAATACTTACCTTCATGTCCCTTGGTCGATCTACCCCACTATAAGTAATTGAACTTTCAGCCATTCTGTGCCCTCTGGGATGCGTACACCTCACCCACATTGAATCCACACCTCATCACCTATCTTTCTTACTACACTTTAGCCACCTTAACCAACACCTGCCCCAAACTCTCAACCCAGCTCGGGACAGTTACCAGGCTGTGTGAAGCACTTTGAGTTGTCTTCCTGACAACGCTATATAAATGTTAATTGTTGTTGTTGTTAAATGTTAAGTGAAGCTGTTGATGGATTCCATAGACTCCTGTAATAGAAACTAGTTTGAGGACTGCAATTGATCAAGGTGAAAAGAAACAAAATTCTCCACTTGGGACTTATTAAGGGGTGAGGAGTTTCCATTCATAGCACTAACTGAAGAGTCTCCTTTCCCTTAAATTCCAGTTGTTATCGAGGATAGCCTGAGATGTGGACAATGATGTGGAATTGAACTGCAATACCCCGAAGTGTAGCCCACAGAGTTAAACTGGTTTCAGATTGTTCCCAACACAATCCAAGCACATCATTACAGCACTTCTGGGCATTTGCTGGTGATTGTCACATTATCTCATTCACTCAAAAATAGCTCTAGTTCTGGGCTAGTAAGATTGGGCTGGGAAAAAAGAATAAGGCAAAAATCTCATGGGCCCTTTTTAAAGGGAAGGTTAAATCCATTTTTTTTCCACTCTCAATTCATACTGAGCTGATAGCTTAGGTTGATATTCCAGCGCAGTGTTGGGGGAGTGCTGAATTATCAGAAGTGCTGACCTTTAAATGAGACATTAAACTGAAATGAGACATCTGCCTGTTCAGGTAGACATTAAAGATCCCATGACACTATTCGAAAAGAGAGAAGGGAATTTATCCCAGTGTCCTGCCCGACCAAACCCCAAACAAGATTGATCATTCACTTCATGGCTGTTTGTGGAACATTGCTGTGGGCAAACTGGCTGCTGGATTTGCTACACATACACAGTCACTACACTTCACAGTAAATCAGTGAATCCTACAAACCGTTTTGAGACGTTCTTGATATAATAGGTGCTATATCAAATGCAAGGATTATTATTGTATCATATATACACTTGTCAATAATACAAGTGAGCAAACTTATCTGAGAGACGGCATTTCAAGAGAGCTGAATCTGCTGTTGAAGCTTGGGAGTAATGTGCTCCAGTGATTGCTGGGGCTCCCTCCAGCAACAGCTCCTCAGCATTGGAAGCCCAGGGTGCGTTCAGTCATTGTGTGCCAGTGAGCACTGAATCCCACCAGATTGACGATCAGTCTCATGGTTTAAATTGGAGCTATAAATAGAGGTAAGTTACGACTTGCACTGAAATAACTGCATGACGGACATAAAGCAAATTGCCTACATTTCACTGAGGTGTTGTGTGATTTGTATTACTGTAGCTAAGTATATAAATTGCATGCTAAAATCAAATTACCCAGATGAAGATTAGAGTCAAGCGACAGACCTCATGTCTGTGTCAAGCACAGTTACGTGAGCACGAGTCCTTGCAACTCTGAATGCTCCTAGCAGCTGTGTTATCCAATATTATTGTCTTTCCTTCCAACCTTTGCCAGGTTTTTTCACTGTTAAATGTCAGCCTGGCTCAGCTAGTAGTAATTTGATCTCCAAGGCAGAAGATTGTGGGTTCAAACCAATGTCAGGGTTTTTTCTGGGTCGATACTCCAGTGGAGTGCTGGGGACGAGCTGTACTGTCTGTTGGTTGAGATGTAAACCAGATGTCCCATCTGCCTGTTCAGGTGGACCTTAAAGATCCATTGAGACTATTCAAAAAGAGAAGGGAGATTTTCCTGGTGTTCTGGCCAACAATCCCCAAATAAATTCACTTCATGGCTGTTTATGAGGCACTGCTGTGCGTATATTGTCTACTGTGTTTGCCTACAAAATACAGTCATTGCCCTTTACATTGAATTCTGTCAAGCAGTTTGAGATGTCCTCCTGACGTGAAAGGCACTACATATGGAGTTCCAGAGGGTACAGAATTGTTGAAAGTTATATCAAATGCAAAGATTATTATTATTGTAAAAATGTCCTCTCTAGGTTCATCTGAAATAACATTGTACTCACTCCCAGTGCTCTTTTAACACAATGCCTTGGTCTGCCTTTCTCCTCTTATTCTTATTTATTGCTTCCACCTCAGTCCCTTTGCTCCTCTATTGAAAGCTAAGTCTTCATCCTGCTGTGCGCAATTGAGCACCACATTCCATGACACTATTCAAAAAGAGAAGGGTTTTCAAAAAATATACTTTGAGGTGTATTTTTTTTACAGAAACAATGATTTACAATTGCAAGTTGTGACTGGTGACAAATATTTTGTTCACTAGGCAATGTGGCAAATGTAGTCCAGGTGATATTCATCACATCATTCTCACAGTGAGGTGGGAGAAGCCATGACTGTAGGTTTTAAGGCATATTGAATAAAGATGGTGAAATGGAACACTAATAATAATTATCCTTCCATTTGACATAGTATCTTTCACATTGGGAGGATGTCTCAAATCAGCTCACAGGATTTACTGTAAACGGCAGGGACTGTGTGCTTTTTTAGACAAACTCAATTTTTAAAAAAAAATCCAAAAAAATCAGAACAACAAAGAGCTCCCACAAACTAATAAATGAAAAAAAGTGTTAAGTGATGTGATAATTTCACAAGAGTCGGTTTATGTGAATTGAGGAGGGAGGCTCTTTGAATTCCGACCAGCTTGAATGTTCCTGTGCTCCTCTCCGATGCAGCTCAGTGAAGCTAACTCCAGATCTAACATTGACACACTGCTAGAACCAACTGTTCCTGATACCCAGACTCATACGACAGGTCCCGAGATACCACAACGCACTCCGCTGCCACAGGGAAAATTACAACTTGCCTACAGAGACACATTGCTTCACAAAGACAAGGAAATTAATTGTAGCATGGGCTAATGCATACAATTCTGCTCATGTCAAGCTACTGATCTCGGCCAAGCTTCTGCAAAAGAGGAGAGACTGGAGGAGCTGGGATTGCTATCCTTAATAATAATAATAATAATCCTTGCATTTGATATAGCGCTTTTCATGACTTCTAGACGTCCCAAAGCGCTTCACAGAATATACTGTAAATATACTGTATATTTGTGGGCCAACGCGGCAGCCAATTGCGCACAGCAATGTCCCACAGACAGTCGTGGATTGAAAATGACCAATTTATTATTGTTTTGTTTTTTTGGAGGGATTATTATTGTTAGAACTAGAACTTATTATTATTACTAGAACTTAGGGAATAGAAGGTTAAGGGGAGATTTAATAGAGGTGTTCAAAATTATGAGGGGTTTTGATAAGAATAAATAAGGAGAAACTGTTTCCACTGGCAGGTGGGTCGGTAACCAAAGGACACCGATTTAAGATAATCGACAAAAGAACCAGAGGTGAGATGAGGAGTAATTTTTTTACACATTGTTACGATCTGGAATGCACTGCCTAAAAGGGTGATGGAAGCAGATTCAATAATAACTTGAAAAGGGATTTGGATAGATACTTGGAAAAAAAAAGTTGCAAGGAGTGGGACGAATTGGATACCTCTTTCAAAGAGCCAACACAGGCACCATGGGCCGAATGGCCTCCTGTGCTTCTATGATTCTAAAAGGAAGGGCATATCTCCAGAGAGAGTCAAGTGATTGCTCTCACACGCCACCTAATGACTGGTTTGAGCTTGGCACATATAATGTCTGCTAATTTTGTCAAGCAAAGATTCAAAGAGGGGGAAAGTGAGAGAGAAAAGAGAAACCAAAACGTTTTTTTTTAAGAGAAGTAAACACATTCCCAACCAACGTCCAGTGTGTTACTGTAATGGTTAGCTGCTTCCCTTTCATTGAACCTGGGTTCCTACCCCACACATAACCAATGCATGACTGTTGCTCCTGTTAAGCTGACTGGCTGGGAAGACACTGAATGGAAGCTGGGTATTTACTATGAACTGGAGGGAAAGTCAAGCTTCCTACTATTCAACTGAGAGCGAGAGTAGCAGAAAGCTGGGGACTGATCTACTGGCTTCATTCAATAGAATGGCTGATGAAACCAGGTTCCTGGGCTCTGGAGTTAGTCTGTGAATTATAGAATGAATTTCACATCAGTTAACATTGCAGTTCTGTGGATTTGTGCAGTGATGTTGATCAAAAAAGAAGCTACATTACAGTTTACTATTAAAAATTTTGAATAGTTTATTGCAGCCTATAAAAAAAACTTTGCAAAAAGATCGGAAAGCCGGATTAAAGTGCCCAAGGATGGTACGTTAAGTGAAAGGCGCTACGTAAATCCAGTGCGAGTTGTTGTTTGAAGGTTGCAGAAATGTGAATCGAGTAAAAGTATCACTGGTGAAAAACAGAGGTTTGAGATAGCCGTTTTCACCTTGACTTTAAGCCCTCTACAAGGTCATGCATTTTTAAAGAAGGACTAAAGTCTTTACATTAGTCATTCTCGTGTACAGGTGCAACATGTGAAATGTGTTTTGGGGCAGAGGATAAAGCAGAAAGCAAAACGTCTTATGCAAAACGATTGGCACACCACACCATCCAGGGCCAGTGTTCTCATCCGATCGTAAGTTGTTTAATTCTCAGAGCAAACCTTTTAATGTCAGCCTTTCCCGTGACTCTGTGTTAAAAGGGCCTGCACTGGCCTGTTTACTCAGAGTGCAAACTTATTAAGCCACTGATGTCAGATTAAAGGAAGAAAGGGGAGAAATCAAAGACACTAAACTGCACATAAAAGGGAATCGCTAGCAACCAATCTGTTCTACTTCCAGCCATTTGCACTTTATGAATAAGGGTCAATCTGGTATTGGCACCCAAACGTAATGTTCTTATGTGCTTAAGCTGCTTTACAGGCTGAATAAGTGATGGTGATCCACAACGCCTCACCTAATCATTGAGGCACAGAGAGGTTGCAGTTGAGAAAAGGCAATGTAGCCATGGTTCCATTGTGAGTTATTAACAGTTGGAGATATGAGTCAATAGCATAAATAAATCAATACATTTAACCTTCCCCGATTTCAGGTTTAACATTGCTGTCCAGTCAATTCATTGTTCTTTGTTAAAACTGGTGAAATAGCTACAGCAAAGTCTATGTTCCTAGGCCCCACTTCTCCTTAACCAACTTTTAAATGAAAAGCTACTCGATTCGCTCGGCATATGCATTTGTCCAATCCATTTTATGTTTCAATAAAAAGATTAAATGTATTCCTGTCTTGTATCTACCCAGCTAATGTCCTTTAAATCTCTACGATTTACCAAATTAAACTAATTTAAAGTGCTTCCACAAGCAACATCTGCAGGCTGACGTTAGTCTCTGTCTTTCTTAGGCCAAAGGAACTGCTCTCCTTCGCATTGATCTCTGAATAGTCATGCCTGTCAGGAAGCCATATCAACCATTATCATTCTAATTTTACTGCCTTTCTTGGTCCCTAATCTAATTTGCAACGATGCTCAAGCATTTCGCAAAGCTACAGCACTTTCTTCAGAATTTCAACAAGAGCATTAAACCCCCCAATTTACATTAATGAAGTGCACATTTAATTAGGGGAAGAGGGTAAATGGAGGGCTCTTCAAGACCGGTTGTGCGATATGATAGGCACTTGAAAAACTAAGAAGATGCATCTGATTAAAGACTTCCATTCAAACACCCGGCTCCATTTCATTTCGCTGCATTCTCCATTACGTGAGCCCAAGATAAACTCAAATTTACTGAAGCCGTCAAAAGCCATTGAAAGAGAGCAGAACAATTACCTTTCATTGGGCAGTTTGCAGGGTTCTGACTGGCTGCCTGAGCACAATTTGTCGCTCACAGAGGCAAAGGCAAAAGGCGACTTGTGTCCAAGGCAGAAAATATCTCGGAGCGCCCAGGATGTCTGGCAAAAGACTGAACAATCCTCTCGGTTTGTTCTTTAAAATCCCCAAAAATAAATACAGTGACACAAGAGCTGCCTTTTCTCCTTTCATTTGCCAGGCTTCACCGACTACTTTGAAGAAGTCGAATATGTATTACGCAATTGCTTCAATTGTCCTTGGGGTTCTTTTTAATCCGTTTTAAGGCACGTAAGTGACCTCGGTATGAAAAGGTTATAATATCAGGCTGCCTCACTTAGAAGCTAGTATAACATGGTAACATTGCTGGAGGCTGGTGACACTTTTCTGCTGCATCACTACATTTTAAACAACAATGGGGATCAGAGTGCTTGACATATCCATAGTGAAGTCACATTGGTGTTACGTCTGGCTTGGTGCAGAGAAGCTACTCATGCAAGGGATACACAATTATATGGAGGATTTTGTTTTTGTTCAGTTTAAAAATGTGTTCGACATAAAGCAGTGAACAAATGGGCTTCTTTTCGGGGAGGAGGAATACAGCAGCAGTTTTTGCGCAGTGATTATGCAGCCACTGTGGTGCAGGGGATTATGATCGGTCATCTTTAAACACCGATTGTGAGAGGACGTATTTTGATTTGGTCTTGTTATATTTCTGGGTTTGCCGTGATGGAGGGCATATTGGAGCATTTCCTTGTTGCTGATCTTTTTCTTTTGCCACTTGTGTGTATTTCATCCACAAAACATACCGTCAATTCACTTTACAGTATATTCTGTGAAGCACTTTGAGACGTCTCGAAGACGTGATAAGGCACTATATCAAATGCAAGGATTATTATATTATTTTTTCTTTTCCCCCGACATTTCGAACAGAGAAGGTTGTCTATGGCCATTGATTACTGGATTGTACGAGACTCTTTGGGCTCAAAATTGCAGTATCCCTCAACATATTCTATTCCCTGAACATTTCCCAGAAAAATTAAGGAAAGTTTGGGATCTAATTCCCCCCCAACCCCCTTTCTGTTCACCCGAAGATAAACAGAGTCATACCACTTTACAGTGCATCTTGTGAAGTTTTTTGAGACGTCTCAACGCTGCGATAAGGTGCTATATCAAATTCAAGGATTATTATTCCTCCCCTCTCCCACCCACACCCGCTAACTTCTGTTTTCTCCTCTGGGCCATTCAGAATAGACAGTGAGTGACTTGATCGTTTTGTTTCCTAGCTGCCAGAACTGCTCTTATAATTTACTTTAAAAATTATTTGTTAAGCCACTTTCGGGGGATAATGTGCGAAAATCTGTGCTCTCCGGGCCTAATCCAAGACTTTCCCAGTGCTGTGGTATCTGAATGTGTCACTTCCATTTATTTACTTAATGAGAAAGAAAGATGATAATGATAATAATAATGGTAATAATAATAATAATCCTTACATCATGTCAGGAAGATGTCCCAATGCACTTCACAGGATATTTTGTAAAGTGTAGTGACTGTGTGTTTTGCAGGCAAATGCACCAGCCAATTTGTGCACCACAATGTCTGACAACATTGAGAGGACGTCTCAAAGCACTTCACACAGCTGAATGAGAGCCCAAGCTGGAGACAGGGGAGGAAACTCAAGTGGGTGGGGGAAAGGTGATTCAAAAACGCAGTCGAAAGTTAGGTCTTAGAAACACTTCAAGTTCCCAACTTTTTTAAATTCTAAGATATATACACAAGATGCGTAGTTTTAAGTGCTCTGAGATCCTACCCCATACAAATGCAAGTTGTTGTTGTAGTTATAACTGGTTGTGTTTCCAAATGAACAGGATAATAAATCAGAAGATTTTGGTTAAAAAATATGAAGCTTTTACTTTTTTAAAAATATAAGCATTTATTAAGTTAATCAATTTAGTTTTATGTTTTTTTCTCTCTTAAAGTTCGGAATAGATTAGTTTCAGGAGATTATTGTTTATCGTTAGGAATAGTTTCAGAAGGTTTTTGACATCAGACTAAGAGGGGAGAGACAGACGCTTTCAGTCAGGGTTTCCTATTCTAGTCCAGATCAGTGATTCCTGCTGAACAATAATAATAATAATAATCCTTGCATTTGATATAGCGCTTTTCACGTCGGGAGGACGTCCCAATGTTGCCCAAAGAGGAGGGGAGAATAGTAGATGAGAAGGAAAGAGTAAAATGAATAATGTGCTTTCAATAAAATATTTTAAAAAAACTTATAAGGTCTAATTTCTTGTATTTCCTAACAGGTTTCCTTAATGATCTGAGGGATTTTTTGCTTTGGACATAGAAGATCACATTGGAGTGTGATTCCTACAGATCAACCGTGATGTTCTTCCAGTTAGAGAAAGGAAGAAAGAGGTTCCCATGTGATTCATGTAGGTTATTAATTCGGTTCTCTCAGGATGGTTTGTCAAATGCCCGAATATCACAAAATATCACATCTCATGCAGTCGAAGCTCCCATCACCTTCTTATAAGTCCAACCTACTTCAGCCTCTGTTTGTTTCATGGCTCACTCACGAGAGAGAGAGAGCAACCTTCATAAAACATCTTCATTTATAACCCGCACCCTTCCTAACCTTTCAGCACTTATTGTGCAGTGCCCGAAGCGGGACCCACTGTTTTCTCATAAAGACACCAGTGTTTTGACCCTGACACCTACACACACGCACAAACACTTCAAAAAGTTCAGACAATGCTGACGGATAAAAGTGCGAATGTGTAAATTCAGCCTCGGCCGTCGGCAATAAAGTGTGTGCGCAGAGGGAGCTTCAGGGATTCTCTGTCCTAGGGTAGACTTGTGTTTGTCTGCAGTTCGCTCCCATCCTAAGAGTTACTAAATGTCAGCGATGAATTTTTTTTCGTGCTTGAAAAAAACCCACTGTGTGTTTGTGTTTGGGGTGAGGAGATGTGTGCGTGTGTAGGGGTGGGTGGGGGTGGTGGGTGTTGTATAATGGACAAGTACAAAGATTTATTCAGGAGCAGCACAGTGAGAATGGCAAGCTGAAACCCGGAGAAGAAGTGGCGCTGAACAATAAGAGTGGAATTGACCAAGAGAGAGAGAGAGAGAAAAGAAAGATATAAATTCATTTATTTGCACTTTGCTGACCCTTGCTTTTACTCCTGTCTGCTGCAGCCACCCAGGGAAAAGTAAAATGCTTTTTCCTCTCACAATATTGAGAAAAATTGAAATCTGGAAGAAAGACCCACCAGATGCTTTATTGTCTTATAGCTTTCCAGATAATTAGCCAGGGATAAAGGACCTCCGCATGGCTTCATTGCGCTGAATGAACTTGGATATTGCTGCACAGTCGTGTGTTTTATGATTCATGCTTCGTTATCCAGCGCCTTTGGTGACTGCCAGGTACTTTATCAGTGAGGGCCGGTGTAGGCTTGCCAGCTGAAACGCGGCAATGCAGAGTTAACTATGCGTGACAGATGTCCATGAAATTGTTTAACATACACAGGACAAAGCTGTCTCATGTCACTTGGCGGCTTCCTGCTGGCTTTTAGAATACCACCAGCCCCCACTGCCCCCCCTCCTCTCCAAGTAAAAATAATAACCTCCACACAACAACTGCATTGGCTTTGGCTGATATTAAAAAGATAGCAGAGCGAATCTGGAGCATCGCGAATGTAACTGAGAGGCAGTAGCCGTGCAGGCCTAGTAAGTGGGCAAGCAAAAGGGCAAGGCATTTGTCTGCTCAAACTCCATTGTACAGAAAGGGCTTTATTGGCCTTGTAAAACTGTTGACTCCTATAGGCTGCATAATGAAGCCTGCTGGGCCACAATTAATTCCTGCAGTATAGTGTGGGTGGCCTGATAAACATTTCGCTGATGTTTCATTCCCACCCCTTTGACTACGACCCTGGTCAGCCAACTTTTATACCCATGACAGCTTCATGAAGCACAAAACATGGAGCAATACATGGCATGAAATTGGTGACAATGCCTAGCAAAAGGAGGAACAATTCTCAGGCAGGATGTGATCACAATATGCTTGATTTGATCTGGAAACAGATGCAGGCACTGGGTATTGTCCGAGTGACTGAAAAGACATGACCCTCGAAGTGCCAGAGACAAGAGACGATCCTAAAGCGTCGGGTGGGAGGAGGGGAGAAGGGGTGAAACCAATGAATAAATCAGGGCATTAAAAAGGGGAGAAATATGCTAAAGAGGACTTCACAGAAAAGGCAGCTCAAAGCCTAGTACTGCCCCTGCAGCTGAACACAGCTGGGACAAAGGGGTGTCAACAGATGGGAGCTGGCCTGAAAGAAACCAAGTGTTCTCTAGTTAAGAATTGCTATTTGTTTAGCCTGTTTCAGCAGGTGTCCTGAGAAGCACAATCCAGCAGGTTAAGTGGTTTTGTGGTGGTTTAATAAAGGTCAGCGCATGTATCAGTAGCTTGTTTTTTTGGGGGGTTTGTAATTGCTCGACACATAGCCACAAATATTCATTTAACAGCCTCCCTCTCTTAAGTCCATTTCTCTCTCTCTGGCGGAGCAGCTTTTCTTATTTTCCAGAAACAAAAACTTTGCATTTGCTTTTATCATAGTCTGATTCATCTCCACTTCGCTTGAAGTGACAGGGACATCGTGCGCACCTCGTTGGTTACTTTTAATTATTGACGCTGTTTGACAGACGGGAATATAATCGGCTGCACATTCTTGCCTAGAAGAATGGATTTTATTTTGGCGCAATTGTGCCCAAACCTGAGAGGGTAGGGGGAGTGGAGATGGGCCTCTTACAGACCTACAGACTAGTAATTCAGTCAAAGTGGATGGATGTCAGAATGTTAATGTGTGAATAAGAGTAAGAAAATTACATTCAATTTTTTTGGGGCGTATTGGGCTGGGGCAGGGTGATGATGATGATAATAATAATAATAGTAATAATAAACACAACCATTGCTGGTTATCTCAAAGGATGTCTTAATTATAATAATATAATAAGAAGAATTATTTTATAATAATAATTTTATTACTAAATATCAACCTCCTGCAAAAAATAGCTATTTGAGGAAGCTCAAATATATTAAGAAAAACAATATCCATTCATATGTAAAGTGGTAATGTAATTGGTCTGACTGACCCTTTACTGAAAACTATTCAAAAAGAGTTATTTAAACTATACTAACATAATAATATATAACAATCCTTGCATTCAATATAATGCATTTCATGATGTGAAGTAATCTCAAAATGCTTAACAGGATTGACTGTAAAATGTTGTGACCTCAAGTGAACATGGGTTTAAAGATTTAAAACGATGGATCTTTAAAATAATTTTTTTTCTATCCACCTTTTTCTTTCCGGAAATAAATTTTGCCGGCTGACGTGTTGTGACAGTAAACATTTGGGTGACCTGTATTTTCGTTGCTTTTCCCTTGCTTGTTGAAGATTTGATAGTGTGGGCCGTGTTTGACTTTGCAAGTCAGAAATTCTGGTTTGAAAAGTCGAGTGATTCAAATCCTGCAGCACTGCAAACTCAATTCCCCCAGTTAATTCATTAATCTCAGGACATTGCTCTGCACAAATGGGCTGCTGCCTTTGCCTACAAAATACGCAGTCACTACACTTAACAGTAAATCTTACAAAGCACTTTGAGATATCCTACTGATGTGAAGTGTGCTATATCGATTGCAAGGATTATTATTATTATTTTAAATCAGTTGGTGGACAGGTGGAAAAGTTCAGTGAAGCTTCACAGTATCAAATCTAACCATATCGTGAAGCATGTTCGCTCTCAAAGAAAAAAGGGAACTTTCCTTTTTACCTGTTGCTGTCTTTCATACCATCACTCGCTGCTCTCTGAGAAGCAGCACTTCCGATGGAATGGCATGATTGGTTTCCCAAAGCTACAGTATTGTTGAGCAGGTAAGTGTCCTCCCTGCCCTGTGCACTCCAAAGTTAAGACTGAATTCAACAATTTGGTTACTCTGAAATGCCCTACAGAGTAAATCTAAATTCACAGTGAATTTCCACCCGGAAACATCTATCCATTTCTTTTCTTAAATGCATCAACTGATTTCTCATCTATGGCTTCCTGGGTAGAGCTTTCCAGATTCTTATGGAAATATCCACTTTAGGGTTATATCCACTTGTAACTGATGGACCCACGAGTGGAAAACAAATCACTCGCTACTAACTTTGTCCAGCCGCTTCATAATTTTCATAACTGACTCATTAGCAGGATCTGGAAGGGCAAAATAGTCACTGGGGGCAGGGAATCATCCCAACTCACACACTGGGGTCCCCAAGCTCTTGTCAACCTGCACCTCATACTTTCCGGAATTAGGTGAGCAGGATGTGTCCCTCCAGGGGGAGAGTGCGCATTCCATTCCAACAATCTATCTCTGGGATTTCCATGTGTAGGTGGGATGCATGGAAATCTCAATTTGGTTGGATACTCTTAAGCCTGGTGATGGGTTTCCACATGTCAGACACCCGGCTGACCAAAATAAATATGTAAACTATACCATCAAACCACCCTAGTCTTCTTTGCTAAGTCATTACCTTGGCAAATTGCAATATAATCTCAGCAAAATGTGAGGACTCCAGCCCCTCTGTGAGTTACTTTGAAACAAGTGAGTGTTCTTATGTAAGCATACAAAGTTCTCAATTGCACCGATGAGGTGAGGATGTCTGTTGGACATCAAGTCCTGGATGAGAGCTAACTTTCTCCAGTTGTATGTCAACAAGACCGAGGCCCTCCTGCTTGGGGGGTGGGAGTGGGAAGATAACTAAAGGCAAAGTCAAAAAGGAAGGTCTTGAGGTGGACTTTAAGGAGGCGAGGGAAGGGGCTAGGCAAAGGGACACCAGAATGGAGTTCCAGAGAATAGGCAGAAAAACTGAAGGCCCGACTGCTGAAGGTGGGTTGGGCAGGGTGGAGTATGTGAAGCAGCTCGGTGCTCACTCAACGGAGGAGTGACTGGGTTTGTAGGGTTTTAGAAGGTCATAGAGGTAGGGTGGGGCAAGACCATGGAGGAATTTAAAAGTGAGGATGAGATCTCAAACTCAACTACACTTTATAGTAAATCACTATAAATTTACAATAATGTAAATTACTGTAAAGTGTAGTGAATTACTACATTTTATAATAAATCCTACAAAACACGTTGAGAAGTTTTGATGACACGATAAGGTGTTATATTAAACGAAAGATTATTACTGTATTATATTATATTACTATAATAGATTGGTTTGAATTCTACAAGGCAGCTCTAATGCAATGATGGGAATCTTGGAATTGATATGATAATCCACTGTAGAGCTTTGCTCGTGTGGTCTATGATACCATCTGAACCCGCTTGATTACATACGTGCCCAGGTCAGTCCATTGCCCACCGCAGACACGGAGGAAAGCACAGAGATGGATTGCAATTCTATTGAAATGAACGTAGCCATGTTGATATTTTTTCTGTTAAATCACAAAATAAGGTTACATATTGTCACAAAAAATCAGCAAAGCTCAGGTGAACCAAAGCAAGACTTGACAGGTCTATGATTGTCATATGGCCTTGTAACACATCATCTACACATCATAATAATGGTAACTATTATCATTTAGCAATTTTTTTTATTTGATTCTCTCTCTGACACAGATAAACACACATCACTCCGGGGCTGAGAAGATGCACAATTGATATGCTCCCAGGTCTCAACCAGTCCACTAGGAGATGTGTGAGAGAATCGAGACACAACTCAATTTCTCTTGTCCCTGCTCCTCTCCCACAGGCAGAGTTGCCCCAATTTGTTCCCTTTCCTGACAGAACAGCCCTGTGAAGGACTCACTAAGTGGACTCTCACAAGACAAACCCTGATTCAGGTCTAGCCGTCGCAAAAAAATTGATAAGGAGAGTCATAGGAGACTTTGATAAGCACCACACACATCGTGCAAAACACCACCTCCATTTCTAATGCAACAATGATTTTTTCATTCAAACAAAAAAAAGTGAGTCACCTCATGGCATGAGTGCCAACAAAAATTCTGAGGTACATTGAAAAAATAAAATTACAAAAGCATTTGTTAAAAAGGTAAATAATGGGAAAATGGGGCGTCAATTTACAATTGCTGTGGGCAGCCATTCCTTTCCTTTCTCTGGCACCAAAAGACTGCGGCCAGGGTCACATTACATAATTGATGTTAATTTCTTTTATGTATTGTATAATGTATTATGTACAATATATATATTATGTCATATTGTGTATGTAATATATATGGCATATAAATCAGAGTATTATTGACTTTAGAATTTTATTTATGTTGATTGATTGGATTAATGGTGTCTAATTTGTGGAAAAAATTGTAATCCTTGCTTTTGATATAGCGCCTCAGCAAGTTATCTAAATGTCTCAAAGTGCTTCACAACATTTACTGTAAAGTGTTGTGATTGTATGTTTATAGAGGATCCCAGGAGCCAATTTGCACACAGCAATGTCCTGCAAACAGCCATGAAGTCAATGATCAATTTTATGGTCATTTACCATCGTTGAATAGTCACCTCCAATCTATTAACCTGGCTCTCCTTAGAGATGCTGATCGACCTGCTGTGCATTTTTAGCATTGGTTCCTCATCTCAAGGTTCATCTGATGAAACAAAATGAACATCACTCTCAGGTCTTCATCTATTTAAAGACCTCAATCAGATAGCTTTCAGCTGCTATTACTTTGTCTGTAATATACAGTACCTGGATTTTGTTTGGAAAGCACAAGCTCTCATTCAATAATCCTATATCAAATTTACCAAATGTGAGGGTTATTCTTAATTTTACTTTTAAGTTGTCATTGAATATTAATTACCATTCAGTCCAAACCTGCATTAGTGGGCAATCACAATTTGCTTTAGTGGTGGGGAATTATTACCACTGGAAAGTGATCTGCCAATTGACTAACAACTGGGTTCTTACTTACTGCCAGGTAAACAGAAGTGTATGAAGTAAAGGAAACTTGCCTGAGGTTTCATCCTGCTCGGGAATCGAACTTGGGTTCCTTTCACTTGTATGAAAAAAAACATGTGGTTCATGTTTTTGTCATTGTGCCTGATAATCACAGTAGTTGGGAGATCCTTGTGAGTGTGCCTTTGAAAGTCAATGTAGTTTCAGAGGATATATATATAGTGCTTTTCATGTCTTCCAGACGTCTCAAAGCGCTTCACAGAATATACTGTAAAGTGAATTGACTGTATACTTGTGAGGGAAACGCAGCAGCCATTTGTCCACAGCAGTGTTCCTACAAACAATCGTGGATTGAAGTGACCAAATTTTTTTTCTTGAGGGATTATTATCAGGCTTGGGGAGTAAGGAAACTTGCCCAAGGTTTCGCCCTGCTGGGAATCGAACTCAGGTCTCTCGCTTGCAAGGTGAGTGCTCTAACCACTGAGCCACAGGACTTCACAGGATAGGAGGACTCAAGCCCTGTCACTGTGCTCTGGGAATCATTTCTTGTGACGTCTAGTTATTGATTGAATGACCATCAATGTAATTTTAATAAAAATGATAATACATCACTTCAGAGTTGCAGTGGTGATCTTTTACATCAAGCAATCAATATTATAATAAGTGCTTTCCCCTACACTGAAGTCAGGTGTGGAAAAATAGCCAATAGACAAAGAACTGGGAACTTTCATTTCCTTTGTCTAGTGCTCGCTCCCCATTCCCTTCTTTTCACTATCTGTAATTGAAACTTCCGGCCTTATTCCCCTGTCCTCTGGATATTGCTTCCAAAAATCATGTTATGTCTTCAAAAGCCTCTGACGGTGCCTTTGGTCACGTCTTTCAATGTCTTAATTTTCTGCTCAGTGTCCAGCATTATATTTGCCCAAGGGCACTGAGACGGTGAAAACCACCACATAAGTGCAAGTTTTAGTTGTTTAGAAGGTTGGAGCATTGAGAGCTATGAACGCAGTTGATATTGGTACATCATTGGTAGGAAGGAACAAGGAACTTGTATTTGTACACTACTTTCTGACGTCAAAACATTTCAAAGTCCTTTACAGTAAATAACATTATGGGTGATGAGTATCCCACAGACAACCATGAGGTGAATAATAATCCTTGCATTTGATATATAGCCTTATCACATCTTCTAGACGTCTCAAAGTGCTTCACAGAATATACTTGTAAAGTGAATTGATTGTATATTTTTGGGGCGAAACACACAGCCAATAGCGCACAGCAGTGACCCACAAACAGTCGTGGATTGAATGACCAATCCCTTTTTTTTAAAAAAGGGATTATTACCCCCGGAAAAGCGATGCGCCAATCGATTAACAACCAGGTTCCTACTTACTGCGAGGTAAGCAGAGGCATGTGGAGTAAGGAAACTTGCCCAACATTTTGACCTGCCTGGGAATCAAACCCAGGTCCTCTCATCTGCGAGGCGAGTGCACTAACCACTAACAACAACAACAAAATTACATTTGTATAGCGCCTTTCACGTCGGAAGGACATCCCAAGACCCTGGACAGACAGAGTTATGGACCCAAGCTGAGGGTCTGGGTGGAGGGCAGGGGGGGAAGCAGGGAGATCGAAAGTATGGTCGAAGAGGAGGGTCTTGAGGTGGGTCTTGAAGGTGGCGAGGTAGGAGGTGAGACAGAGAGATTGCACGATGGATTTCCAGAGGGTGGGTGCAGAGTGGCGGAAGGCCCACTCGCCGATAGTGGGGTGAACAAGGCGGGGGACATGAAGCAGGCCGGAGCCTGCTGAGCGGAAGAAGCGAACAGGGTGGTAGGGGATTAGGAGGTCGCAAAGGTAGGGGTGAGCAAGGCCACGGAGGGCTTTGAAGGTGAGGGCCAAGATCTTGAACTGTATCCTCTGTGTGATGGGAAGCCAGTGAAGTTGGGCAAGGATGGGGGTGATAGGGTCGTGGAGCTACAAGATTCCACCAATTCAGCTGGAGGATTGGCTAGGACACAGAGAAAATCTCCTATTTCCAGTTAATATTGTGGAATCTTTAACATTTAATGGAGCTCAGTTCAGAGTCTCATCTGAAGGAACAATGCGGAGCTCCCCCAATACTTCACTGGAATGTCAGCCTGGAATGTGAGCTCAATCCTGATATGGGCTTTGAACCCATAATCTTCTGACCCAGAGGGGAGTGTGCTACCGATTGAAGTCAGGGTGACAACTAAAATAACATTTAATGTTCTGTTATTTAATCTGCAGTAATTAGCATTGTGCAAAACAAGCACTTAATTTCCCTACTGAACGACCACACAGGATTTTGTAACCATACTGCATTCAATAGGTGGAGACAATGGCTGTGGACTGTTGTGGCAGTGGATTGCACTCCTATCAGCCCAACAACTTAGATTTATATAACAGCCTTCACATCAGGTCCTTTTCCTCCAGATGCTCATTTCTAATTCTTGTGTTGAAATTAAGCCACAATGCTCCTCTTACCATTGGGCGTTGTGACTTTAATCATTGCGATTGTCTTCGCTACCTGGAATAAATCTTTTTATTCACACTTAAAAAAGGATTTTCCTATTATAAATCCATATCCGCAAAGACTCTTAGCTCAGCTACAAGAATAGTATTTAATTATTACTCTAACAAATTACCTGCTCTTTCCTTCTAATGGGGTATGGTTCCACACACATTCTACTTTAAAGCGCTCTGAGACGCCATCCGGTGTGGAGGGCGCTATATAAATCCAAGTTGTTGTTGTCTATACGGTCTACATGTCTCAGTGCTGAACCACAGCAGTAACTTTAACCACTTACCACCAGGGAATTTAAATGAAGTGATGATTATTAATTGACAATCCTGGGCTGTGTACAGTGTCACTGCTGATGAGAACAGTTTCTCACTGTGCTGTCCTGGCTTGAACTTGGCATCAGCATTAGTGCTGACCCAAGCAGTGCAGCTTACATTTCAGCCACATAGTTTAATAGGGACTGAAACACTGCCCTTTCCACATTACCTCCGGTGACATTGCCTCTCTGTTAAGATGCACATTTTTGTTCAATTAACTTGAATTGATTGCAGTTAGGTTTCACTGGGTTAAAGGGCCAGCTGGTAAATTGTTGATGAAAACAATTCACCTGTTTAGTAAATGGAGGATACCATGACCACTGATCTGATGGAATCGTTGCTTCACAGATTCCATGTCTACCAAGATGCCATCTCATATGAAGGACGCTATATAAATGCAAGTTGCTGTTATTGTATCAACTAACATTGAATTAACATTTAAAACCAATAATACCCAAACTGCATTTCAGATGATCACAGAGCAGCAACAAAGGATGCATTTCAGTCGCCAAACTCCCAGTGAGCCTGAGTGCCCTTTAATGGATTGCAACGCTGAACTGATGTTAGTCGGATATTGGATTAACTCCGATTTTTTTCTGGAATTTAGTTGGTATCCCACTGACTTGTGGTGCATTGTGGAAATCTGTAAGCTTGTAGTCCATCAATCCAATGTTGTGGTATATGAACCAGCACTACAATAGTGAGATTTCAGTGTTGAGGCTTTGGATCCAGCCATTGTGATGAAATCAAGCATGGGTATGGAGCGAGAGAGAGGGAGAGGCCATACCTGAAGCCCAGTCAATGACCTTAGTTATTTTAGGTATCGATTGGACACCTTTTCAACCACGTGTTAACCATGTTTTAAACACTTAACAGGTTGTATGTATTGCATGTTTAAAACAAGCAAAGCCTGCAATAGCACTGCTAATGTAAAGTAACGTGCCACATTCAAATCTGGCTGGCGTTGAGGTTTAAACGAGGGAAAATGTTTACCTGGCTTAGAATAGTGTAAATGGCAATATTAATAAAACATTAAATCAGAATATGACACAAACAGAAAATAACACTACGAAGTAGAACATGTTCATGAAATATTTTACTGGGCTATTAATCATTGGCATGTTTTGTGACCTTTAATGAAACAACAATTGCCTAGGAGATCCATTGAAGCATGATGCAAGAGAAAAAATTAAATATCAAAATAGATCAGGAAAAATGCCATTGTAAAACAATAACAGGAAAATCCTTGATAAAATAATGCCTAAGAAAATAATAGCAGAGTTTTTCTTAAAGGAAAAAATATTCGATTTTCAAATTATCCGCAGTGCTTTTAAATTGCAATATTGTGAATTATAAAAATGCAATTTTTTTTGGGGGGTGGGTATGATGAGATATATTTATTTCTTCATTCATTTCCTTTCTCTTGTTTTACCTGGGCCACACAATATGTCCTAAACCGAAAGAGAGAGAACGACAGCACCTCTAAGACAGGAATATCTCAAAGTGTATCCCATCCATTGCTGTCGAGTGTAATTGCTGTACTTGTTGGGAAAATGACAGCCATTTTGTGTAATGTCACTAGATTACGGCACTACCTCACGCTGCTGAAACTCTGGTCCACGCCTTTATCTCCTCAAGGCTGGACTATGAGAACTCTCTCCTCGTCGGCCTTCCCGGCTTCTCCCTCCAAAAGCTGCAGGTCATTAAGAACTCTGCAGCTCATGTACTGTCCCGCACCAGGCTTCGCGACCACATCACTCCCACCCTCGTTCGCCTCCACTGGCTCCCCATCCCCCAGAGGATCGAATTCAAGATCCTTATCCTCACCTACAAGGCCATTCACGGCCTTGCTCCCTCCTACCTCTCTGACCTACTATCCCCCTACCTACCTACCCGTACCCTCCGTTCCTCTGGCTCTGGTCAGCTCCACATCCCCGCCCTACCATCGGTGGCCAGGCCTTCAGCCTCTCAGCCCCTAGGCTCTGGAACTGCATCCCTCAGTGCCTTCACCTTGCTTCATCCCTTTCCTTCTTAAGGCCGGTCTCAAGACCTTTCTCTTCGACCGTGCCTTCAGCTCCCCTCTCGACTCTCTACCCCCTCCTCGCTTCCTCCCTTCCCTCCCATCACCCTGACCATTTCCCCCGTGCTCGGGTCCCGACCCAACTGTCCAACGCCTTGGGACGTCCTCCCGACATGAAAGGCACTCTATAAATGAAATCTTGTTGTTATTGTTGTAAAACAAAGTCCCACAAACAGCTATGAATAGGAACATAGGAATAGGAGAAGGACATTCAGCCCCTCGAGCCTGTTCCGCCATTCTATAAGATCATGGCTGATCTGTACCTCAATTCCAATTACCCGCCCTTGCACCATATCCCTTGATACCCTGACCTAACAAAAATCTATCCACCTCAGTCTTCAAAACTTGAATGGATCCAGCATCCACAGCCTTTTGAAAGATCAATTTATCCAAACGAATGATACAAAGAACTACCCCCACCCCCTCTTTTAGAATGGCTCTTTGAAGTCTACCTTAAAGATCTTTGTGCATTGCTGATATTCTTAACACTAATGAATTATTCTCAATTGTTAATTTCCCGCCTTTGCTTACACACATATAAACGCAAGTCCGCACGTACGCAGACGTACACACGCACACACACACACAAACAAACACACACATACAACAAATAAACAGTCAATATTGCAGGCACCTCCAGTTGCACTTTTACAACCTTTAAGGATTACGATGCTTCTGTTGACAATCAATACTTTTGTTCGCAGAGTAATCTTGATGAAAAAGCGCGTTGTGTGAATATGCATCAAATAACATTTCTGCACGACC
Source organism: Callorhinchus milii (assembly GCF_018977255.1). Taxonomy (NCBI): domain Eukaryota; kingdom Metazoa; phylum Chordata; class Chondrichthyes; order Chimaeriformes; family Callorhinchidae; genus Callorhinchus; species Callorhinchus milii. Next base: position 31,417,167 of record NW_024704742.1, on the reverse strand, counting down.
AACTGAAAACAGAAAGGCCCGAGAGTCTGTGAGTATTTTCAGAAAAAGGAAGAATAGTTACACTGCATCCACCCCACCACCGCCCCCCACCCCCTACACACACACTACATTTTAATATTTCTGATAAAGCTGGTGCGATATTAAAAATCAAACGTTCATTAAACAAAAAGCTCACATTTACACACTGGAAATATATTCCCTGCTGCATTTCCATACATCTGATTAATCAGCGTTTTTACATACCAAGTGCCATGGTTGTCACCTGCACTGAGTGTAAAATCTTTATTCCAACCAATGTCTAAATCATTGTTTCTTGTGCGGCAGATCATGTGGCACAGATTATTAATAGCTCTGGTCTCTACACCACTTGACACAGCGCTCCAGCTGTCATTCTGCTACCCGGCTCGTATGATTCTTGTGCTGGTGAAGTGCCAGACCCAAGCCTATCCCATCAGTCACTGTCAGCCACCAACCAGTGATGAATAGCCTGGCCTTCGCTGTGGCAAGGCCCAGGCTCTGATTCACACATGCCTGACTCTTACCACCTTTCACTTGCCAGCTGAGTCCTCGCCTCGACGGATAAAAAGGCCACCGTGACCCAGGGAAACCAAACCAACAGTTAAATAAAAACAACATCCACCCCCCCCCCACCGCCCCCCCCCCCCCCCCCCCCCCACACACGCACACACATACATTCACACATTTCCCTTCTCCCCAATGCTTAATGTGATCATTCAAGCAACTGTATGTTCATTTGGTTAAAGGGAGCAAGTGGAGAACTTCAGCCAGCAGATTTTTCTGCTCAAAAGCAATTTGTTCCCTGCAACCAGGCGATCCCATTAAAAAACAAAAGCGTCTCTTTTTAAATCCTTCCTCAGAATAATCTTGTTAACGCGAGGCATTGCAGATGCTGCCACTGTTTGCCCAGTAGGCTTCGGCTGTCCCCCATAATGTTCCCAACGCCTCGTTTCTGAGCAGTCGTGCATTTCTGAATTAATACAATTTGCCGCCTTCTGTTATATTAAGTTGCCTTGGTTAAAGATCATTGGAAAGTTTGTGTGCCTCAGTGGGTCTGACTGGTCAGCCAGAAAACACAGCTGAGCAGCACAGCCCCAGCACCCCTCGATCACTGTCAATAAGGGAAATGGAAGCAGTTCCCATCATTTCATTTACTATTTCAATGATTACATACCTCATTGCCTTCCCATTGTTTCCCTGATAGATTTCATTAACTTCCAATTAATCATATCAGGCAATATTTAATGTTCGAGCTGAACAGAACCCAGTGTCACAGACAAAAGAATTTTGTTTCCAAAGCCTCCAGAATCAGGAGGTCCGAGGGTTGTGTGCACTCACAATCAGATATGCGTTGCTCACAGTCAGTGTCATGTTTAACACAAAGCGGTAACACTTCAGTTACCTCTGCAGCCAACAGCTCCTCATTTCAGCAGTGCCCTTATACGCCTGAATGTGGCTTGTTTTGATAATAATAATACTTGTGTTTGATATAGCTCCTAATAATGTCGTTGAAAAGTCTCAAAGCACTTCACAGCAGGGTTAGTTTTACACGTATAAGTGTTACCCATTATTTACAGAACACAGGAATTCCGATTGCGCTTTTCAACAGAATCTTAAAAACAACCACAAAACTTTTATTTTTTGCTTAAATAAAGCCTCCCTGGTGGCTCAATGGGCGACAGCACTTACTGCTATGGTGCTGGAACATACACAACTGAAGACCTGCAGCTACAATTCCTGGTCTCTTCATTGATCTCAGCTCGGCTATAGTGTAGGGGCAGGTGAGAGAAATGATACGGGTGTCTCTGATCTAGCAAGAGAGGAGGAAAATATCAGTCTGGTTCCCACTTCTGCTCACTGTCCGCCGATCTTTGCTGTCTGGACCACAGATGAGGGTATGATCAGACTCGGCACTAACACTGTCCACGGTTGAAGAGCCAGTCAAAATTCACGATCTAAAATCACTTGCTCAAGTCTCCAAACGAGAACAGTGAAACCATATCCCAGTCTGAGCCCCAGTGTGTGTGTAACCCATGTGGAAATCCATCACGATGCTAAAGAGTATCCAACCCAACATGGAAATTCCCAAGATATTGGAATGGAATGCCACTCTCTCCCTGGAAGGACTTATCCTGCTTACCTAATTCTGGAGAGGCTGGCAAGAGCCAAAGCTTGGGGACCCCAGAGTGTGCGTTTGGAGTACTGGTGGCATTTATCCAGCTAAAACTGCATAGCTCACCATTGAAAGCCTCTGTCTGGCCAGATATTCTGCTTCTTGTCCATCTTGGACCACCCTCCTGTTAGGGCTTTGGCTTGCAGGGTTAACTGGGGTTGAGTGGAAGAATCCTTGTCTGCCTCCCACTTTCCCAAAATTCTGCCAGAAAAACCCACAAGCACAAATCTTCAAAGGCAGAGTGCTCATTATATTTTGTCACAGTGATTCACAACTATCTATTTCAGTTATTTAAATAGTTCTATAAGTTATATTAAGCGTGACGAAACCATAGAGGAAAGCTACATTTGCTGTGAATGAGTCAATGCGGTGCATGTGGGTGAGTCAGTGCTGTGCATGTGGGTTTTCACTCAAGCAAGGTTGTCTTTAAAAGACAGTATTAAGCTGTAACTTTCTACTCTGTGCATGCTGAGTACCGTTAAATAACTGTTAATTATAATAGCAAGAAATAACACTTGTTTCATGATTGCCTTATTTTGTATTATAGGCCAATTCCCTGCTTTCACAAAGGCTCCAGTATTTCTAATGCAATTTAATCAAACCAGAGGACAGATACCACAAAGACCATCCATCATCTTTATTTAGTGGCTCATAAAAAATATCGTAGAGCATTAAAACTGAATTTCTCACGAAATTAATATGGAATTATTTCAGAGGCTGTACAATAAAAAAAAGGAATGATGTGTGAATGTAATTCTTAATGCTGTCATTTTGAGATGCAGCTTGCATACAGGCAAACAAAGTGATTGGGTTCATTTAGTTGTCTTGATTTGAGCCTCAGTGGGAATACAGCCATTGGACTTGATTCTTTTCAGCATTTGGGCTGTTTCAACAACAATTGACTTAATTCTGATTTTGATCCAAAAAACAGCACTTGAAACAATCTTGCACTAATCTGTAAATGTAAATGCTGTACTGGTACGATTCGCTGACAAAACACACAGTCACTCCACTATACACTAAATCCTGTAAAGAGCTTTGAGACGTCCTTCTGACATGTAAGGGTTATTGTTATTGTGTCTAGCCAGCACAATTTAAAGCAAGCTTGTATCTATGTGACCCATACACGAGCAGAACAGTGTGCAATGTTTGTCAGAGCATTTCTGGCACATTCCTCTGAGCGGAACAAAGGAAGCTTTGCGAGTGTTATCACGTTGATCCTATCCGTAGAGACACATTTACTGCCAATCATTTATCCAAAGATTTGCTTTTCAAATGACTTATTTCTTTCAGTTTCTCCAGGCAAGAGTAAGTGTTATTCATCATTGAGAGTGTGGCAATTTCTTTCAAATAATAATAATCCTTGCTTTTGATATAGTTGCTTATCATTTTGAAACTTGCCAAACTTATCATTTTGAAACTGGCTCCCTGTCACAGAGCGGATTGACATCAAGATCCTCGCTCTAGTGTTTAAATCACTCCATTCCTTGGCACCCCCCTATCTCTCTAACCTCCTTTCTCCCCACAGCAGTACCCTCTGCCTCCGCTCTACTGGGTCCAGCCTCCCCCATGTTCCCCGAATCCTCTGCTCCACCATCGGCAGCCGTGTCTTCAGCTACTACGCCCTGAAACTTTGGAACTCCCTCCCTCAACCCCTTCGCCTCACCCCCTCCTTCCTCATCTTCAGGTCACGCCTGAAGACTTTCCTTTTCGACTGTGCCTACAGTCACCTTCCCCTTCCTACTGGCTCGGCCTTGGGCTCCACCAGCGTGGTGGGCCCATATAAGTGCAAGTGCACCTCACAGATTTTTCTGGTAAAATGTAGTGACTATATTTTCTAGGCACAATCAACAACTAATTTGTGCAGAGCACTGACCCACAAATAGCCATGGAGTGAATCGCCAACTTTAGGGATTGTTGGCCAGGGAGAAACTCGCTTCTCATTTCAAGTAGTGCCATGGGATCTTTAACATCCACCTGAACAGGCAGTCAGGACCTCGGTTTCTCATCTGAAGAACAACACCTCCAACAATGCAACACACCTCCAGCACTGCATTGGAGTGTCAGCCTAGACTGTGCCAGATTAAAGTCCTGATATGGGGCTTGAACCCACAACCTTCTGAGTCAGACCAACCGAGCCAGACTGTCGCACAATATTTTGTAATCTCTCTTCTTTTGATACAGAGCAAGTCAACCAAACATTGAGTTGGCCTATCATTTTTTCACAGTTATAAATACTCCCTGTAGGAGACGTAATAATAATAATAATAATCCTTGCATTTGATATAGCGCTTTTCACGTCGGGAGGACATCCCAAAGCACTTGTAGGTTATGTTCCAAGTCACCGGTTTTGCCGCTGTTTTCCTGACAAGAATTTTTTAAACCCCGATTTGAGCATTTATTTCAGGGTCCAAGGCAAAGTGCCTCCTCTGTCTTAACCTTCCAAGTCCCAAGACAAGTGATGATTGCTCCTAATGAGAGAGGATCCCCAGCCTGTGATGTGGCTGTAGCTGCCTTCTCTCCATCACCAGACATTGAAAGACAAGACAACGGTGCTGATTGCAGAGGTGACGATGATCAAAAAGAAAGGTCTTTAAGTGGGTTTGAAAGTGGAGAGCGAAGGGCTAAGATAGTTCCAGAGTTTCAGGGCTTAGTGACTGAAAGCGCAGCCACCGATGGTCGAGCAGAGGGGACAAGGGACAAACAGGAGGCTGGAGCCAGCCAAGCAGAGGCAACAGGTGGTGGAGTGGGGGGGTAAGCAATTTCTCCCACTCCACCACCCGTTACGAGTGCATGAAGGGATTTGAAAATGAGCAAGAGGATCTTGAAATTGAGCAGTTCGGTAATTGGGAGCCAGTGGAGCCTGGCAAGGAGTGGTGTGATGGGGGTTTGGAATTTTGTGTGGGTGTGGAGTTTTGAATGAGTTGAATTTTGTGTATGGTGGAGCTGGGGAGCCCAGCGAGGAGGGTATTGGAATAGTCCAGCCAGAAAGTGACAAAGCCGTGGACGAGGGTTTGGGCAGCTTTGGTTGTGAGTTATGGATGGAGGTGGGCAATGTGGTGGAGGTGGAAAAAATGGAACGGATGTGGGGTAGAAAGGAAAGCTGGGGATTGAACCTGACACCTAAGTTGCACAAGGAATCAGTTAGTCTAAGGGAGAGCCCGGGGAGAGGGGAGAGGGAGCATATAGATAAGGAAAGAAAGGGGCCAAGGATGAAGCCTTGGGGTAACTTTCAGGTGACTGGATGGGGGCAGGAGGAAAAACAATTTGCCAAGATGTATTGTTGGCGGTTTGTTAAGTAGGACTCGAACCAAGCGAGTGCAGTCCCACTAAAGTGGATGAAGGAGGAGAGTCGGTGGAGGAAGATAGCGTGGTCAACTGTGTCAAACACGGCGGAGAGCTTCAGAAGATTGAGGAGGCAGAGGGAGCCCTGGACACAGAGAGAGAGGACGTCATTTGTTACTTCGACAAAGCTTGAGGAGAGGGAATGGTTGATTGTATCAGCCAGCAGTGGGCAGGGGAGGGGGAGTTGAGTGACCAGAAGCTGGGTGGGGAGGGGATCGAGGCAGCAGTGGGTATGGGGGTGGTGGGCGGTAGGCGACATGCGGGGGGTGGGGGTGGAGAGAAGGAGGAGGAGGCAGCCAGGCAGATGTTATCAACATCTCAAAGCACATCAAAGAAGTTACTGTAAAGTGTAGTGATTGTGCATTTATTCAGTTGTATATACCTCTTCTGATACTGTATCTATCTGTATTTAAATGTTTGACATATTAGTAGGCTATTCATCATGTAATGCGGCACAATATAATTACCCTGGGATGTCCCTGATCTGATCTCATTGGATCCTGACAAATGTTAAGCACAAACAATGCAATTGCTTTGAAATCACATCAGGTCGCAGACAAACTGGAGGTAAATGGCTCTGAAGAAGGTTACAAGAAAACAGGTGACGGAGCAGCCAAGTTATTTAACTACTCTATCAATTAGGAAATATTAGATTATGAGGAGATTGAACTCAGTGCTCTGGCTGGATAAAATTGCCAGTAAAACTTACTTTAGAACTCACCACTAGATTATGCTGTCTTGAAACTGAAATCACCAGAAATAGTGTCAGAGTTGATTTTAGAGGTATTTTTTATAGTTGATTGTAAATCTGTGTCTCCTGTGCCTTGATGTGCAAATCATAGCCAGCAATCCACCAAATAAAATGAGTCATTCACTTCATGGCTGTTGGTAGTACATGGTTGTTGTGCAACTTTGCTGCCGTGTTTGCTGACAAAATAAATTTGACACTTTTCAGTAAATTCCTGTGAAGCAATTTGAGATGTCCTCCCAATATAAAAGGCCCTATAACAAATGTAAGGATTATTATTATTTTTGGACCAGAAATCAAGATGCCAGTTATTTCTCTAACCAACAGAGCTTGTTTGTAAATAGCTACATAATGCCACTGCATATTTGGGATTGTTTTAGTGTGGTGGACAATCATTTGATAGTGAACATCCTACAGCCACCAGTTACTGAATTCCCAACCAGTGCCTGGCATGGTTCCCAGGAATTCCCTATTTTTAATATTTTCCTCATGGCTTCTTCCTTCTATCGGAGCTGGCTTGCAATTAGTGTGTGTACAGCCCCTTGTATTGTTCACTTGGAACTACCACATAGCCATAATTATAATCATAGAGTCAACAAGTTATCAATTTCCTCTTTGCATGTTACTTTGACACTGCACTCATACTCAGCCATCACTGTATCATTATTTGCTTCCAAAATGACACACCTTGCAAGGTCACAAGAGAGGTTTGGATAAAGTAGACCATTCAACTCATTTGATCTCATCCTTCCAGTAGACCCGACCCGACCTGCAGTCCTCCCATCACAGTAACAAGTCATTTAGTAAAGGAGTCCAGGTTCTTGGCCTCAACCACCTTTGCTGGTAACTCACTCCAGCTGTTGATATCACCTCTGTGCAGATATGCCTGAAAAGATTATTTGATACCTTGCAGAAAATGATCCTGTCAGGTTTGAGATAGTGCATTTAGATCGGAGAGTTGTCAACATCTACTAGGAGGAGGAGTAGATGAGCAGAGAGGTCTAAGGGGGTTCAAATCCATAGATCAATAAAATCTGGCTCCGGTCTTCTCCTTGTACCTCGAATCCTCCGCTCCACCGCTGGCAGCCTTGCCTTCAGCCACTTCCCCCCGAAGCTATGGAACTCCCTCCTTCAATACCTTCGCCTTGCCCTCTCTTTCCCCATTTTCAGGTTACACCTGAAGAACTTCCTCTTCAACTGTGCCTATGGTCACCTCCCCCTCCCCCTGATTCAGCATTGGGCATCCACCTCAGGCACTGACAGATCACCATCCATGGTTGCACACTCCACCTTGCTAAGCCAGTCTGGAACCTTGGCGTCTTGTTTGACCCTCAACTATCCTTTCGACCCCACATCTTCGCCATGACCTGCTCTGCCTTCCCCCACCTCTGCAATATCACTCGGCTCTGCCACTGTCTCACATCACAGGCCGCCAAAATCCTCACGCACACCTTCATTACATCGAGGCTCGACTATGCAAACTCATTGTTAGTCGGCCTCCCCAACTCCTCCCTCCACAGGCTGCAGATCATCCAGAACTCTGCAGCCTGTGTCCTCTCCTGTACTAGGCTCTGCGACCCTATCAGCCCCATTCTCGGCCAACTCCACTGGCTTCCCATCACAGAGAGGATACAGTTCAAGATCCTGGTCCTCACCTTCAAAGCCCTGCATAGTCTTGCTCCCCCCTACCTCTGTGACCTCCTAACCTCCTATCATCCTGCTCGCTCCCTCCACTCAGCAGGCTCCAGCCTGCTTCACGTCCCCTGCCTCGCTCGCCCCATTATTGGCGGATGGGCCTTCTACCACTCTGCCCCCACCCTCTGGAACTCCATCCCACAGTCCCTCTGCCTCGACCCCTCCCTTGCCGCCTTCAAGACCCATCTCAAGACCCTCCTCTTCGACCGTGCCTTCGATCTCCTTGCTACCCTCCACCTTCCCTGACCCCGATCCCCAGCTCGGGTCCGGAACTCTGTCTGTCCAGCGCCTTGGGACATCCTCCCGATGTGGAAGGCGCTATATAAATGTAATTTTGTTGTTGTTCTTGTTGTTAAGTGTTTTGAGACGCCGCCTTGCATGGAGACCGTTATATAAATGCAAGTTGTTGTTGTTGTAGTTTACAATTTCAGAAAGTTGTTGATAAGGCAAGTGGGATACTAAGAATTATTACAAAAAGTCTGGAATATAAAAGTAAGCTAACGTTTGTCTGGTTGTTTAGAGCCTTGTTCAATCTTATTTAGAGTACTCGGTTCAGTTCTGGACACCCAATTTTCGGAAGCATATACTAGCCTTATAACAGTCCTTTCATTTTATATAGCGCCTTCTTATCTCATCAAGACGCCTCAAAATGCTTCACAGGATTTTACTGTGAAGCATAGTGACTGTGTATTTGTAGACAAACAAAGCAATCAATTTTTGTATATAGTATTCTCCCATAAACAGCCATGAAGGAGTATTTTTTTGTAATTTTACCTTGGTACAGTGAAGGCTCACTAAGTTAATACTTGGGCTGATGGAGCTCAGCTATAATGGGAGTTTGGGTTGACTAGAGTTGTACTCCTTGCAGCAGGGAAGGTTAAGGGATGATTTGATTAAGTATTAGAGTGTCACCTTGGCTCAGTTAGCAGCACTCTCGCCTTAGAAAGCTTCTGAGCTTAAATCCAACCTCGAGTCCTTAAGATCATAGTCCAGTGTGACACTCCTGTGCCTCCAATCTTTCTATTCATTTACCTCTCTTAGTGTAAATGATGGCAACTCTGCATCTACATGCATCACCCGGGGGGATGAGGCATTGTCGGAGGTGCCGTCCTTCAGATGATACATTAAACCAAGATCTCATCTGCCTGCTCAGGTGGACATAATAATAATAATCCTTGCATTTGATATAGCGCTTTTCACGTCTTCTAGACGTCTCAACGTGCTTCAGAGAATACGTTGTAAAGGGAATGACTGTAAATTTGTGGGCGAAACGTGGCAGCCAATTGCGCACAGCAGTGTCCCACAAACAGTCGTGGATTGAAAATGACCAATTATTATTGTTTTGTTTTTTGGAGGGATTATTATCAGGCGTGTGGAGTAAGGAAACTTGCCCAAGGTTTCGCCCTGCCTGGAATTGAACCCAGGTGTCTCGCTTGCAAGGCGAGTACTCTAACCACTGAGCTACAGGACTCCACAAACTCCACATTAAAGATCTTTCTAAAGCGGTGTGATTAACACTGTTATTTTATAGCAATTTAGCTCTTCTCATTGTTCCTGAATCCTTGTGCCTTTATTAGGTAAAATGCCATGTACGGAAGCTTTATATTCTTAATAGTACAGCTGTCAGCTCGGCGACCATCAGTCCTTGTGTTGGTCACCTCCATGTGCTTTATCAGATGTGCCTGGATTAGTTCACTAATTAATCTTACACAGCAGCTTCACTCTTGCTTTCCAACATGTTTAACATGCAAGTAATTATTCAAATAAGCGTTTGCCAAATGTTAAATGGTGTCATCTCAAGGCGTTGTGTGTGAAAGGCAGAGGAAGCGTCAGTCCTGAATTTCTGCAACCCGCTGATGCAGATATATAGGTGGCAATCATGTCTTGTTGGTGTCAGGTCACACAATGTAGAACCAGACAATGTTTCCAGCACAGAAGGAGGCCATTTGGCTTATTGTCTATGTGCAGCTGCAGCTCCCTCATTGGAGCTATCTTCACAAATCTCATTCCCATGCACTTTCATACATTCTTTAATATTATTTAGGGTGGTCCTAGCTGGACAAGCAGCGATATCAATGGCAAGCTATGTGGTTTTAGTTCTTTAGATTCCAGCAGTACCCTCTGGGGTCCCCAAGCCTCGACTCTTGACACCGGGTCTATTACTTTCCAGAATTAGGTAAGCAGGATGAGTCCCTCCAGGGAGAGAATGTGCATCCCATTCCAACAACCTATCTCTGGAATTTCCATGTGTAGGTGGGATACACTTAAGCATGGTGAATGGTTTCCATATGTGTCAGACTCCTGGCTGACCAAAATTTTAAAAATATTATTTGACCTCATGTAATTTCCCACTTCAATAGCTCCCTGTCCTCCAGCGGACCAACTTTAACATCTCATCCTCACCATCAAATGCCTCCATTGCCTTGCTCCACCCTATCTCTGAGCCTATTCCTATGATCTCTCCCGTTGCTATGCTAACTCAGATCTGCTCCATGCCCCCACTACCCATTCTGGGCCGCTATCAGTGAGTGAATCAGACACTTTTCCCCCACTCTCTGGAAGTCTATTTTGAAATCCCAGCCCCTTGCCCCTTCTCTGTCTGATTTCAAATCTTTCCTGAGGTCCTGAAAGGACCTACTGTATAAAGGTGCAAATTATTGTTGTTGTTGTATGTTTCCTACAAAATGCACAGTCTACAGTTTCCAGTAAATCCCGTGAAGTGCTTTGAGATGTCCTCCTGACGTTAATGGCTTGATATCAAATGCAAGGATTGTTATTATTATTAATGCCCAATTTCCTTTCAAATGTATGGGTTCAGCGTACTCTCTGAGTAAAATAAATTTTCTAGTCTCAGTAATGTGAGGGTTATAATCCAGCATTCAATATTCAAGGCTGGATATAAAAATACTATTCACCTTTGGGTTATTTATTGCCTGTCTCCCTGTAGTTTTCCCTACAAAATGCATAATGCGGTAGCTAATGATTATTCTGAACTTTTCTTTTGGGGTGTTGGCGTGCCATCAGTAATGATGAGAATAGAGAGGATCGTTTTGTCTCAACACTTGAGCCATCGATCTACCCCGTAAGATCAACGGATATACTGTGACATTGTACTTCGCAGGTGACTTCCAAAGTGAAAAGGCAATTGAATCCAGACAAAGTTTAAAACAAAACACAGCAACATTGCACTGTTGTGCATCAGGTCAGACACAGCGTAGACTTTGTATATTGTGTTACACAGTCTAGTCATGTAGTGTGTAGGCCTGTGCTCACTACCACCGCAGGGTTTGTTCCTATGACGGCAAAAGAAGGGAGACCAGGAGAAATTTTTTAACTCAGTGAGTTGTTATGGTCTGGAATGCACTGCCTGAAAGGGTGGTGCAAGCAGATTCAATAAGAACTTTCAAAAGGGAATTGGATATATACTTAAAAAGAAAGAAATTGCAAGGCGATGGGAAAGAGCAGAGGAGTAGGTCTGATTGGGTAGCTCTTTCAAGTCGGCACAGCCACGATGGGCCGAATGGCCTTCTTCTGTGCTACAAGATTCTATGACGACCTTATCAACAATGTAATGGGAGTGAGGGAAGAATGCAGAGTGAAGAAGTGCTTATCAGCAGAAGAGGAAATAGGCAGTAAATCCAAATTACCATGTCAAGAGTCCATTTTACTCCTCTGCTTGCTAGAACCTGACTGTTAATAATCCTTATATTTGGTATTTTACATCCAGAAAATGTCTCAAAGTGTTTCAAAATATACGGCAAAGTGTAGTGACTGTTTATTTGTGGGAGTATACGAGAACAATGTGCCAAAAACATAAAGTGAATGGCCAATTTTATCTGGAAATGTGGTAAAGTGATATATCAAATGCAAGGATTACTACATACAGTAAACTCCTGATAATTCGTCACTCCAGGGAAAAGGACTCAGTGACAAGTTGTGCGGAGTGGCGAGTTAGGCATATGTATAAATACATAAATAAATGCAGCTGGGATATTTTATAGCATGATGACTTAAGTGAGAGTGACAAGTTATGTCAGGGTTAAGTTAACACAAGTCTACTGTATACTATTATTTCCATCCCAACTCAGACTTCCATTCCATCTCTAAAAAGCACTTTGAGGTACTATGTGAAAGGCACTATGTAAGTACAAATTGTTGTTTTTATTGTTGCGGTTTCCCTGTGGACAGAAGTATAGAAAAAGGAAACAGCTTTGTGAAAAGATTCACACGAAAGGACTCAGCTGCTTGTATATCATCATTTATAACACTCAACTGGGATGGCAGAGCGAAGGATATATTTTAGCTATTAAGGTCTTGCTGGCACACTTTATTCAGACATGTGGACAGGCACTTACTCCACTCCAACCCCACATAGTCCTTGGTTGACACACCAATAAAAGTAAATTGTACAATCTTGTCATGGTTGCTGGTCCGATTTCTTCCTCTGTGGCTCATTGGCACTGTTAACATCGGTATACTTTACAAATGTTAGTCCAGCGAGGAGCTGATACTGAGAGAAGGTCTGTGTGACTGGTGGACAGGCCACCTATACCATTTATTCACATCCTCGTATTAGTTAGTGTCCAGTTCCCAGGGAGTTGGAACTTTAAACTACCTCCACAACATATAATTGAAGCACAGGGTTGTCACAGCTCTATTTACACATACAGTAAACTACTGATAACCCGTCACTCCAAGGGGAAAGTACTTAGCGACAATTTATCTATTTATCCGGAATGGCTCATTAGGCATAGGTCCTGCTGGGGCACAAGAGGGTGCTGTGACTGATGTGGGTGCTCGGCGGAGGTTGGGTGTGCATACTCAGATATATTGTAGATCCTGTCACAGGATAGGGTGGAAGGCAGGGGGTGCTGGGGAGGCCACGCCACAGCCCTCCAATATACAAGGAGCCTCTGGAATGAATCTGAGCATGAGCGCCCAAGCTTCACTGAGCGCCCGCACCAGTCACAGATAGGTTGGGAGGCTTCCCTCATTAACAATTTGCATGGCAAAGCAGCCACGATATTGACAGCATGGCTGCTTAAGTGGTCACGAGTTAAGCCGGGGTCTTGTTATCAGGAGTTTACTGTAACTTAGCTTTTGCAATCTCCTGAAGCTTCACTCTTGTGTCTGCAATCTTGGGCCCGCTGCATGTCCTCTGCCCCCTCCCCCACTTTCGGGGGCTAACATTTCAGCTGTCAGAGCTCCCCTAATACTTTAAATTCTCTCCGAAAATCCTTCTTCCTAGCATCCTCCTTCTCTACTTTCAAAATAATAATATATGCCAAATGTCACGGAGCCTGGTATTTTATACCCTGCTGCAGCCTTTGCCTACAATATACACAGTCTCTCCACTTTACCACTTTACAATAAATCCTGTGAAGCACTTTGGGATATCCTCCTGACATGAAAGGCGCTATACCAAATGTAAGCATTTTCTAAATTATTATTATTAATGTTTTTTATTTCCACTTTGAGCTTGGGGCATCTGAGGTGTCGAACCGTACTGTCAACAGTGAAATATCGACGGATTATTATAGCAATTTCCACAGAAAAGAGATTAATGATCTTAAATGAGGAGAGGGGAGGTGCAATACTGCAAAATAATTCACTGGTCAGCTCACAGGATAAATGACTAATGGACTTCGCTAGTCTGAGTTATTTTGTGGCTTCCTTTATCCACTGCTCCCAAGCCAGGCATTGTTGTATTCACACTACAGAATGGTGTGGCAACATTTAAAAGCACATTGGGTTTGGGTTATTTTACAGGTTAGTGAGGCACTTGACCACTGGGTAACCCAAAGTTGGAGTCCTGTGGCACAGTGGTTAGCTCATGAGAGGACCCACACCGGACAGGGCGAAACCTGAGGCAAGTTTCCTTACTCCAAACTCCTCTGTTTACCTAGCAGTAAGTAGGAACATGGTTGTCAGTCGATTGGCAGATCGCTTTCCGGGGGTAATAATCCCGTCAAAAAAAATTGGGGGGAGAGGGGTTCACTCAATCCACAACAATTTGTGGGACACTGCTGTAAGCAACTGGCTGCCACGTTTTGCCCACAAAATACAGTCAATTCACTTTACAATATATTCTGTGAAGTTCTTTGAGATGTCGCAATGAACGTGATAAGATGCTATATCAAATGCAAGGATTATCATTAAAGTTACGTGAGACCATCGTCATTACTCCCAACTCGGACTCTCAAGTGGTGCAGGAGAGAAACTGTTCCAGTGCAAATAACAATGAAGCATCATCTTATTTTGGAGGTAGAAGCAGATCTGCACCATTCAGCAGGTCAAAGCATCAACCTGCTGTGTGCTTTTCATTCAGACTGATGGATGGACCCACATGGTCCTGAAAGCATATGGATAAAAAAAAGGAATCTGTCATCTGATAGTTCACTAAATAAAAGCTATCACATTTACTGTAAAAATACTTCTGTCTGGTTCTCCTTCGGCTGACACCATAGTGTAACGTTGCGAGACTGGGAAGCACAAGCATTGCACTCGTAGGTGCTTTTCGTATGATGTGCAAATTCATTCTCTTAAATAGTAAAGAATGAGAGACCACAAAGCAAATCAGTGGGGAATGAGAGACCACAAAGCAAATTAACTGGGGATTTTGTTCACAGGGTTGCTTAATAAAAAGTCCAAGTCTCACAACCGCCCTCATGAGGGAGAAGGGAATAGAGGGCTTCAGGTGAGGGGAATAGGAGGGGTGGAGGCTCATGTGGAGCTCAAACACCGCAACAGATAGTTAGGCTGAATGGCTCATTTCCTGGCTGTATCGCTCTACTAACTCTGTGTAACTGTTGTCTTATTACAGTTTCTTTCACCCACAAAATATGCAGTCAATTCACTTTGCAGTATATTCTGTAAAGTGCTTTGAGACGTCTCAACGAATTGATAAGACTTTATATCAAGTACAAGGATTATTATTATTATTATCTGGCAAACATAACAATGACTTGCAAGGACCCACTCAGACCAAATCTACTCGGGATTGGAGATACCCGGTCCATAAGAATTCTTTGTATCAGAATTGCTTAATATAAAATCATGTTAGAAAATATTGCAAATTACTGCCCCCCCCACCTCCCTCCCACTTCATTGCAACTTTTCAGATAAGCTGACAAGTGATGTTTGTCACATTCAGCCTCTATTGCAACCAGTAGTTACTTTGTGTCCATTAATTTGTTTAAAGCCTATAGTGAATAGATGCAATTTATGTTAACGTTTTAACCTTTGCATTTAACACAGCAAATAAACCCAGTCGATAGTTTTAAATTATTAAATACCATTCTGACTGCTTAAGGAGTGGATGGTCCAGTAGCATATCACAACAGTTGGATGAAGTCCAGGGGGTGAGTTAGCAATAGCATCCTCCTCAGGAATATACAGCAAACTCCTGATAAGGGTCACTCCAAGGGGAAGGGTTCAGAGACAACAACAACAACAACTTGCAACTATATAGCACCCCTCATTGCAGGGTAGGGTCCCAGAGCATGACGAGTTATCCAGAGTGGCGAGTTAGGCATATGTATAAATACATAAATAAATGCGGCCGGGATATTGACAGCATAACTGGTAGTTATAAATTAAGCCAGGGTCGAGTTATCAGGAGTTTACCGTATAATAATAATCTTTAGATTTCATAACGCGCCTTTCATGTTGGGAGGATATCTCAAAGCGCTTCACAGGATTTACTGTAAAGTGTAAATACTCTATATATAATATATAGTAGGCAAACATGACAGCCAATTTGCACACAGCAATGTTGCTCAATTTATCTGGGGAATTATTCTGCCAGGACACTGGGAGAAATTCCCTTCTCTTTACAAATAGTACTATAGGATCTTTAACATTCACCTGAATAGGCAGAAGGGATCTCGGTTTAACATCTCTCCCAAAGGACGGCACCACTGGCAATGCAGCTCTCCACCCAGCACTGCACTGGAGTACCAGCACTATGTTTCTTCAAAGTCCCAAGGTGGGGCTTGAACCCATAACCATCTTATTCAAAGGTGAGAGTGCTAATAACTGAGCCAGGCTGACACTTCCAGTCTCATTAGTTTTTCAAACAACCAATTACAGTGTAAACTGCAAGGATTTCACTCACCTTCAGGACTGTCTCTATTTTCTATCATCACCACCAGATTTCCATGGTGACACCCTCCAAACAAATGCCTGAGGATGTGACTGGAACCAATGGAGCTCCCCTGCGGATAACACATAATTAGTGTGACCGTTTCAAGCTGACAGAACCTTTCATAATCCTTTCCAGGGGACATTCTGCACACCCTGGAATAATGTTCGGAATTGCATTATTTGAATAGAACAAGGCTGAAAAATTCAATACAGAGCCTATTTAAAAGCAACCTTTAAAATGTCCACAGCTATTATTTTTAGCAGCGTTTCATCCATTAAAATCCAAGATCCTAATTGAGATGAATTATTTATTTGATGAAATGCCATTGATCTAAAAAGGCTCCAGTGTATCACACAAGTATTGTCTTTCTTCCAAAGATATCGGCTGAAGACAGAATTCAGATGATAATAACAATAATAATAATAATAATAATCCTTACATTTGATAAATCGTCTTTCACCTGGGGAAGACATCTCAAATGCTTCACAGGATTTTAACGATAGAGTGAAGTCACTGTATATTTTATTTGAGAATGTGGCAGCCACTTTTCGTACCACAGATCTAGGTGGGGACAGGTGATTTGGGTTTTGCTCTTCTGCATATATTACTCAGTGAAATCAGACGCCTTTGATGTGCAAATATGAAACACTGATAATTTCACCATCAATGTTCTAATCTGCGAGCTTTAACACAAAGCAGACCTCTCCAAAACCATTCAGACCATAGTCGATCTTTTTTAATGAACAAAAATGACACATCTTACATTAAAAATTAAATTGTAATTAAATTGTAACTACCCGACTTGAATATTTTTATATTTACTTTATTTTATTTTATGGCTTAACATTTAACAAGTTACATGGGATTTATTCTTCAAATGGTGATTCTGACCACGTTTGATCAGATGAAAAACGAAGTGGAGCCTGTTGATACACAGGACAGAGATCTCGTCACTCATATCCTTTAATCAGAGGCTTGCATAACTCTATCATGGATATACAGTAGAAGTTTTCTACAGCTCACTCTTTGTGAACCAATAGGAAAAGACCAAGTTACAATGAGGAGGATGCTCATCACCTTGACTTTTTGTGAATCATGTATATTCTGTCAGAGTCTTATGGTCATGGTTGGCAGTGATGTGGGAGGTGTTTATGTGGATTCTCCATCACTGAGATAGCCATATATAACATGTTTGGCAGCAGAAGGTGTAGTGTGATATACAGACAACATGCTAATAATAATGATAATCATTGCATTTGATATAACATCTTTCACGTCAGGAGGACGTCTCAAGGTGCTTCACAAGATTTATTATAAATGTAGTGACTGTATTTCTTAGGCAAATGCGGCAGCCAATTTGTGCACAGCAATGTTCCACAAACAGTCATAAATTGTTTGACTAATTTCATCAGAGGGATTGTTGGCCCAGACAAAGGAAGAAACTCTTTTCTCTTTTAACCCACAAAACACAGTCACTCAACTTTACAGTACTGTATATCCTATGTATACGTCCTCATGATGTGGAAAATGTTATAACAAATTCAAAGACTATAATTATTATTAGTGATCTAAAAATAGTTTTACAAGTAAAACAATCTGAAAATTAATACCTATTCCAGCAGCTAGGATTCCAGAAGTGTTCTCCAACTGTTAAGTTAAAAAAATCACAACTTGGTTCTGAAGTTCAATTCTCATTTCAGTTTAGGAAGCTTATCTCTAAACTGGTCATTAAAATACAAAACAAAAATAACTGCATATTTCATCCTTGTGGAAATATCTCATTACATACATAATTTTTCCTCATTTTTAAAAGCAACTTGATCACAAATTCAGTCTAGCTTTAAGCTAAGAAGGCAATTTATTTGCAAGAAAACATTCAGCGAATGTTATCACAAGATTAGTTCAGATGAAGAACTCCCTTTGGCCCATTTGATCTCATCCTTGCAGAACACCCACCATACTGTCCATCCCAGTATTGAGCTGCTTTTTAAATGAGTCGATTTCCTGGCCTCAATTGCCCATCCTAACAATCTGTTCCAGGCATTAATTACCCTCTGAGTAAAGAAAAACATCCTGGTTCTTAAATTGCCCTTTGCATCTCTAAACCTATGTCATCTTGTTCTACTAGATTGGTGCATCCTAAAGTATTGTTCTTGGTTCTTGGAGTGGGAAGAGCCAGGTAGAAAAAAAGGAGCAATTTAAAAGTGTTATTTAGCTCTGTCCTGCCTAAAATTCATGTGTTAAAGTATCTTTCACCCACAAAATACACAGTCGCTCAACTTTACAATATATTCTGTGGAGTGCTTTGAGACTTTTCAATGACATGATAAGACGCTGTATCAAATGCAAGGATTAGTATTATTATCATTATTATCTTATGCAAAGAAATCTTTGATTATCCCCAAAAACTAAGAAAGGCCTTTTAGTGCTGAAAGAGTAAAGAGAAAGATCCCCAATTCAGGAGAAGGGCACTATGACACATTGACAGTCCTGTCTGAAAGCTCATGCATTTAGGACCTTGGTAAAATCCCACCCTGAGGTTTCTGATCATTACTGACTGGATGCCCCTTCAATCTAGAATTCAAAACTTCACCATCACACTACAGTACGGTTGACTAGTTCTTCACAGTAGTTACGCCTGTTTTCCTAACATACTCTTCATTCACACTCTCCGTTTTATGACTGATTAACATTCATTGCTCCTTTACCAGTCCGCTATTTATTATGCAGTCTTAATTCAAAGCTAAGTAATGACACATGATGCATTTGTGCTCCAGAGAATCGGACTTCATTTAAAGGCTCTGTGGCCTCAGCCAATCTGGCCAGAGTGTCTGTGTCTCTTTAATTTCATTATACAGTAATGATACAAAGTGAATTGTGGAGACATCTGTGCCTCTACTGGTCTGGCAGCTGAACAAAGTGCATCAAAAGGCACAAAGGTTAAGTCAACCCTTTTGCTGCGCCAGCTGGTAACCAAACTGAAATAAATAGGAAGTGAAGGAAGCGTGTTTCTCTCTCTCTCTCTCTCTCTCTCGCTCTCTTTCTCTAAATCCTGAGACAGTTTTGAACTGGCTAAGTGGGTTTTGGGTTTAATATCATTATCTGAGAATGCTAATAATCTTAACAAATCTTATTCTGTCTGAGTAGTTTAAATGATATTAGTTGTAAACTGGATTTTACATATTTTAATCTTGTTTTTTTGCATCATTGAGCAATTAAAGCTAAAAGCTGTCAGCGACTTTGATTAACTGTAGACTAAGTAGTGCTCTAACAGCATTAACAGACAAATTCCCATTCTAAGAAGGGCCTTGTTTGACTTGCATGAAATTTTTAATTGCATTCAAATTTGTTGAGCGTAACATTGAGGCTAGGTGATGGCTCATTGAAAGCCTTCCGCTTGTGGTTCATATTTTTAGAAAAGTAGCACTTCACTTCCCTGATCTTTCTCATGAAGCAGGGATGACTTTGCTGAGTCAGGATGTGATTTCGAATGTTAAACTCTTTTTTTCCTTTTAAAAGCCACAGCCAGTCATGTGCTGAGAACGATTAATTGCCAAGGTATTTTTATAAGCGGTGCGTAAGCAAAAGGTTAAACGACTGTCCAGTGGTGAAAAATAAGAAACAGGTTCAAAATAAGCTAGGGTATAAACAAGATTCTCTCGCTCTCTCTCTAACACGTATGTACAAAATCAATAAATAAACAATTCTTCAGGTTTCATCCACAATGATTCCAAGTGTGAAATTATATTCATTCACAATGCATCCTCATTGAAATGAAATGATGGTGCAGTGATAGTCAAGGTCAAATACTTAGAAGTCATCATTACAATAGCTGCATATCAATGACAGCTTTTTTAAAAAAACTTTATGTGCCCCCACCACATTGATATTAAAGAGACTGAAAAGTATTTAATTTGTAGTTATTAAAGAGACTCTTATTCTGCATTTCACCAATCATGCTCTCAGCTGCGTCAACACCACAGTACCTCAAAGAAATGATCTACTCTTCCACTGCCCTTGGATGAGTCGAGCGCAGTTCATTCATAAACCAGCTTTGACCTTCAAACTTGGTAAAGGTGCTTTGAATGCCGCAGATTTCTCTGCACTATTTGATGCAGTACTTTTGAAATTAAATGGATCACACAGCGCTTACCGTCAAATCAATCGTTGCGGTTTCTCATTCCAAATCACATCTTTGGCACAGTTGGAGATTTTGGAGGTTTTTTTTTAGCCTAGATGCCACTCGCTCTTCAGAGAAAATTCCCATTGAGTTATCTGAGTTCCTCTTTGGAGAGTGTGTTGCTCTCAGAACTTCACCCTTTAAACAAATCATCATTATTGAATAACAAACGCACAATTGGTATGAGGGAAATTATGTCTCATTGACCCCTGGCCAAATTCAGATTAAAAATCATTCTTCATTTCGGGTCTCTTTGAGCAATAAAGCAATACAGATACAGTGAACAAAGTGGAGCATTGTTCTGCACAAAGAAATAATGGTTATAGAAGCTTTTCCTTCAGCCCTAAAACGTTACTGCACACCTTCGGAAAACAATTAAGTGCTGAATTGTCAATTGGATTTAAATATTTGCTGGTCCCATTTTTCTCAAAAATCTATCAGGACTTACCCACAAAATATACAGTCAATTCACTTTACAGTATATTCTGTGAAGCGCTGAGTCGTCTCGAAGACGTGATAAGGCACTATATCAAATGCAAGGAATATTATTATTATTATTACAATTTGTGCTGTACAGTTGCTCAAGATCTGAGCTCCACACTTTTGTCTGCCATTTTATATTTCCCTGACTTTACCTTTTCTTTACTCTCTGCTTTGTTGGCTTCTTTTTCCATTTGCTTCTTTTTTTCTCTTTTTCCTCAATTCTCATTTCACTTGTTGCTTTCAGCAGGTCACTGCTGCAGATTAGCTGCCACGTTTGCCTATGCGCCAAAATTCTATATTAAAGACATTTTTATTATTTATTGCTGGGTGATCGTCATAATCGTTCATCATATTGTTAATGTTAAGTTCTCTCTGCCGTGTGATTCAGTACACGTAAAGGAATTTTGTCTGGCCCCAGTTACCCTGGTTTATATTCCCCTCCTGTTGTTTGTGAGACATAGTTGGTACAGATCAGCCGCTGCATTTGCCTACTGGATTTGTGGAGTCCTGTAGCTCAGTGGTTAGAGCACTCGCTTTGCAAGCGAGAGACCTGAATTCAATTCCAGGCAGAGGGCGAAACCTTGGGCAAGTTTCCTTACTCCACACGCCTAATAATAATCCCTCCAAAACCCAAAACAATAATAAACTGGTCATTTTCAATCTATGACTGTTTGTGGGACATTGCTGTGCGCAATTGGCTGCCGCGTTCGCCCACAAATATACAGTCAATTCACTTTACAGTGTGTTCTGTGAAGCGCTTTGGGACGTCCTCCCGACGTGAAAAGCGCTATATCAAATGCAAGGATTATTATTATTATTATAATAACATTCATTTCCATTCTGATCAAGTATAATTTGCAAAGCACATTTATTCTTACTTGAAAGTCCTATATAACTTGTTATTGGCTCTTTATAAATGTCTTATTATTAGTCTAAACTGTGACTACAGGACAGTAGTGCAAAAACAACATAAATTTTACATTTATATAGTGCCTTTCACTTCGGGAGAATATCTCAAAATACTACAGTTGGAAAATGCATTGTCAGAAGTGCTATCTTTCAAACAAAACATTGAACTGAGATCCTCTCTGCCTCTTCGGGTGCAGCGTTAAAATTCCCATGACATTATTTGAAAAGCGAAGGGAATCTTTTGTGATAATGTGTCCAACAATCCTCCAGATGAATTGGCCATTCATCTCATAACTGTTTGTGGGACTTTTGTTGGTGCAATAGCTGTCTTGATGCCCATAAAACAATCACTACAGTAATTGCTTGTGAAAGCGTTTTGAAGCGTTGCAATGTAACAAGGTGCTGTAAAAATCTAAGTTCTTTATTCGTTACATCCAAAGATATTTACTCTGACCCTTGGAACAAGCTCATTTATATCATACATTGTAAAATACTGTAGTTCAAATCCTTCCCTTCCTAAAAGTGTTACAGAAATTGTTCTGAACCTGTTGCACTAAACATGAAATAGTTACCAAATGGAACCCTGCATTCTCAACATGTTTCGACTCTTGTTTATTTATTTGCTTTGCTTGTTTTTTTTCTATTTCTTTTTGGTCAGCCGGATGTCACCCACCTCTGGGCTTAAGAGCATCCAAACCAGACTGAGAGATCCACATACAAACGCCACATACATGTGGAAACTGTTCCCTTTTCTAATGATGTAGCAATTTCTAACATTGTTTCAGTAAGCGCTCCGGAACACCAACCCACATGAAGGACGCTATATAAATGCACGTTGTTGGTGTTGTTGTCGAGTAACACCTCATGATGTCCTCTACTGTTGTAAATAACTGGGAAGTGATGGATGAAGGATGAGACCTCAGGGTGTCCTTTACTCTCCAAAACAAACTGAGAATTCCATGAATCCCACCTACACATGGAGATTCCAGAGACAGAGTGTTGGACTGAAATGCGCACTCTCTCCCTGGAGGGATGCATCCTGCTATCCTAATTCCAGAAAGTATTAGGCACAGGCTGGCTAGAGTCTAGTACTGTTTCTGCTGTTGTTTGAATCTCCACCTTGTTTTCTGGCCCTGTCTAGCTTCACAGATCATTGCCTGGATTCAGACAGTACAGCAAATCTGACTGAGCATTGCCACTGACATAGCGAAGAAGATGATTTGTGGACACTCTGGCCCGTGTCAAAGTGTGTGGTGGGGGCACCCGCAAAACATTAAACACGTGTTTAATGCTTTAAAACGCTACATCTTTTATGTTAAGCACTGCGCTTAGGTAATTAATCTTTCCCGCACCGTTGGTGTGTTATCTAGAGAACAAGACCAACCATCTGCCTCTTGTTCGCTGTAGAACCCTCAATCGCTCGTGTTATAACTTCAATGGTGTTGAGATGTTGCTGTCTCTTCTCCTGTAAGTCAGCGTCACCTGGAAAGTGGCAATACCTCCCAGCCTTCCTGCCAAGGCTTCTGTCACCTGTTGGTTTGATGTTGACATGGATCAATGGCAGATAACAATTGAGTCACAGATTTGTTTTTGGAAATAATCCTAAGGGATCTTTAACATCCACCTGAACACGAAGACTGGACCTCAAATTCATGTGTGACAATGCAGCGCCCCAAGCATTGCATTGAAGTGTCAGCCTAGACAATGAGCTCAAAGTCCCGACGTAGAGTGTTAACTTTCTAACTCAGAGATAAGAGTGCTACCAACTGAGCCAGGTAAGTAGCTTTATATGGAAAAGAATGGCCGCCATCAATCATCCCACTATCAGATGTCAATAGTTCAGTCACTGTCGGTCAGTATAGTTCCATAGTTCTGTCTCCTGCACAGATTCCTTCACTTGTCCGGTTCCATATCTCGCTTCTATCTTTCTCCTCAGATAATATAAATGATATTTCCTAATAGAGGTATAGGCTCCTCAACATACTCTTCCAAAGGTACAGCCCTGAACAAACACATTGGCTCCTTGGAGTTAAGACATATCATTGTACCAAAGTAGAGGGTAGATTTACCCTGTATTTAACCCCTGCTTTATCTGACCTGAATTCACTCAACACTGACACTGTGAGAGTGCGCATAATGTGTCAGGTCAGGTAGAAGCATCAAATATCATTCTGGACCTGTTTAATGGTCCCTTTTTGTTCCTATGTACTAATTTGAGAATATAAAACATTAAATCCCGTTGGCTAAGTGTTCACGAATAATCATTGCTCCGAATGGCAGGGGATATTTTTTTCTCTCGACTGCTGAACCCTAACCCTTTTCCTCTGCTGAAACCACTGTTTCATGCTGAGCTGCTGTTTTATGATTGCTGGGGTCTCTCCAGTTACAAGCCTACATGGCCCAAGTCTAAAGATAAAAATGAAGCCATACTATATTTGAGAAGGAGCCACTATAAATAGAACTGAATTTACCTGCCCCACCTATTGCCAACTCCAGTTCCCACTCTTTCCATTTGCACTGCTCATCTGATGAAATCTGATGTTCACTGTGTGTATGCCTTCTCCCCAGGGCTCATGTGGCAGGGTTTGCAAGGCTGGGCACTCAAGACAGTTTGATGCTGTGAGTTTCAAGTTGAATTGAGCCAATCTGATAGCCAGAAAATTGCTTCCGGGCATTCATGTTCCATTTTACAGTCACTCCACTTCATAGTCAACTCTGTATAAGCATTGTATGAAATGCAGGGATTATTAATATTATTAGATATTTTTAATTTTCGTATCAAACCAAAACAAATGGCCTGAAATTCCAGTTGGTGTTTTGCTACTAATGGGCTTTTCCTCCTCATCATTTAAACCTCGACTAAGATGCAATCTGTAACCCTTACTGATATTTCAACCCAATTATCTGTAGTATAACTTGTTCATTAGAATTGTTTCAGTCCTTGAAATGCAGCCTGGCTCAGATGGTAGCACTCTTACCTCTGAGTAAGAAAGGTTATAGGTTTAAGCCTCTTATTGGAACTTTTAGCTCAGAATCTAGACCATTACTCCATTACAATGCTGGAGGAACCATTATTTTGACAGAGGTACTGTCCTTCACATCAAATATTAAACCAAGGTTGCATCTGCCTGTTTAGGTGGACATTAAAGATCTTATGGAACTATTCAAAAAGAGAAGGGAATTTCTCCCGATGTCCTGGTCAACAATGCCCCCAAATAAAATTGTTCATTCACTCGCAAAATACGGTCTCCACATTTTATAATGCATCCTGTGAAGTGTTTCGAGACGTCTCCACATAATTTCTCCCCATAAATTCCACCCCCTCACACACTCTCACTTTACTGTGCACTGTGTGAGAACTTGTCGTGGATAATCCTCATTTTTGTGAGTGATGCAATTTCATCCATTTTTAAAGTATTAAAGACACTCCTTTTTGTTACTTAGCCTCTCATGAGGTGTTACCATTGCTGTTAACTCTTCGTTTGAAATATTGAAGGATTTAAAATGCAACAAAAATGGGATGACACTCATGTGCACCGTGGTTTTGAACATGTGCTAGTTTACCAGTTTTACACACTGTAATCTCAATGTAACGTTGCAGTTAAATAGACTGAGCAGCATTGCCTGTGTGAGCAGCACACAAGAGCCAGCAAAGACATCTGTAACACTGCCCTCTGAAGGAGACGTGTGGAATAACTACCTGCCCATCATGAATTATTGTACAGTAAAAACTGCTCAGAAAAAATACTGTGCTCCTGGAAAAAAAGGTTAAATCCTTTTTCCTGAAAATGGAAAAAAGACAGAACTGAAAAGCAATTGGACTGATTTATGGGGTTTTACTTATCTTCCATTTTATTACGTTGTTGGGCTGAGCCTGAACTGAAAACATGTAAATTGATACGTTTACCATTCATTAATGAAGAAATTCCCAGCAAACACTGGCACAGACATCAATCTTGCTGCAAAATTATTCACTCTTTCAAGAAGTTGCATAAAAATAGAGCTTCATATGGAATATTAGAAACTCCGGAGTCTTTAGGATACTGAGGTATAATTTGTGGTATTACTTAATGGGATGCGTTAATAAGGTTCTGCAAATAGGAACCTTTTCCAGTAATCAAGAGTTAGTCACATGCACCTTCCTCTAGTGCGTAGTGACCGTGGGTGCATAGGAACTCTGACAGAATTCCTTAGCAAGTGAATATGGTTGAGAAGTACTGCAAATTAGACTCTGATGTTAATCTTCAGTTATTAACTAGGTTTGATTAATAGTTCAGGTCTAATTTGTTGACTGTGTTATTTAGCAAAGAATTCCATTAGAATTCCCATCGTCAGGTGGGAACTTTGTTCTGGGAGTTGATCACATTGGAGATGTTTTCTGGAATGAGGTGATTACTTCCAGAGGGAGTTTCCATAAATTGGATCTCGTATCAGCCCCATGTATTATCTGCATATGATTGAACTGTTTGCAGGAATGTTTAAAATAATATCTACTTTAAAGTGATTTGCCAACACAGGATAATAGCTATCTATAAGTTAATGGTTAACTCGGCAGCATAGCACTTGTCCAGCTAGGACCACCATGCCTGATAGAGCTTTGTCTTGTGAACGTATCTGCTCCCATCAATCTGCCTTGGATTACTGTGGGCCTGCCTAGCTTTACAAACATGTCCTCTTAGAGACAGTTCAGCTGCAGGATAAACTGTTTGTCTCACAGGAAGAGCCTGTCAGGCCTTGTTTGCCCATATGACATTTGCCGAGGATGAGAGTTAAATTTGAGAGTCACTGGGCGGGTGTGTAAACTTGTAATTGTTCTTTCAAGCACATTGCTACTACAGTATTCTATATCTCAGCCAGCCATGGTACTGTAGTATTAAATATTAAGCGCAGATTGGAGGATTGGGACCTCAGAGTATGTGTTGGAGTCCTGTTGGAGTCTAATCAGCTAAAACCACAAAGCTTGACATTGATATCGCTGTCTGGCAAGCTTTCCCGCTGCTTGTCAAGCTGGGACAACCCTATCCGTTAAGATTTTGGCTTGCAGGGTTAATAAGAACTGAATGGGAAGAATCCCAGCCCCACTGACTGGGCTGCTGCTACAAGTCCTGCTAACAAGCCAGACTGGCTATGCTGTCATCAGCAGCCTGGAATACTGCAGACCTGCCTGGCTTGCAAACATGACTACCGAGATCGCCACAGAGGGTTGGTTTGTTTCTGAAATTCCATTGCCAAGACTGTCACCAGCTCAGCCTAAGGGGACCCCTGCTTCTTGCCTCTGACCCTTTCCAGGATAGTAGTCATGTTTATAAGTGTTGGGGTGGGGTGGGGGGGGAGCAGAAATACAGTGCTTTTGAAGAATTATAAAACAAACTTTGTTCAAAGTTCTGCAACACTTATCTACGCTAGTGAGAACCACTATAAAGACGATACACATTCTCAGTGGGTCATGGATATGGCAGTGACAGATTGCAAGGGATCAAGTGATTCTGAAGCCTTCCTTCAATTTGTGTTTGTGAACGAACAAAATGGGTTAAAATAAAAATCAATATGAAAGATATATGTTTAAAAAATAGATCTCAATGGATAGCAAAAATATATAGATGTCAATGGGGTCTCATTTGGGACGTTCATGAACAGGATATGACAACTGTTACAATGTGCGACTTCAGGCTTAAGAAATTTGTGGCCAGCGTATCAAGAGTCACAGTGCGGCAAGGTCCAGATAATGGCTGTGAGCAAGCAGTAGTCTGTGCCTGCCAATGATTTTGCTCAGCGCTCTTTCTTCAGACTTTGACAATGTGGGATCACAGGTCTCCAATTTCACCATGAATTTCACCCCTTTGCAAAAAATGCAACAAATCGGTTTGTGAATATCACAAATTAAACCCAATGTCAAAAGAAAACAAATATGACTTTGCATGTAGCATATACGTTTAGATAATAAAACTGGTACTTCTTAAAGTTGGTTGAATTGGAATGCAAATGTATGAAGGCAGACTGGAGCTTGGCAGAGCCCTACCTTGAATAGTTCAACGTTGTAGGAAGCACCTGTGACACCCCACTTGAACGTGTGTCCAATTCTGTTCACGATATCAGAGTAGAACGAGTGCACTGTTCACACTACTGTAACATGTTTAGTGGATGACTGTCCAGCATTCATGTGGATAGAAATTCTACCTGGGTCCAGATTTATTAGATGAATCATCCAATAAACGTGAAATCCTGTGTTAGAGAGAATTATCCAGCAAATTACACAGTCACTCTACATTACAGTATGTCCTGTGAAGTGTTTTGAACCTTTGGATGACATGATAAGGCACTATATCAAATGCAAGGATTATTATAATTAATATTATTATAACACATCATTTCAGAATTGTCAAATTCTTTAAATGCAGTCTTCAATTTTGAAGCCAGCTTTGTGTAAGTTTCTTGTCTAAGTTTTCTTCAGGGACTTGTGATAGAATTCAACAATTTGCCAAATCCTACACGCTCTGAATTGCTGTACAAAAGAAGTGAATCGAGATCCAGCTGAATCTCCAGTCAATGATGTGGGATAGTTGGACTTGAATCAGACTGCTCAGAGCACCCCCATTTGAATCAGCTTTCCTTTGAAGACACTTTGAAACTGAAGTCAAGGGATATAGCGGCATTTAAAAAGTGAATCAGATAAATATTATAGAAAAAATATTATTACTGGGTGAAGAAGAGAGTGGAGGAATGAAGGTGAAAGAATTAAGGTGAAAAAAAGCAGCCACAGTGTTTGCTAAGCAAAGAAAACTGCGCCGTAGAATTCTTGCATTTAATTGAATACTTTTCAAGTCAGAAGGGTGCCTCAAATGCTTCACAGGATGTACTATGTGTAATTTGTAGGTAAATGCAGTAGCCAATTTTCACAGTACTGTCACACAGTAATGTCACACAAACAGTCTATGAAGTGAATGATCAATTTCATCTGGGGGTTTGCTGGCCAGGGCAATGACCACCTGAACCAGCAGACAGAGCCTTGGTTTAAACATCTCATCTGAAAGACGGCATCTCCAATGAATGCAGCACTTCCCCAGCATTGGACTGGAATCTCCTCTTGAACTACATGAGTTCAATGTCTTGATGTGGGGCTTGAATCTGCAACCTTCTGACTCAGAGGCGAGAGCACTACTCACTGAGAATTGCTGACACACAGAATGTGGTTAAACTGGAAGATTAAAGAAGAATTTTAAAAATATATATTTCAATTGAACTGAGACAATGGATAAGAAACATGGTCCAAAAATACACCAGGGCAAAGCAAATGGTATCAAGTCAATAATTAGATTTGAAAAGAATAAATTGGAAAAACAAATCACAATGGACATTAAGGAGTAGATTCGCAGCGGACAAAGTATCAAACAACAAGTGGGGTCCCTAAAGGATGAGGGCTGACATAATGTGGCAGAGCTTTTATTATTATTTTCCACAATATATTTCACTGTAGAAGATGTGAGCAGCATTCTCATGTAGGTAGCAGAAGGAATGGATGGATATGAGTCTAAAGAGAAAACAGTGGCCAGTTTTGAAATGGGTATTTAAGAAGGTAGAGCACTTGAAACTTCATAACAAAGCAGGTTCAAGTAAAATGTGTCCATAGATGCTGAAATAAGGAGTAAAAATAGAAGTCGCTCAGCACAAGTTTCAGTTACTTTTTGTTTATAAATTTCACATTTCAAACCCCAGGGACTCCACACATATTTTCCTTTTATTGTTTGAACAGAATTTTTTTACTGTTGTCATATTTAACCAACACTGGTGCTGCTTTCCACCGGTGAGCTATGCAATTTTTTTTGGTTACGTTGAATGAATGAATTGAATTTGGTGCCACTTGTATAAACAGGTCCAATTTCATCCCTTGGCCCTGGCAGGATGTGAAGCTTTAAGCAGCACACGCTGCGGTTGCTGCTAATGCAGCACTTGTATCAGCAGATCCAGTACTTAATTTCCTATGTCAACTGGAGTAATATTGCATTGCTGGCAATTACACTTGCTCTGAATGATTTTTTTGCTTTGCATAGTTGTTGACAGTACAGTACCAGGTGAAGCTATTGAGGAAATCTACTGTTACAAATAAGATACCAGTGCATTAATTAAGTCAACTTCTGCATTCTATAATTTGAATGGAAATATGGCAAAACGCATGAGTAAATTAATACTTGGAATGAAAATTATTTGTTGCTTTTCCGGTCTTTTCATAATAATGGGGTGTAAAAATGCGATGCTTCATAACGGATTTACTATTATTGCAGTATCAGTCAAATTTGGTACGAAACAATATATTGTCACCCCAGCAAGGAAAAAATAGTCACTGTTCCAAGAAGGCAACAGTTGATTTATCTAATAATTATAATAATAATAATCCTTGCATTTGATATAGCACCTTATCACATTGTTGAAAGGTCTCAAAGCCTTCACAGAATATATTGTAAAATGTATGTACTATATATTTGAGGTGTGGTAACTTTCAATCCAATATTTCAAATCCAGTGCTGTCTCTGTCCCAGCTCTTCACTTCCAGGTCAAGTCCAATAATAATAATGATAATCCTTGCATTTTTGATTGCTTTCTTGTACATCAAAGTTCAATACCTGCTCTCCTGTACATCAAAGCCATAGCAGGAGAAAATCAACCAGTGTCCAGAATTTGGAAAATTCTTAAATACAGACTTAAGTGTTTTCTCCTCGTTCCTGACCCCCAACTCAAGTCCGAAACACTGATTGCCCAGCGCCTTGGGACGTCCTTCCTGACATGAAAGGTGCTATACAAATGTAATTTTGTTGTTCATTTTGAAGCTGGTTTTGGCAAATTTCTTTTTAAAAAATGCAGAACACTGACTTCAAAGACTGAATTAATTTAACCATTTTTGGAGGCTATATAATTCACGTTAATCTACATCTGGGTGGAATTTCTTCCCAAAGGTAGAAATCATCCTCTTAGAGCTCAGTTAGTAATGATGCGACGCTCAAGATTCCAGCCCTAGAAAGTCCCAGGTTTGATTCTTGATCTACAGTCTTGAGTTAACTGACCTCACTCAGGGAGTTAATGTGGCCAATGGCTTCAACATCTCTGGGCTAAAAAAAGCCCCAGCTGAGCTTCCTGAAACCCACCTCCTCCCTGCAGGAAGTGCACAAGTGCGGATGCTGATGGATGGGGATGCCCACTACCTTTCAATGGTGCTTACTGCTCACACTCACACATATGAGAATGGCCAATGTACTCTGTGGCCACCATCAGCCTCGGAAACCCGCTTGCTGTCTTTCAGAAAGGAAGCGAGAATATTGAAAGTAAGGCGAAGCAAACATCAGACACAAAAAATAATCATCCCTGCACTTGATGCAGTGCCTTATCGTGTTGTCGAAACGTCTCAAAGCTCTTCGTAGGATTTACTGTAAAATGTAATGACTGTATATTTTGTAAAAAAACACGGCAACGAATTTGTGCACAGCAATTGCTATTTGTGGGACATTGGCATGCGCAAATATGTTGTTGTGTTCGTGAAAAGGTAAAAAAATATATCTACAAAATATACAGTCACTACACATCAGACAGCCGTAAAGTGCATGAGCAAAAGGTCCTCAAACATCACAAGAACCTGCAAAAGAGGGAACAAAAAGAAGCCATTCTGATTATTTCGCCTGCCAGCTGTTTAGGTCTATGCACGTGAACTGCTTATTCATCTCCTTCATGCATTGACACCAAAAATAACAAATCCCCTTAATTCCTCCTCTTGTTTTTTGAATTCTTCCATTGGTTCCTCGTTGAGTACGCCAGGTGTCAGGCTGTTCCATGAGTGAGCTACTGCAAGTGTGGAGTAATTGTCACCTCTCGGAGAGGAGAGAAAATTGACGGAGTAAATTGCCAAGAAAAATAATATCTACCATCAACAAATTACCAAGACTCAACATAGCGCATAACCAGAAGCACAGATTTGCACCATAAAACTACAGGTAGCGATGGAGGAAGTAAGGTTTAGCTGACGCGAAAATCCCTCCTGCCTCCCTGAGATGAGGTTTATGACCTGCTTGATTGGATTGCTATTCTGCAATCTTGCGTAGAGTGGAATTTGTCCCCCATTCTAAATCAATGAGGGAGAATAATCCCCTCCAGTCTGCTTTACATATTCATTATATTCCATTTATAGTACTCCTATTGTGTTTCGAACTGAAAAAGTTAATTCTTCTGATTTAGTTAACCAAAGAAAATCACAAAGGGCTGCCTGGTGTTGCCACTTTGTCGCTGTGTTGTCACACTAGTGGAGATACGAGCTTTATCCACATTGTTTTGTCTCTGCGTCAGGCTGAGTTTTAAATAAATAATAATTTCAAGGATCATTTCATTTTTCGAAAGAATCAGAGCAGATTATTCAGTGCAGGAAAAGGTGGCTTAGAATCATGTAAGGGTAAAAAAACATAAACAATAACCAAGGAATTATTGAGGTATTAATATAAAGATTACGTTCTAGTGCAATAGTACAACAAAATATCGGCTATTTTATGAATGCCATTCTGTGCATTGCTTCAATGTATAAATATTTTAGAATCAATATCAGTTTGTTTTGTGTCATCTGAATGTGACAGTTCGGCACCTACCCCCACCTCCTATATGAAAGTATTCTTAATCTGATTAGATTTTAATAAAACAATTAATTTGAATGTGATTTCAATCAAGATGCAATTTTAATTGATTCCCAAGTACTTTTCCCGACATGCCTGGAGGGCGATATCAGTCAAATGTGTTTTTCACACTTAATAAACACAGAAGGAAAAGTTGACTCCTGTTAGGGACCAGTGTATGTTGTATCTCATTGTGAGGCAGCACATTGTCACCTCAACTCTGTGGCCCGCTTTTGAATCATAGAAACACAGGAACATGGGGAGGCCATTCAACCCATTAAGCTTGCTCTACTAGTTTTTCTTTAGATCATAGCAGTTCTTTTAATCCCATTTCCCCACCTTTTCTCCATGCCGCTTAATACTCTTACTTCCCGAGCATCTAATCTCCCCTTTAAACATCCCAATTGATTATGTCACTACGGCTTCCTGAACCATTAAATTCCACATGAATTCAACCCAAAGTGAAAGGATGAAAGTCTCCTCTTTTTGCTAAAATTGGTCATTCTTCTCACACCCGTTTTTAGGATACTGCTGTGTGCAAATTCGTATCAATTGCCTACAATTGAATTGTGGAGTTGGGTAGCTCAGTGGTTAGAACACTCGCCTTGCAAGCGAGACTCCTGGGTTTGATTCCCGATAGAGCGAAACCTTGGGCAAGTTTCCTTACTCAACATGCCTGATAATAATCCCTCAAGAAAAAAAATTATAATTTGGGCACTCAATGACTGTTTGTGGGACACTGCTGTGCGCAATTGGCTGCCCCGTTTTGCCCACAAAATAAACAGTCAATTCACTTTACAGTATATTCTGTGAAGTGCTTTGAGACGTCTAGAAGATGTGAAAAGTGCTATAACAAATGCAAGGATTATTGTTATTATTATTATTATTTACAAGATATACAGTCATTATACTTTACAGTAAATCCTGTTAAGCACTTTGAGACATCTTGACGATGTAATAAGGTGCTTTATCAATGCAAGAATTTATTATTATTATTATTATCTACTGAGCAATGTAGCCTGGGAATCTGAACCATTGACTGGTGGACAAAAACTAAGTTGGAAATCTCAATTAGAGATGTCACAAATGTAGCTAAAGTGGAGGATGGAAATGAGGTGTACTTTAAAGATCTAACTTTATGCTGTTAGTATTCTGTTAGTAATTGTAAGAAGGCAGAGTTAAAATACAGATAGAAAATTTTTTGACCGAATTTCTCAGTTCCAAAAGAAAATCAGTTTTGGAGTTGCAGGAACATATTTTGTTATATATGGTTTAAAAGTCATCTTAAAATAATTGGGAATGATCTGGTCATGCTTAACTCTAATAGCATGGACAGACCTCTGACATCGCTCTATAGAAAGTCACACCAAATATCCAAAATCTATAGCTAGCTGTCACACACTAATACAGCCCTGTGATGAGCTCTATTAGGATTTGGTCCTTTGACCTAGCAATAGATGCATCCCATACAAGGAGTAGTGCAATATATCAAGAAAGCTTCTTTTAGCACTCACATAAAATCAACTTACAGAGGTTATGATTTGTGTGTATTAGATCCCTCTGAACTGCACAGGATGGGAATCAGACAGAATGCCATCTTGGCATTGCAGAGAGATAGCATGACTGCAGATGCACTTAACAATTCCCATACTTCCAATCAGCTAAATTCTAAGCAAGATACGATTCCTATACAATAATGCCCTGATATAGCACCTACCTTGCCTTCTCAACCAGACACAGAGAGTGCAACCTACTGAGCCAAGCAAACATTAAAATGGGGTTGGAGGAAATAACAAGTGGTAATCAATATTCCATTCCTGTGAAGTTTAGATAATTCAAATAATTTCCCAGGATTCACTTAACTGAAGCGAATTGCAATATATCTTTATAGGATAACCGGGTATTGCTACCATCTGACAAGTGTTCTGACTCTTCGATTTCCTTGACCTCTCCGCTGACTTCGGCACTGTCAATCGCTCGATCTTCCTTGATCGCCTCTGCTCTCTCAATCACTCTATCTTCCTTGATCACTTTATCTTCCTGCTCTCTCATACACTTCTGTAGGACCATACTTTTCTGGTTCCAATTATACTTAACCCTTTGCCTGTGGGTTCTTCCAATGGTTTTGCCTCTTTCTTGCATGGTTCCATTGTTCTATCCCTGATCCCCTCATTTTCTTTATTGATGTGCTCTCCCTTGGTCACATCAAGTTAATGACACCCAAATCCAACTCTCTACTTCTACCCTTAATTCCAAGTCCACTGATGTTGGACTAGCTGTCTGTCAGATATCATGATTAGCTTCAATTTCCTTCAATTTAACATGGACAAGATGGAAGCCATCCTCCTTGGTTCCCAACAACACTTCCTTGCTTCTAGCTCTGACTTCTTCAACCTTCCCAACCTTTCTCAAACTTACAGAACAAAGCCTTGGTGTTTAGTTTGACTCTCAGCTCTCATCCCTCCCTCATATCTGATCCCTGACCAAGGTAGCTTTTCTGCATTTTCATTACATCGCCCACTTCCATTGCTCTCTCGTGCTGAATGCTGCCAAAAACCCTCATTCATGCCTTTATCACCTCTAGATTTGCCCGCATTCTTACCCCCCCCCACCAAAAAATGTTGCATGCCTGTCACCCCATGTCCTCACCATGCTCTACTGGTTCCTTGCTGGTTGACATCAAGACCCTTACCTTCACGTACAAATCCCTGCATGCCCTCGCTCCTCCCTATTTCTGTGATCTTCTCCAATCCCACTTCCCTGATCGCCATCTCCACTTGACTAACTCTGGCTAACCACTTGACTAACCCCTCCATTCTCTCAGTTCCACCCTCTGAAACTCCATCCCTCCACCTTGCCCCTCTAAACCTATCTCAAAACCCATCTAGAAACGTACCTCTTCGACGATACCTATGATCATCTTCCTAATCCCAACCCCTCAGCTCTGGATCCGGCATCATCACAGTGAAAGTCTCCAAGGGATTATTCTACACGCTGGGATGATACCCTGTATGAGGGGCACTATATAAATGCAAGTTGTTGTTATTATTCAAATTTCAGAACCAGCCAATGGACACAATGGTCTTTTTACGGGCTATACATTCCTATATTCTTGAAACTGTTATCAATAAAAACACTTTGTTTAATGTAATATAAATGTGATAATTCCTAAAGTGTTTGACTTTATTTTCCAAATGGTCTGTGATGTCAGAACAATAGCTCCCATCCTTTCTTAAATGAAACGTAAGAGAACTATAAACATACAGGATTAGCTGTTTGTGTGTAACGCTTACACAATGGACAGCACCCGCTGGATGTGCACAAATTAGATCAATGCTGAGGCAGAAAGCTGATACAAACATAATTTGCGGAGTTCTTCTTGTGCGTGGTATATGTAGACAACCCCCTCCCTCTCTTCCCCAGCCTGTCCCACAGATTGAACCCATACTGTGTGTTTAAATATACTTCTTGAATGGGAAGCTGCTTTGATGTAGGTTATTGGACGGATGCACTGAACTTTTCTTATGCCTGTGCAAACAAAGGAAAGCATTTTAGTTTCTGTGTAAACAGTTCAATGCTCTTGGTATAAAATCATGTTACATAAACTTTTCGAGGAGAATTTACCTCTAGGAGACTAAAGTTCACAAACTGGAGGATCAAAACTCAAAGCTGCACAACATCCTTCTTCCACATACGGTTATCCGAAAACTACAGAAACAGAAATGCTGTATAAGTGAACTCTTAATGATAAGTGTCTCCAGCATTGGTTTTGTTCAACTTTACTGTGAAGTGTAGTGACTGTGTATTTTGTAGGCAATCGCAGCAGCCAATTTGCGCACAACAATGTCCCACAAACAGCCACAAAGTGAGTGCCCAATTTTTATTTGGGGGGATCGTTGGCCAAAACAGCAAAGAAACTCCCTTCTCTTTTTGTGTAGCACCATGGGATCTTTAATATCCACCTAAATAGGCAGATGGGACCTAAGTTTAACATTTCATTCGAAGGACATCACCTCCAAATATTTACAGTAAATCCTGTAAAACACTTGGAGCCATCCTCCCGATGCGAAAGATGCTACATCAAGTGCAAGGATTATTATTCAGGACATGTTCATTTATGTGCGGGTTTCTAACTCATAACTTTTAAACAGCAAAGCAAGGCACTATTTCAACAAAAGGAGAATGTTGCTACTGTTGCTGCTGGATGTTTATTATGTTTTGTTATCTTCA
Source organism: Callorhinchus milii (assembly GCF_018977255.1). Classification (NCBI taxonomy): domain Eukaryota; kingdom Metazoa; phylum Chordata; class Chondrichthyes; order Chimaeriformes; family Callorhinchidae; genus Callorhinchus; species Callorhinchus milii. The sequence goes on along the minus strand of NW_024704742.1, from coordinate 31,380,597 downwards.
CTCAGGCTCCATGGTTGTGAATTTAGAGTTCAGAAAGTAAGGGTTACAACTGTTTGTGTAAGGATTATTTATTTAAATTATCTATTTTGTTGATAATATCCTTCTTTAAGATCACCTTTTGAATCACATGTACCAGAAACCATCAACTGTTACACGAGTGGCTGCCAATTTTTGGTAAATCACACCCTTATTGATACAACCTTATTTCATCCACACAGCTATCAGTCTTTCTGTACCAACCTGTTCACCAGATGCATAGCTCCAACCTCACTGCTTCCCATTCCCTGATTTGAGAAATATCTTCCTGCACCTGTTGGCCCACGAATTACCTCTTTGGGAAATGCTATCCTTCTTGATTCTCAGTCCTCCAAGAAGATTTTCCAGTGTTGTACCCCAGTACAGCATTTGATTGCTTCCTAAGGCCAGGAAATCTTGGCATAGCATTTGGGCAGAATGGGAAGTCACACCATAACAAGGATCTTGGCTGTGGTTTCCTCCTGGGTGAGGTGGGGACTTCTCATTTAAGGAGTCTCAGCTTGGTTTGAAGACTCTTAAGCATGATGAGGTGTTTCCACATGTGTCAGATACCCAACTGACAAAGACAAATATTTAAGGAGTGGTTAGGAGAAGGATTTGAACTTGGTATTAAGGCCAATATCTTTTTAAAAAATCTTAAAATGATCTTAGCCTTTTTAAACTAGCTTCCAAGTGAAGGCAGACATTTAAGAACCTTCAAAATCTCTTTTTGCATTTGTAATTGTAAGTCAATGATATTAAGGCAAAAACTATGAGAAATTACAAGTCTTCAAGGTGTTCAGTCATTTCAAGCCTGACTGTGAAGGTGACTTTGGGCCTGAAATTCCACCTAGTCTTTAATTTTGTCCTAAAATTTAAGATTGAGTAAAATTCTAGAAAATTCTTAAATTTTGTATTAATTTGGAAACTGGATTTTAAAACTGTAGAAAACTGGTTTCCAAATTAAGCCTGAATTTTTTATCTATAATCCAGTGAGATCTTACATTTTAAGAGAGAATGGTGTCACAAAGCTGTTACTGGGTGATTGTATTGCCTTTTGGTTCTCTCTGGGTGTTTTAATTATTTACTCTATAGAGGGAAAATGTTTCTCTGGTTAATATTCTTGTGAAGTGACTGGAGTACCTGTCAAGGACCAGAAGATAGGAAATGTTATCCCAATATTTATAAAAGGAGCAAAAAATGAGTGAAGATTATACACTTTTTTTTGGTATCTGTTGTTAGAAAAATACTCTCTGACATTATATGGGATGTTACAAATACTCATCTAAAGAGCACAGTCTACAACCAGATACTGGTGCTGAGACCCCATAGGTTATGCTTTACAAACCTACTTGAAATCAAGATCGATTTCAAGATCCTCACACTCATGTACAAATCACCTTTAGACCCTGTCTCCTCTCCGTCTTGCTTACACTCCTCTACCTATACTCTTCACTCAGTTGACTCCGGCTTCCTGCAATTTGCTCAGCCCTTCTTTCCATCATCAGTGGCCATGCATTCAACCACTACACCCCGAGACTCTGCCTCATACCCTCCTCCTTGCCCCTACTATGTCCTTCTTCAGCTCACACCTGAAAACCTTTCTCTTCAACGATGCCAATGGTCACTTCCCCTCTTTCCCTGGCTAAGCATCAAGTTCTGCCATTGTTAAGAATGCAGAGACTCTACCCCGCATGAAGGACTCTATGCAAATGCAACATAGATTTCTTTGATGAGGTCAGTAATCCCTTAATCAATAGCCTAGGTGCAGGCTGGTCAAGTGAAGATACCTCATTTGGGTTTTCACGTGTTTGTGATGTTCTACAATTGTGTTTTTTAATTGGTCATTACCTCCATGGCTATCTATGGAATATTCCTGTGAGCAAATTGGATGCTCGTTTACCTACAAAATACGCTGTCACTACTTATCACAGTAAACCCTGTGAAGCTCTTTGAGATGTCCTCTTGATGTGAATGGCGTTGTGTCATATGTAAGGATTATTATTCCAAAATTAGAGATTCCTTTAGATCTAAGCACTGTTTCTCCAAGCCAAGCAATCCTGTATTACCTTCAGCTGCTACAGTGATCATAAGATCACAAGATTGGTTTGGATGAAGAAGGCCCAATGAGATGAGAAAAAAATTGTAACATAGAAAGATATTAATTCTCTCTTTCCTGAACCAACTTCAGCACCTGCTGTCACTCTCCTGTAGCACGACAGATAACCTTGTGGTTTTCACTGATGTTCGGTGGCTCAGCACAGGCTGACATTCGAATCTCTGTGATCAGGTGGTGCCTTTGTCTACAAGACCAGTCGAAGATCATTGGTTTTTCAACAATGCCCAAAACTATCAAAGAAATCTAATAACTATCTCCTTGCAAATCTACTTTCTCACGCCCCCTCAGTCGAAGGAGTGCAATCCTTCCCAGTCCATCACCAAAGTCACTCTCAACTCTTGGCTCAGTCCATCCTGTTGTTGCACTGATTAGTGTGCAATAAATAAAAGCTCAGTCCTATCACTGTTAAAATTATGTTATTGTGCTGCTTGAGGAGCCAGAAACTTTGTGTTTGATTATTGATTTTCAACACTACACCAAACTAACATTGTGGTCTTGTATATCCTGTGTAAAAAGTGCTCCTTATTTTAAGCGCTCTGAGACACTACCCTGTGTGGAGGGCGCTATATAAGTGCAAGTTGTTTTTGTAATGTATGTGTTGAACAGCTAGTTTTTCCCTAACTAATCCTTCTCCTCAGTTTTTCTCGTTTCTGATTCCTCCTCTCCAGAGGGCATTTGACTCTCTTTTTAATCTCTTCTATTAGGGTACAATTCCGGGCACTTTCCACTACATTGTCCAAGTAACCGTCGTTCTGGTTTTAGTCTTGACAGTGAGTGGTACAGGTTTCAAGTCCCATCTCAAACCCTCTTCTTTGACCGTGCTTTCGGCCAACCTCCTTCCCCCCCTGCCCTCCACCCTCCCCGATCACGACTCCCAGCTCGGGTCTGAAACACTGATTGTCCAGCGCCTTGGGACGTCCTCCCAACGTGAAAGGCGCAATACAAATGTAATTTTTGTTGTTTGTTGTTGTTATTCAACTACAGAGAGCATCGTATTTAACCCTGATCCTGACCACACTTGACCACATATATGCAGCTTCCAGTAGGTGTCTCCTGATGGAGATCAGCAGTGTTTATCTTCTTCCTACCCAAGGGATGCTGCGACTAATTGTAGCGCCCTAACTGCTGACCCGATGAGATCTGGTAACTTAGCACAGCTCGTCCAGTCTGTGATCACACTGTCTCATTAACAAGATTTGCAGGAGCACAACAGTCACTGGGGAACTGGGATTCTTTCCACTCAACTCTTGATACCTCTCCCCTGTAACCCATAGCCTCAATGAGTAGGCTGCTCCTTGCTGGACACACATAGTTAGAAGCTTGCCAGTGTTCACAATGGGAGACTGTGCAGTTTTAGTTGGTTAAATTCCAGGTTTACCCCAATGCACAGTCTCAGGGTATTCAAGCCTAGGCTCTTCTTAAGAACTGCACCTGAACCCTTCGGGATTTCAGCAGGCTGCATCCCTCCAGCGGCAGAGAGCATGTATTCCATACCAAACAAAGATGAGTTTCAATGTATGGGGAACTCTCAAGTTTGGATACTTTAAGCATGATTGTCCATGACTTTCTGACACACATGTCAGACACCTAGACTGACCCCAAAATAATCCAGTCCATATGATCATTGCTGGCCCATTCAGCCCTTCGGGTGAGATCAATGATTTTTCAACAGGGTCCAAGAGAATCAAATGAGATCTGAAAGCTAACCCTACGGAGGGGAGAGAGAATTTATGATTCAGTGGGATAAAGAAGCAAAATGTGCTTGAATAAATAAAAGGCGCACATCAAAGCATGGGGTGCTGTTGGAAGTTGTGTCATTTGTGTGTGTTTTGTGTTGGTTTGCTATATAAAATTTACAGTCGGGACCAGAATGAGTTTGACAATGCCGCTTCCAAAGAAATGTTTGTATTTCAAAAATGCAAGCTGGAAAGAAAAGCACAGCTGAGCAACACAAATGTAGCTCAGAGGGGCAAGGTTGCTGTTTGAAGTGGGAGGTCTAAAAGTAGCCTGAGGGGATGCACCCCAGGACATCTCATTAACTATATCATCAAAGCCTATCTTGGCAAATCATAACATTATCACTGACATTACCACACAAATACAAGGTTCCTTACACAGTCTATAAACATGCCAGTACTAACCAATTCATTGCAGACTGACACCCATGCAAGGCTTGACTGCCCTTTGCTGGGAGGCATGAATGGCCCCAGTCATTCATCAAAGATTCTAGGAGTGCGCTTCACACAGCATTAAATTTAATTAAAGCAGCATTGACTGCATTGTAATCCTCTGGAGGTCCTCAAGAGAAGGCAATGGGAACACTTTTCAGTTAGATATTATGAGGATGGGGAAGGGCTGGGGGAAATTTCTCTTCTCCCCCCATCACCCTTCTCCGACAGAAAAATGGCCACATGGGAGAATAGAGACTTTATTTTTGCCACTACAGACATTTTATCCTTGATTAGCCCAAGTCACTATTTTGCCCCCCAGTGTGATTATCGACTGTTGTCCATCAGTGAGAGCAATCGAGGCCTTTTCACTCCAGCCGACTGCTCGCAGTGTTCACCACCCACTCCTACAGGACGCCGGCTATTTAGTCCTGCTCAGATCTACAGAGGCCTGCACCTGCTACACCACCCTCTCTGACAGGTTGCTGGACTTCCCTGATAGATCACCCCGGGGGCTGGAGTTTCTCTCACAGGTCACGGTGAGGCGGGAGGGTCTCTCATAGGTCATTGTGAGGAGGAGTGGGGGAAGTTCTCTCACAGGTCATGGTGAGGGGGAGGTTCTGTTCCTCAGAGGTAACAACAACAAATTACATGTACAGCGCCTCTCACATCGGGAGGAAGTCTCAAGGTGCTGTAACGGTGTGGAATGGGGATGAGGGGAGGGGTGGCTGTCTCACAGGTCTCAGTATGGTGGGGGGGGGTGTTCCTGATAGGTCCCTAAGATTGATTGTAGCTGTCATCAGAGAGAACTGGAAGGTAAACATCTGGAGAGAAAGGAATTTCTGCAGCAGACCATAACTCCTGGAGAGCTGTACTGGTTTCAGGTGTCCTCTGTGCCTCAATTGAGGAGCTGTGTCAGAAGAGGCATACAGCACAACTGTAGCTGAGCATTAGCCTCCTGCCTAGAGCTTCTGACTTTCCCTTGACTCATTGTATTTCAATAATAATATTAATAATCCTTGCATTTGATATATGGTGTATATGTACACTGAAATGCTGTACACAGTCCAGCGCCTTGGGTCGTTCTCCCCACGTGAAAGGCGCTTTACAAATGTAATCTTGTTGTTGTTGTATGGATTTATCATGTCATCAAAAGAACTAAAAATGCTTCACAGGATTTACTGTATAGTGTGATAACTGTGTATTTTGTAGACATACAAGGCACCCAAATTGCTCGCAGCAATGTCTCACAAACAGCTATGGAGTGTTTGCCAATTGTATCTAGGGGATTGTTGGCCAGGACACCAGGAGAAACAGTGGGCCAGTGGGATCTGCAGACAGATGGTTTAATGTTTCATCTGAACGACGGCATGTCTGATATTCAGTACACCATCCTCAAACCCCCACCCCCAGCACTACCTGGGCTGAGTTCAAATTCCTGACAATTATCACTAAAACACATTTCCAAACAGAAGCATGTTTTTCAGCCCTTGTCAAATCATCCTCTTTCCAGAGCTTGGGTGCAGACTCATCCCCCTATTACCTGAGCTAAACTTTTCCTTACCCAGAACCTATAAGTCCTACTCTGCCTAATTATACCAAATAAACAGCCTGTATAGTCTATCTACAGTCTAAGCACGGCCTGTATAGTCTACAGTTTATACAGGCCCTTTATAGTCCATACACAGCCGTACAACACTGTAAAATACAATACAAAATTACATTTATATAGTACCTTTCACGTAGGGAGGATGTCCCAAGTTTCTGGACAGTCAGGAATTTGGACCCGAGCAGGGGGGTTGAAATCAGAGAGGGCAGGGAGGGTAATAGGGTGGCCGAAGAGGGAGTGAACAGGTTGACATGACTGTAGTATCGATACAGCCAATGCAGTCAATATGGGCAGTACTCCCCTCCCTCTATAGCCTATGTAGACTCTTGTCTCTACAGCCTATAAAGGCTATATGCATTCTATACACAGACTATAAAATCTATAATTACTTTTTATGGGGTGAAATATGCAGTAAAATTCCTAACTCTGAAAAGAGTAGTTTCCCCCACAATATATATAGACAATCCACTTTATTTTACAACTCTATATCAAATGCAAGAATTATTATTACTAAATGAATTCCATCCTTTATTTGAAGAATATGCTTAGGACAAAAGAGGGGGACACCACTCAGCAAGTTTTGCTCCACTCACAGACGTACCACTTTGACTGCGCTATGGTCATCTCTCCCTCCCCTTCTCCATTTATCAGCATCCAACCTATCCAATGTACAGCATTCTGAGTAGCTATCCTGCTTGAATTGCACTTTATTAATGCAAGTTGTTGTTGTTGTGCAGCCATGTTTTTATCCAAAGGCAAGCAACCCTGCTTTGTTAATTATAGACCCTCCATCAGGCTCTATGTTAATTTTTTATGCTTCTGAATGTTGTTTTCCCAGGTTTATATGATCAGGAGGACTGAAATTCACACTTTCCTCCACCTAAAAGTTAACTTTTAGCAATTAGTTAAACGTTAATCTTTTAACCTGGTTGATTTCAGGTTGTGATTTCAGACCTTCGAGTTAGATAAGCAAAACCAAAATCTGTGAAAGAAAAATTAAAGAAAAAAATCATGGTGTAGATTTATTAAGATTTATAAAATATAATTGCTCACCTCAAAGTAAAAACAAAATGGTGGCACTCCAACCAAATGGAACAAAGCATTTATCAACAAGGTGTTGCCACCTGCTGGTGATCCTAAACATGTTCCTTAAATCAGGACTTAGAACTCATATGATGTGTGATATTCCAGTGCATTGCTGGGGTGTGCTGCATTGTCAGGGGTGCCATCTTTCGGATGAGACATTAAACCGAGGTCCCGTCTGCCTATTTAGTTGGAAGTTAAAAATCCCATGGCGCTATTCGAAAAGAAAAGGGAGTTTCTAACAGTATCCTGGCCAACAATCCCCAAAGTAAAATTGGTCATTGACTTCATGGCTGTTTGTGGGACATTGCTATGCGCAATGGGCTGCTGTATTCGCCTACAACTACGCAGTCACTTCACTTCATAGTAAATCCTGTGAAGCGGCTTTGAGGTATCCTCCCAATGGGAAAGATCCTACACCAAATGCAAGGATTGTTATTATTGTTATTGTTATTATTATTATGAAATAAGGGCTGAAACTTGTTTAAAAATCCACAAATTTTATTCCAATCAGTAATCTATACAATATCCCCGATTTCTGGAGACAGTCCCTGGATGGGGTATTGTATCCCTGGGGCCAAATTTGCCCGGTCTTTAGTTCATCAAAAAGCTCAGCAAGAACAATAACATTGTAAACAAGATACACTCAACAGAGAACCACAGTCATTAATCCAACAAGCTTCTCCAGTACTGAGAGCATCAGCAATTGTGGTGAGCTACATTATTTTTATATGTGTCCCCAAATTTGGTTCACAAAATATGGTCATCCTACCTACATAGTCTTTACATAGAGCATATACAACTGAGGCCTGCTACCAGTGCACCTCATCTCAGGAATATCACAGTTCATTGCCAATTCAACACTGATTGTGTCAGCAATGACCATCTGTGACCAGCATCCCTCTGTCTCCTCATCCTCCTCGACCTCTTTGCTGCCTTCGATACCGTGGACCACTCCATCCTCATCCCCTGTCTCCTCATCCCCTGTCTCCCCTCTCACCTCAACCTTCAAGGTTCTGTCCTTGAATAATTCAGATCTGATCTCTTACATCGTGAGAGATAAGCGAGTGCTCTAACCACTGAGCTACAGGACTCCACACGCCTAATAATAATCCCTCCAAAAACCAAAAAAACAATAATGAAATTGGTCATTTTCAATCTACGACTGTTTGTGGGACATTGCTGTGCGCAATTGGCTGCCGCGTTCGCCCATAAATGTACAGTCAATTCACTTTACAGTGTGTTCTGTGAAGCGCTTTGGGACGTCCTCCCGACGTGAAAAGCGCTATATCAAATGCAAATATTATTATTTATCGTCTCCAATTTGTCTCCGCCAACGGTTTCTCTTCCAGTCCCTACAGTCTTGTGTGGCATTCCTCAGGGCTCTGTCCTTGGTCCCCTCCTCTTCAATATCAATATGCTCCCTCTTGGTGACATTATCCGCAAACATGGGGTCAACTTCCACACATATGCGGATGACACCCAACTCTACCTCTCTTCCTCCACCCTCAATTCCATTAGTTTAAATAAATCTGGGATTTATTTAAACCAGTGCAAAACCTGGGTTTACTACCAAACAAAATGGAAGCATAGACACATACTTCATAGAATCATAGATTCGTACAGCACAAAAAGAGGCCATTCGGCCCATCGAGTCAGTGCCGGCTCTTTGAGAAGAGCAATGTAATGTAAATCCCACTCCCCAGCCCTTTCCCCATAACCCTGCAAACCCGTCCTCCTCAAATAACCGTTCACCTCGTTTTTAAAAGTAGTTATCAAATCGGCCTCGATCACCCTTTCAGGCAATGCGTTCCAGATTCGAACAACTCGCTGCATGAAAAAATTTCTTCTCACCTCCCCTCTGCTTCTCTTAGATACTATTTTGAATCTGTAACCTCGAGTCACCGACGCAGCCACCAGTGGAAACAGTTTTCCCCTTTCTAACCTATCAAATTCCCTCATGATTTTGAAGACCTCTATTAGGTCTCCTTGTAACCTTCTCTGCTCCAATGAGAATAATCCCGACCTCATTAGCCTTTCCTCATAATCAAGGTCCCTCATTCCTGGTACCATCCTCGTAAATCTCCTCTGCACCCTTTCCAATGCCTTAACATCCTTCCTATAGTGTGGTGCCCAGAACTGGGCGCAATATTCTAACTGAGGCCTAACCAGTATTTTATATAGGTTAATCATAACCTCCTGACTCTTGTACTCTATGGCCCTATTTATAAAGCCTAGTATCCCATATGCCCTTTTTACAGCTTTATCTACCTGTCCTGCCACCTTCAATGATTCATTTACCTGCACCCTCAGGTCTTTCTGTTCTTTCACCCCCTTAAGATTGTATTACCAGCCTATATTGCCTCCCCTCATTCTTTCTACCAAAATGCATTATCTCGCATTTCTCCACATTGAAATTCATCTGCCATGTGTCTGCCCATTTTACCATTCTGTCTATATCTTCCTGCAGTTGGCTACTATCTTTCTCACTGTTTACTATCCTACCTAACTTTGTGTTATCCGCAAACTTGGAAATGGTACTTGCTATACCCAAGTCCAGATCATTTATGTATATTAAGAGCAGTGGTCGTAATACCGATTCCTGGGGTCACCACTCTACACTTCCCTCCAGTCAGAAAAGCAGCCGTTCATCACAACTCTCTGCTTTCTGTCTCCCAGCCAGTTCTGGATCCATGCTGCCACTGTCCCTTTTATACCATGGGCTTCTATCTTTCTTACAAGTCTTTCATGTGGCACTTTATCAAGTGCCTTTTGAAAGTCCGCATAAACTACATCAACTGCACTACCTCTATCCACCCTCTCTGTTACCTCATCAAAAAATTCTAATAGATTTGTTAGACAAGATCTGCCTTTAACAAATCCGTGCTGGCTGTCCCTAATTAACCCATATTCTTCTAAGTGAAGATTTATTCTGTCCCGGATTATAGTCTCCAGGAGTTTCCCCACTACTGATGTTAGGCTGACTGGCCTGCAGTTCCCAGGTTTGTCCTTCTGTCCCTTTTTGTACAGGGGAGTCAAATTGGCCACTCTCCAGTCATCTGGCACCACCCCTGTGTCCAACGAAGATTGAAAAATTGTAGCCAAAGCCTCCGTTATTTGTACCCGTGCCTCCCATAGTAACCTTGGTTGCATCCCGTCCGGACCAGGCGACTTATCTACCTTCAGCCCAGTCAACCTTTTCAGTACTTCCTCTCTGTTTATACTTATCCTATCCATTTCCTCTACCCTCTCCTCCGATACTGCGGTATTTGGTGCTTCCACTTCTTTTGTGAAGACAGATGCAAAGTACTCATTCAGTACATCAGCCATGCCCTCTGCCTCCACAATAAGATTTCCGTCTTGCTGCTTAATTGGCCCCACCCTACCTTTGACTAACCTTTTTTTCTTGATGTGTTTGTAAAATATTTTAGTATTCCCTTTAATGTTACCCGCTAACCTTTTTTCATATAATCTTTTTGCCCCTCTTATTTCCTTTTTCAAACCTCTTCTGCACTTTCTATATTCTATTTGGTTGTCTTCTGTGTCTTGTGTTTGACATTTGTCATACGCTTCCTTTTTCTGCTTCATTCTAGACCCAATTACCTTTGTCATCCAGGGAGGTTTGGATGCCCTACGTTTCCCTTTTGTGGGAATGTATTTATTCTGTCCCCAAGCTATCTCATCCTTGAAGAATTCCCACTGCTCCTTAGTTGTTTTACCTGCCAATCTTTCTTTCCAGTCCACCTTGGCTAGGTCCCTTTTTACCTCATTGAAATTTGCCCTCTTCCAGTTGAGTATCTTTACCTTAGATGGTTCCTTGTCTCTTTTCATATGCACTCTGAATCTAATGACTTTTTCTGTATATGTTTATATGTAATATATGTATAGATATATGTATAATATTTATATAATCTATTTATTTTTAAAGATAATCAATGGCATTTTCCAGAAGATTTGTCTGTCAGACTCAGAGTGGTCTGCTTGTTTGGCAATTTCTTCGTTTATATTCTTTGTTTTATTCTTTGTTTTATTGCAATATGTCACTGCTAAACTCTTTATGAAACAGTGGGGTGAAAACCGTGATGCTTCATAACAGATCTCAATCATTATTATCAAATCTGTTCTAATTTAATACTCAAGCAACATCAGATGGTCACTAATTTATCTTACCGTGACATTCCCTCCATGCACACACACAAATACGTATCACACAGCTGACAAGACTACTTATAAAAAGATGTTCTCACTAAACCAGGGGCATCGGTTGTGACTGTGAAACAGAACCCCAGCCAAAGTCAGGGTCCTGAGAGCAAATGGATTGACAGAGTTGCCATTGAATAATGGTGAAGCAGGGTCGATGTGAGGAATCCGAGGCTATCTGCCTACAAGTATACAGTCATTACACTGTACAGAACTTTGGTAAGCGCCTTGAGACACTTTCCATGTTATTGACACTATATCAAATGCAAAGATTCTCATTATAACGGGGCGTGGTTACCAGTTTCTGCCTATAGATTTCGCGGATCACATCGCTGCACATGTGGGCAGAGAGCTGGCTGGTTTCCTGTGTATTAACAGGAATCAATGTTGACTTTCGGGTCATCAGGTCACTACCACCATCATTTCCGCACAAAGCACGTGTGTACAATACGTGATATTGACAGCAACTTGATGATCCAGAAGTCAGCTATCGTTTGGTGTGAGGGAAGCAGGGTGCTGAAGCAACAGGACATGCTTATAAGCTAACCAACATTATAAAAGGACACTTTATAACGGGTTTCTACTGTATCTCTCATTTTATTTTATTTTATATAACTATATTTTCACTTTCCTATTTTATAATAGCTCATAAGAGCATTTAACTAATGGGTGTGAACAAATAGAGCAGTCAGCAGCAAACATATACAGTTACAATCAGAGTGTGGAGTCAATCCTTCTGACAACACTATTTAATTCTGTGCCCCTAAATTCCACCCAGACTTAGCTTGCAAGACTATTTTGTTTTAAAACTCAAAATTCTTCCCAGAGCTGTGGAAAATTCATAAACCAAGTATAAACTTGAATCACTTTGTAAACTAAGAACAGATTTTAGAATTTTCCTTATTACGATACAAATTTACATTCCAAGGCACTTTTTTTAAAATAATAATAATATTTGGTCATTCAATTCATGACTGTTTGTGGGACACTGCTGTGCGCAATTGGCTGCCACGTTTCGCCCACAAAATATACAGTCAATTCACTTTACAGTATATTGTGTGAAATGCTTTGAGACGTCGCGAAAACGTGATAAGCGCTATATCAAAGGCAAGGATTATTATTATTATTAAGACAAAGATTGGTGGAATGTCAGGCTCTCTGACTATGAATCTGGAGAGCACTTTAGAAGAATAGTAGAAAAGCAGCTCACACTATAATGAAACATTTTTAAAAATTCTGACAAGTTTTAAGACAGTGATCTTAAAGCATAGGACTGTGAGAAACCTTGGACATTGGGGGCTCCCTTTCCTTTGGCAAATTAAAGGAAACTGAATAAACACTGCTCGGATCAGGCTGATGCTTTAATACTTTCTGGCACAGGAACTTAAATCGGAGGATTGCGCAAGCACTCCGGGGTCACAGTCAATTCAGGTACTCCTGGTTGTAACCAAATGCAATCTCATAGTATGATTGAAGTGTCAGAGATGGCAGGAGTAAAGAGTGTGGGGAATGAAAACACCACACTGGTGCACAAGGGGGTCAGGTCTCAGGTTGAAATAGTGGTTCATAGCCAACAGCAGAAATAACATAGGATACAGAATGATTCTAGGAGTGAACAGACACAAAGATTTAAGGTCGTCCTTCAGCAATTGAAGATGCACTGGGAAATCAGCCCCTGTTACTTGTGTTGCACCTTTGCTACACCTAAGCCATGTTCATTGCTACATTGGAACTATACTTGTAGTTTACCTGTGCCTTAACACACGCTACTCTTGTGTTATGCCATACCCGAGCAATGCCTGTTCAAGATGATTTGCTGCTTCCTGACGTTTGGTTGAGTTGTAAAATTATTCCTTTATATAATGAAGGTAATTCTGAAATTTGCAAAATATTAATAACATTAGCATTACTGTCAATAATATTTTATAGCATTTTTATTTTATTATAATTTTATTATTTTATAGCATTTCGCCCACAAAATACTCGGTCAATCCACTTTACAATCTATCCTGTGAAACGCTTTGAGACGTCTCAATTATGTAATAAGGTATTATATCAACTGCAAGGATTATTATATTATTATTGTTATATTAGTATTGAAAGTTAATTATTATACATAATAAAATTAATTATTATTAATTATAATTGAAATTGAAAAACATTAATAACATTAGCATTACTGTTAATAATATATTATAGCATCTTTATTTATTTTATTTTAGTACAATTTTATTTTATAGTGTTTTCCCCACAAAATCGTGCGTCAACGTGAGGCACAGCCACAATGGGCCGAATGGCCTCCTTCTCTGCTGTAATATTCTATGTAATATTCTATGAAAGTATACAGTCAATCCACTGTACAATCTATTCTGTGAAGCACTTTGAGATGTCTCAATGATGTGATAAAATGGTCTATCAAATGCAAGGAATATTATTGTATTATTATCTTGTATATTTGATAATGTTTATTTTCCATGTCTAATTATTGTTCATTAATTGTTAGTCATCTGCCCACTAGGAAGACATCTTGAGGAAAGATTTTCACTTCAATAGCAAAAGCAGCATGTTGCAGTTATGTAACACCTTTCCCAAAGAGAGAATGTCTCAAAACATTTTATAAAGACCGAGGGGGAGCCTGAGATGAAAGGGAGACATAGGGTAGGAGGAGTAAATGGACAATTACTATAAGAAATACAAGTGCTATTCACGTCAGGGGGAGTCTCAAAGCACTTTGCAGAACTTACTGTAAATGTGTAAGTGAATGTGTAGTGAATGTGTATTTCATTGGCAAACAGGGCAGCCAATTTCAGCACAGCAATATCCTGCAAATAAGTATGAAGTGAATGACCAATTTTATCTGGGGTACTATTGGCCAGGACACCAGGAAGGACCTGTTTCTTATTCCCACAAATATTTCAACATCAACAAAATATTCATTGGAGAACACATCATCAAGGCAATAATGACCCATGATAATGATTTGATACGACAGTGGCCTTAAGACCACTATCTTAAAATTTAAGTTTGTGCAATGTTTTAGAAAATCACCTTAAAAAAAGTCTTTATTTTGATTACTTTTGGACTGTGCTATTTTCCCAGAACACCAAGGTATAGGCAGATCATGACAGCAGTATTGTCTGGCACCTGAAGCCTGAAAAAAATATAGCATTAAAAAAAGTCAATTAACTGACTCATCCTAAGATCAATCAAATCTTCCATTGAAAGCCTCAGCAGACATGTGAGCAGTTCAAATCAATTGAGCTGAGTCATAGTTGAGCCCCATTTCAGTGGGATCTTTGCATGAAAACAGTGAATGGGGAAGTGGCCATTGGATTCCCCATCTCTATCACCTCTTCAAACATGTACTGTTAGCTTCCGTTAGTATTCAGCACATATACCACATAGTTTTCAACTACTCTTGTATATGGCTGGAATTTACCAGAATATGAATGCAATAAGAAGACAATGAGGTGTAAATTGTGATTTGATAGAGGAGCCATGAATAAATACTCTGAGAATTAAAAAGGTGAACCTGTCAGAAACTAGAGGTTGTCATACTAACTTGCAAGAACTCTATGATCTACAGGATGTTCACAAAGCTATTTTCCTCCCCCCTGTGTGTTTTATTGCAATGAATTTGTATTTGCTGTTGCAGATGAGTCAAATGTAACAATGTCTGATACCAGTACATTCCTCGTCACTCCATGCATGTCACGGAAGATATCGCACTGAATGTGGCAACGGATCATTATCTGCCATGAAAATGATGGCGCTCACATCGATACTCTGGATGTCTAAACACAGTTAATAATTATCTTTCTCCTGATATAGCTAGGAAAAAATCAAAGGTTGAAAATAAGAGCATGCTGTGAAGTCAATGAAATTTGGAAAAATATATATGGTGTTTCAGCACTGCGTTACGGAGCAGACCGCAAGCCTGCAAAGTCCTGAACTTTGAATCTTCTCCAATATTTCAATGTCCTTAAGGACATCTGCCAATGTTCAAAACTGCTCACAATATCCCAATTGTGGCCTCACCTGAGATCTATACAAGGTCAGAAGAACACATTTTGAATTACAGTCAAATGTTGTTAAGGTGCAATTCTAATGCAGAAATGCATTCATTTTGTTGTTAAGAACTTATAGTTTTTAAATCTGTGGCAGTGCCTTAGGCCACCGTTCCAGGGACTGATCAGACTGAAAACACAACAACAACTCGCATTTATAAAGCACCCCTCATGCATGGTAGCATCCCAGAGCGCTTGACAGTAGCGGAGCATGACAGAAGCAAAGCTTAGTTTTGAGCTGCGATTCTGGATTCTTATTTCCTGGGACACTCCTCTGCGTGAAGGGTGCTATACAAATGCAAGTAGTTGTTGTCGTTGTCTTACTTGCCTACAAAATACAGTCACTCCACTTTATCACGTGAACCTTGAAATGTCCTGCCAATGTGAAAGGCGTTATATTTTATATATATAGATTAATTGTAAGCATTTTTATTTTTTAATTTAATTTCTCAGGTCTGAGGAATTCCATGGTGTGATCCAAATTTATCTTTCTCATTCGGTTTACATTTTACTTCTCCTTTTGTCACTATTTACCTTTACACAGCACAGATTACTTTTAATTCCTCACAGCTTCTCCTTGCTCTTAACAGCTTCTTCAACAAAAAATTGTTTACTATACATTCTTGCCTGAGATTTAGGTAAAATGCATTTCAGTAGAAACACCTTCAGTTCAAGTGGGCATTTAGGACCTTACTGACTTAGGTTGTTTCAATGGAGAATCTTCCTTGACATTTTACTATTAATGCTAAAATATACCTGAGCAAATTATTACCAAGTTTTCCAAGAACTGCTTTGGAGGTTTTTGGCACTTCTTTGAAAAGCTTTTAGAGTCATGTCTGTTCTCAGCTGGCCTTTTCAGATTCCTTAGTGCAGAGTGATTGAAACTATTCACCAGATTATTTTGCAGGTTTCCTTTGGGTTCATAGTAAAATGGTTTGGGTCTAGCCACGGTTTGAGTGCTTTGAGGCATCCTCCCGACATGAAAGGCTAAATGTAAATTGTATTGTATTTGGTCCAATTTATGATATTCACAAACTGGATTCGACATTAACATCTCATGCCAAATTCGAAGAGGCCTTGATATATCTTCAAAAATAAATATAAAATGCAGTATATTCTGTGAAGCGCTTTGAGATTGGATAAGGCGCTATATCAAATGCAAGGATTATTATTATTGTTCTTGTATTCAACTTACTGGAAATGAAATACAAGACTTTTGCTTGATTGGCGTCAATTTTGAGATGTCTCAACAATCTGATGCTACTCTATATCAAATGCCATGATTATTATTATCATCATTATTGTTAATAATAAACCTTGCGTTTGATATAGCACCTTATCATGTCTTCGAGACGTCTCAAAGCACTTCACAGAATATACTGTAAAGTGAATTGACTGTATATTTTGTGGGCGAAACACAGCACCAATTGCGCACAGCAGCGTCCCACAAACAGTTGTGGATTGAGTGACCAAATTATTATTATTACTTTTCAGGGGAAGGATTATTACCCCCAGAGAAACAATCCACCAATCGACTAACAACAGGGTTCCTACTTAATGTTAGGTAAACAGAGGTGTGTGGAGTAAGGAAACTTACCTAACGTTTCCCCCAAGTCCTCGCTTGGGAGGCAAGTGCTCTAACTAATATGCTACAAGAATCCACCTGTAGTGTATTGGTGTGGAGTAATAATAATAATGAAGCAGATCATTAGGCCCCAAAAGTTTGGTAATGCCTTTGGCAAATTAACAATTGTCCATCTAGATTAATAGAAATATATGGGTACAAATTTCATCCAAGTCTGGATTTATTCTATTTGTGCAGCATTTCACAGTATTCGGAATTTGGCTACTTCTGAAATGCAGCTTTAATTTTGAATCCATTTTTCTCTTAAGTTCTTTTAAGAATGACAGGAAAATGGTTTCAAAGTGAAGACTGAATTTAACAATTTGCCAAATTGTGGTCCCTCTTCAATGCTGCTTAAATACAGATAATCTTTATTTAAGTAGGTGTAATATCCCCTCTAGATGAGTATAGCTTTAGATTAATTTGAGTATTCCAAGTCTCCATTGCTCAGCATTTCCAATTGTCACAATAGGTACATCAAATGCAAGGATGATCTCAAATAATCTTTATGCCACGCAACAGTGCTAAGTCGTAAATAATGCATACTGTGACTATTCAACGGATATCCGACACACATTGTGCTGGTCTGAACCGTTACTGAGGCTGCTTGGCTGATAGGCTGCCTTACTTGTTGCACTGCTCTCCCGCCCTTGTTTCATAAGCTATTCTTGCTGACACTAACATGAGAACAGTCTATTGTATGTAAAGAAATCAAACTGTTCTAACAACATTGCAATTTGATTTCTTTACAACTGACGGACCACATTCACAAGGGCGTCAGAACTAGTGATTGATGGAACAAGTGACAACCGGTGTTGGAGGGAGGTGGGGGAGGAAGGGGTGGGTTGATTCCAGAATTTCTCAAATGATGCCCAACTTCCCCCAATTGAGGAGACAAGAGGTCAAACTGACCTTTATGCTCTTATGGGTAAAGAATGCTTTGGATCGTTTGCCACAATATTCACATCCATAACAATGTTTTATCAGAGAGAGATACCCACCCACCCACACACACACACACACATAATCACAGATACACACACAGAGACACAAACACATGCATACATAGTCAGACAGATACAGACAACACATACACACATGCCCACACACGCAGACAAAAAGTATCAATGTATCTTCAGCCTATCAGCAAAGCAGCACTAAAATATGGCTGTACCTTTATGCGAGAGAGCATCATTGTGGATGACATGTTGCTTTTCTGGTTGCAGCTGCAGTGGTGGCACAGGGTACAAAGCCAGTCGAGCTGCTTAGCCTAGGCAAATAGAAAGACTAATGACTATTCAGGCAAATTTAGGCTCTGCGATGGGAAAGAAGCAGAGGAAAAACATTGTAGCTGGAGCCTCTTTGAAAGGCACTGACAGTTGACAGATGAGCATCCATAAAACCACAATGGCTCCCTGTGTGAAGTCCTCACTACCAGCACCTAGTCCCTGGGAAACTAATTACTCCGAACTGTCAGTGAAAATGTTATTTTTTCGGTAATCGTTTCCCTTTTAAAAGGCAAAGTGACCACGAAACGTTCTTTTTTGACTAAACATACAACTTAAAAATGTTTCCAAAGTTGATCAAATAGCTTTAACTGTGTGACAGTGGAGTGTATCTGTGAGAAATTGATAGCATTTTACAAGGGGGGGGGGAGGGGAGGACCCTAACTCAATGCCAAGTTCTTGCAAATGGGCTCCCATGTTGTGGCGGAGTTAGACAAGGGAGACATTTCAAACAGATCTACATGTGAATGTGGGACTAACTGACAGGGATCCGAGTAAGGAGTACTGGTATTAATGAAAAAAACCAATGAGAGAATGGGATAACAGAATAGAAGAGATGTAGGGGACACGAACAAAGCCACCAGTAAGCGATGCATAAAATCATTAAATGCGAAGGGCTGGCCAACACTGTTCAGATTTATCTGCAAGTTTAATCAGGAAGAAGGACTGACAGCGGGTTGATAGATTTAAAGGCCTTGCATTTACACCACTTACAATGGGCCGGCAACATTTTAAAGACATCAAAGCCCCCGTTTCAGTCTGTTTCAAGCAAATTTTTATAATTCTTACTTCTAGTTAAACGAGCACAACCTCGTGACAAAATAATCATTTGGAAGGGATTGGAATGAATGTAACCCTTACTTACTTCAAGCTGAAAATACACTCTACAGAGCAACTCAAGTTGGCTACTCAATGATATCGGCTTGAGTCCAGGTATAGCATTATGGTGAGTGGGGATTAAGGGTGACCATTGAGATTCAATAGCTACATAAATGGTACAGAGCCGAAGCCCCACAATCCAAAAATACAAGCTGTCCCATCAATTCCCTGAGTTCCTAGTTACCTACCTACCTATCAAATCACCACCCTTTCACCAGCCCAGACCAGCTCAGATGACAAGCACATCCCCTCCAACTGGAATGAATACCAGAAATAATATGGGATGCAGATTGTGATGTGTGATTATTGCCACTGATAATTACCACATCATTGACAAAAGGCAGCTGAGACAACCAATAATGTATGTATTATTGTTATAATAATTATTAATAATAATTTTTTCTACTTCCCCCAACACACACAGACGCACACATGTGCTACATATCAATGTTTCGGCGCTTATGAGTCACTGCATTTGAGTCCTAGGCAATGGAAAATAGGATGGCGTCTTAACAACAAAAAAGTGTATCTTATCACACTGTATCCAGGGAAATATCACTCCAGTTGCCATGCACCACAAACCACAAGTGCAATAGCTCCATGAGCTACAACCATTCAATAGCTACATAAATGGTACAGAGCATTGTGATTAGGTCAGGGATGCGGTTCACACCTTTAAGTAGACTTTAATTAGGTCTTGCTTTTATCTGTGGGATTGTTGGTCAGGACACTGGGAGAAATTCCCTTCTTTTTTCGAGTAGTGTCATAGGATCTTTAAAGTCTACTTGAACAGGCAGATGGGTTGAAATGAGGCACTCATTTAGATTCACATGTACTTAGCTGTCTCTCTGAACAACCTCTTCACTTTGGGGATAGCAAACGACAACAACAATATCACTAGTTTTACTGTGTTGATTGTATATCTGTGGATTGCAAAAATACAAGCAGTCTTACTCCTAGTTCAGCTGCTAAAGGAATAGGCTGATAATGCGGCAGGGTCTGGGTAACTGAGGTAACACACAGTGGAATTCAGGAATGGAGGCTCAGAATATCTCAGATGCACTCATCCATATCCAACAGCCCTTCACACAAGACCCTTCACACAAGATTCCTTGTATTCCTTTACTGCCTCCCTCATATCTCCCACCTGGAGGACCGTGAGTAGCCCAGCCCAGCGTTATTTGTTCTTCATTCTGACTGTTCAAATGTGCTGCACCTTTTCTGAGGGAATCTGTATCATTGGATTTGATCAGTTAGGGCTGATAGCAGCTGATCATTCAGTTGTTCATTACAGTTAAAGGTCACTCATTGTAATCAATAGTGTTTTAGTCAGAACCTTATAAGAACCTGAAATGGCCCTATATTGCTCTCATCCAAGGCTGAACCAAACCACCGATTACTCATTCTCATTTATTTTATTGCTGTGAGTGAGGCTTTAGTGCATATATTAGCCATCATTGTTGCCTACATAACTGGAGTCTGAACCATTCAAAGTAACTCATTGGGTGAAATAACAATAATAATAATCCTTGCATTTGATATAGCGCCTTATCATGAAAAGTGAATTGACTGTACATTAGGTGGGCAAAAAGCAGGAGCCAATTGTGCACAGCAATGTACCATTACCAGTCATTGATTGAGTGACCAAATTTTTTTTGATGGGAATATTATCCCTGGAAAGTGGATCGCCAATCGAATACTCTGACATGTCACAATGATGGAGCCCGAAGCCTCATATTACACTTGACAGCTGCAGAGAACAGCATTTGAGTGAAGATCCAAGGAAACAATCTTAACTGTGTTCTCTGTTGTTGAGTTAAGTTGGTATCCTCAGAGCCAATACTCAAATGTCTTGCCACTTAGCCAGCAAGTCCAATTGGAGACCACAAGTACTTTGGACCTATTCGATGTGAACAAGTTTGTGGTGGGGGGCAACTGATTCAGACCAGATGTTGACAAAGATCTTCTGAAATGTGATAATTATCACCGTGAAAAATAAAACATCACAAATCGCAATTGACAATCCTTAATTTTTATAGGGAACATCGGGGTGAAAAATGCCTTGTTTCATAACAGATGATTATCATCCATAATGAATTCATGAGGGCTTGCTGCTACCTGTTAGAAGAAACCATCACTTTTAATCCCCCCACTGACAGTCTCCTGGAGACTTGCCATTTTGGCACTTAAAGATAGAAAAGTGCTGCTCAGCTGGTACCCTTCAGTGAGCAGCTCTCCAGTGATTGCTGCAAATCAGCTTCCTTTGCAATCCTGGATGGTAGTTGACTGACATTACCAATTCAAATTTCAGCACAGGCTGAAACTTGTACTTATTGGTGCAAACCTACAACAGGCCTGTAAAGGGTATGCAAATTAGAAAAACATTTGGCCATGTGAAGAAACCTTGGCGTTCATCAGTTGAGGAAGCCAAGAAGGACTAGAACACTGACAGAGTGCGTGAAGGGCAGATAATATAGCAGAAAGACTACTTGATTATAATAATAATGCTTAGATTTGATATAACGCTTCTCACATCAGGAGGATGTCTCAAAGCGCTTTACGGAATACACGTGAAGTGTAATGACTTTTTTTTAAAATTCTGTATCTGCTAAACTGAAGAGTCTGTGGAGTAAACAGATAAAATTATTAAGTCTCACCTGGAGTCCTGCATGTAGGTTTGGTCACACAACATAAAGGGTCTGCCCAAGGTGAGCATTGAGACTGATCCCCATTGTTAGAAGAATGAGCTGTAAAGAATGACTAGATATTCTTAGAGCTCTTTAGCCTCAAAATGAGACTACCAAAAGAGAGATATTAGATATCAAATTAAAAAAGTGAACCCATAACAATACTTTCAGATGTCAAGTCAGCAGGGCTAGAGGGCACGGGTTTAGGGTTGTGAAGTGCTATTTCGGGTTAATTGTTTCAAGAAATATTTCTACACATAGATGGCAATCAACAGCCGGACCAGGTTACCAGGAAGAGGAGCCAAGGCCTGGACAAAAGACTCATTCAAGAAGCAGTTTGATGCTGTAATGGGAAGACGGTGGAATGGGTATTTGGAAGGAAGAGATCAAATGGGTCGAAGGGCTTTCTTTATCCAAATGTCTCTTGTGATCTGTAAGAGATTAATCCAGTCAGAAAAGATCTTTCTGACTGGATTAACACAACAGTAGCAAAGGGACAATATATTGACAAGAGAAGAGCAGTATTGCCTCTCTGCTGTTCAGAGTAAATCTTCACACCCAATGCTTTGTCTCAATGTAAGCATGGCTATTCAACTTTAACCCATGTTCTTCCGTGCACAGAATATTCAAAGTTGCTGTTGTTTTCCTTGGAACATTTAGAGCATTTTGGACATATAAAAAAAGTTTCCTGATACTCTTTAAAAACTAAAATTGGCCATTTACTTCATGAAAATTATGCGTTATAACTGTGCTCAAATTAACTGTTGTGTTCATCTACAAAATACACAGTCACGACAATATACAATATATCCCGTGAAGTGCTTTGAGATGTCCGTCTTCCTGGCATGCAAGACGGCATATCAAATATTATTATTGTTATTTATCCCAGATATTTCCGTTTCAAAGATGTTGAAATCTTATGTCCTCTAATTTTATTGAGTCAATGGCATTGATGTGTTGGCAATTGAGAATGTTCTAAATTGTTATCGTTAACATCAGCTTGCCTTTCCTGCAGAGACATCAACAGTTTTAAACTCAAAACAAGTCTCTTTTCTTGTTTGTAGGCACACTCAAAATCTCCCATCCTGCATTGATTGATTAAATATTACCACAGTAGGGCATTTCATCACGTCAGTACACTAACCCCTCAATGTAACATTCCCTGATATAATATGACCTCTGATAAGCATTGTTTATAGAACTCTTATTATCAAAGAAACTATATGAGACACTTTCTCTATAACACATCCCTCAATATAAGATTGCTTTATGGCTCGCAGACTTACTGATAACCTGCTGGATATTACATTGCAAACCCCTCTATGCTGTTGAATGACTTCCCAGCAAGAAAATAAACAGCATTAGAGACATTACCATCTCTAATGCGACGGTATCACTGAGCATCATGAGCAGCAAAGCCAGTATAATGATCATGCGTAACTGTTCTCGTGGCGTTGTTCACTGCATCGCAATGGTGCAATGCGTTGCTATTGGACATGTCCTGAGCTGAACCAAGCTTCGCAATATAGCTTCATGTGTGTTTTCACAACTTTCTGTGTGTAAATTGGCTGCTGCATTTGTCTATCATACACAGTCACTCTACAGTACTGTATATCCTGTGACCCTTTGAGACATCCTCCCGATGTGAAATATGCTACACCAAATGCAAGGCATTTTTTTTAATCATTGCAAGAGAGGGTTGGATGAAGAGGTTTTTGGCCTGTTTGATCTGATTCTTTCCAGAAGTATTAAATAGACGGCACACATTTTGCTGACAATGGAGGTCAAACAAATAGATACAATCCTAAAATAATGAATCTCCTCTTCTTTTAAAAACACACTCGTTTTACTCATTTTGACCTCAACATGAAATTGTAAATATGCTCTAAAATCAATTGAAAGGTGGCATGATATTAATTATAATTATAGCTCCAACTTAATTGATGAAGAGACAACATTTTACAAAGGCTCAAAGACTTTGAAAGGTTATCAAGTAAATTTCCCTTTTGAGTTATAGGCTGCCCTGAATTATAGGCTGGAAGGAGCAACAAAGAGCGACCTTGTGCCTTTAATCATTAGTTAATCATTCTTCTCAATGAAAGTGTTAAAAAGGACTCATATTTCTCAACAGCCCTGTCACACATCTTGTGAGAACTGCGGTATGACAGTTATAGATTTGGGGGGAAATACATTATTAAAACAGAGTAAAATTGAATTACATAGTATCTGAATAATTGAAAAGCTTTCGCCAACAGTAAATTTAGCTTGATAATTTGGTGATGTTATAGCAGGACTAACCCTTTGGTGTGTCTGCTCTAATTCCACATGAGCATGTTGTGCATATATTGCTGCAGAGAAGCCAAAGCTGGTAATGAACATGTTCAAAATAGTATTGCCCTGGTCTAGATTTACTCTATTTATGTAGCAATTCAGAAGCAGGCAAATTCTTAAAAACAGCCTGTTTTGAAGCTGTTTTTCTTCAATTTAGCACTTTGCAAATTCCACAGCAATTGAGACATTCTAAAATGCTACGTAATGAGAGTAAACATGGACCCAGGTGGAATTTCCACCCATAAATTTGCACTGAGAGAATGAATTCAAGGTCCATTGCAGGTCAAATATGTTCAGTTATCTTTTGTGACTAAAGTTATAATTTATTAAATGGAAACAATCAGATGAAATGGCTTGTTTTTTTCTCTTGCACACATCTAAGGGGGATTGTTTAATAGTTTTCATCCAGGGACAAATGTGGATGAACGTACGAAAGTGAGAATGGGTTTTGAATTGGCCGAGCGGATAACCAATATTATTTGCAGGATTGTTGGCCAGGATACTAAGAGAAACTCCCTTCTCTTTTCCATGGGATCTTTAACATCCAATTGAACAGGCAGACAGAACTTTGGTTTAACATCTCAACCAAAGGACGGCATCTCCGACAATGCAAATAAAAACAGTACTGCTTTGGAATGTTAACCTGGACTATACTAGCTCAAGGACCTGACATGGCACTTGAACCCATAACTTGCTGACTCAGAGTCGAGAGCGTTGCAAACTGATCCAGGCTGATACATATTATACTGTAATGGGATTTAATTGGAAGCAAATTTAGGCAGGTCTAGATTTTAAACACAGACTAATATGGCATATAGTGATCCGGCAAGGAAATAGGGCGTTTAGCCCAACTAGTCTGTGCCAGTAGACAGATCACACAGTGATCACACATGGAAAGGAAGAGACAATTGGTGAGACTTTCCCCCCCCCACTTCAAACTGCTGATCTAACGGACTCCACAGCCATCCTGGTGTTGGCTTGAGAGTAGGACACAAGTACGTACTGAGACAGAACCTGATTTGTTGTAGTACTTTATAATGAATATAACTAGGAATTCTCTCAGTGTACTAAAGCACAAAGTGACATGTTTGATATCTTTTGAAATGAAGGAACAATAAAACAACAGCAACTTGCTCATACATCGTGTCCTTATGCAGTGTAGGTCCCAAGGCAATGCTCAAACCACAGCAACCATTCATTGCATTAGCACTGAGTAGACAGTACTAGCTGTGCAGTGCCAGGAAGGCTGGGAACCTTTCTCTCCCTTGATTCACGTTTCTTTCTCTTATTCCCCATTTAAAGTAGGAAAAATATAGAATCCAAAAAAAGAATTACTATACTTCACTTGGGGCGTCTTCCCGACGCGAAAGGCGCTCTATAAATGCAATCTTGTTGTTGTTCACAGTACTAAAATAAACATTGATTCTGCTGTGCTCTGTGTCACCAAACCATGATCCCATTGAGACCAGCACAAAAGCCTCAGAGAGCTAGTCTAGTAGCATTAAAGTGCCCCCAAAATATAATTACGCTGCTGTGGCTAAAGCACTGCACTGTAATTTTCTAGGTCTGGTTGTAAAAGCAATGTAAAATTGTCCTGTCATTGTGTGGAACAAACATAGTTTTGTGCTCCCGCAAAAATCCAAACCTGGTATTTCTTACTTTATTGAATGATTCACTGGGGTCCTAAAATGGCAAGCAGGAATCAAAAAGATTCCTGCGGCTGAACAGTGGTTTGTCGTCCCAAACTCCACTCTGACGCAATCTCTTTCCAGGAGTTCCCTTAGGTCGGGCTGATGAACATCTGGCCACAGCTGGATTTATATTTTGGGAATCCTCTTCATATACCATTGAGACCTTCCAACTTTTAGATTACAATCTTGACCTTGTCTCTCCTGTTTAAACTTTCCTGAAGGCATCATTTCCAAGTAATCCAAAACATTTACTCCCAAATAAAGAGGTAACTAGAGAAGCACCTGAGCTGTGAAACTATTGAGGGGCTTGGGGAGTGGTCTGGAAAGCGGGATGAATAACAAAGTGATAATACACGCAACAATGCTTCACGATGGGACAAACTGTGTGCTGAAAAAATTCTATATTTCTGAATCAGAAATGTGGGAGTGCTACAATTGGTCCCAGTATCCCTGGGCTAGGAAGGAGAATTATCAAGCTCAGTTCTGGGCTATTCAGTAACCCATGCTGGAAAGTATGTGTCGATGTCATTCTCCATTTTGATGGTTTCCGTAGTCAAATAGACATACGACACTTACGGCATACTGCATAGAAGGAGTGAATTGCCTGAGGTACTGTGGCAATGACACTTCCTCCAAATCCAGGGGTTTCTCGACTTCAAGCTAGTATGCTGAACTTGTTTAAGAAACAGTTTGAGACTGTAATAGGAGCACTATAGGCTGGATATTCTGGAAAGATGAGATCAAGACATCCCAACAATGTGAGAAAGTGCTATATCAAATGGAAGGATTATTATTATTATTATCAAATAGATTGAAGGGCCTTCCTCCGTGAAACAATTTTATGATCTTGTGAAGACTGGCCACTTTTTCCTGAGACCATTTTGGCTGCTTTCTAACAATCACAACTTCCATTCTTGCTCATTGTGTAATGTCTCAAAGGGTTTTCCAGATGCATTTGCCAGACACCAAGGAGGGAGAGAGGAGGAAGGGTGAGATGATTGCAGACACCGCACAGTCAAAGAGGTAGGATTTCAAGAGTTTTTTTNAAAGACAGATAGAGAGAGGACAAGGCAGAGGGATTTAGGGCAGGAGTTCCAGAGGGAGAATGCGTAGTGACTGAAGGCTCGGTCATTGATTATGGGGATGACAGAGGGGCCAAGGGACATAAAGCAGGCCTGAATTTGCCGAATAGAGGAGGCGAATATGAGATTAAGGCTGGAGAAAATTACAGAAGTAAATAGTAATTACCACAGAAGTAATCACTGATGCTTACGCCAAAACCAGACATTTTATTTGTGCATTATTTGTGCATTACCAGTGTTCCTCTTAATCAATGAGCTGTTCTCTTCCATGACACCACATACAGGCATGTCAGCCGCCTGCTCCCCGTCTCTACTTCTATAAGCATGAGTCTCATTTTTCTCCTGTGGTTTGTGTGTCTCAACAACTCAGCGTTTTCTGCACTTGTGATCCCTCAGATGCCGTGTATCCTCTCATCCAGATACAGACTCTTTCTCATAATCCTGTTATACATTAAAGGGAAGCAATTTTGCTTCTTGAACATACAGATTGCATGGGATTAGAGTGCGCGTGTACAATGAAGGAACTAGTACCGGTACAGATATTTGGAGAGAAATTCCACTCAAGTTCATTCTATTTATCGATTTTTCCATCAATAATGGGATGGTGGGGTGGGGGGGAGGGGGGGGCGGAATTGGAAGGGGGTGCTTTTAATGCACAAAAGGATAAATTGGGTGAAAATCAAGTCACTAATTTGGATCCAATTAATAGGCACATCCTCCAAAATGGTCCTGCTGCAATGCAAATATGCTTGCAATGTGATTAATGCACATACAGTTATGCTGGTTGCAGCTCATTCGTGGAAGTGGCATTGCAGTGAAGCAGGTTTTGGGTTGAACCTACATTGCTGAACCTGTCTTATTTGTGTGTGCATTACATTATGTTCATCTACAAAATACACAATCACTACACTATCGGAGCCTGCTGAGTGAAGGGAGGGTATTAACTTACAATAAAGGAATTAAATTAATCTTGCTGATAAACAACACTATCCAAAAAAAAGGCAAATAATCAACAGAAACAGACAAGAATGAACAGAAGAACGTGAATGTTAATCATGATTGCAATTGTTAGATTATTTTGAAATAGTGCAGTTGATAACGTTGTGGTCTTTACTCTGGTTAAAGTGGGTCCTATTTTGCTGAAAGTCTCCTACATTCAAAAAGAGTGTCATTAACAGTTTAATGCTTTTTTTAAGTGTTTGCCATTGATCGTCCGGTGAAATATTAACGTTGTTTTCATGTTCCAGAATGTCATTTGTGCATAAATAGGGTGCTGAGATCATTTGCTGTGATGTGGAAGAGTGCAGAATGTTTACGGTTGGCACATTCCAACTCTGAGACTCGTGTTGGCTCCTCATCATGTTCAGTGCACCACCGCAATGGCCAATATCAGGGTCGACAATAATAATCCTTGCATTTGCTATAGCGCCTCAACATGTCATCGAGCAGTCACAAAACACAGGATTGGCTGAGGGTCTAGGAATACCAAATCATGCCATTAACCAGATGTGTATTACTCTGGCCCGCGGGAACTCCATCCGATTCTATCTCCTTCTGGGAACATCGGAATGCAGCTCCTGTCTTGATGCACATCTGGTCCCAGCAAGGTTCGGTATTTGCAAATCCTCTGGGACCCTACCCTGCGTGAGGGGTGCTATATAAATGCAAATTGTTGTTGTTGAGTGCCACATTTTTGATCCCATTATATTAACACCATTGTAATCACTCCACTCCTTGCACTCCTACCCAAAATGGCTGGTAGAGCCTCACAGAGCACAGATGTAAACCCACGAATCTTGATAAATACACTATATCTCAACCAGAGTGGAGTGTTTCTGCTGATTTCTACTGTGGACCGATGAACTCATCTCAATGTTTCATACAAGAATCATCATGAAAGAGATGAAGGTTTCCTAATCAAAGGCACTGTTGGAGGAGATATAATTCAACAGGTTAGAAAAGGTCATTTTCATGCATTCTCCCATAACAACTTCTACATGTCTGAACGTTGGTTTGTTTGCATCCTCCCAGGTGGGGTGGCAAAGGATTGTCATGGTTTAATCTCTCCTTGTCAAATCGAGACCATATTTTATTCCACACAATCACAAACAATATCTCAGAACACTTCCAAATCGCGGAGGGTTTCAGAATTGGGTAATATACTGCAATTTCACAGGACATTTCAATCACACTGTGGGTTTGCACTGTTAATGGCCGAGTTAATGAAAACAAGTCACAAAACACAGATAGCAGCTGCGAGTCGGTAATCTTGAATATTCCCCGAGTCTGAATTAATTTTTTCGTACACGTATTGTTCTGAAGACAGGGTGATCTTCCATTTCAATGCAGGCAAAGTCTCCACCTGACTAGTGCATTAAAAGGGAGGAGGGGATGTTTTTTTGAGCTAGTGATGAAGGGAGGGGTGATTAAGTGCTCGTGAATTTGCACAACTGGTCCATTTGAAATGCGGCATCTATTTGCTCCTTTTCTTTCAGTGCAGGACACATTTCAAACAGCCCGCGATGATCCAAGATTAATTGAGTGGCACATTGCTCTCGCCTCTCTTTTGGTTCCAGGGAGAGCAGGCTCCAAAGAGCCTGTATTTGCCAAAGCGAAGGGCCCATCGCATTAATGTATGATTAATAGCGGTTTGTGAAGTGATGAATTAGCCGGCGTGACAGTAAACTTTACAAGCCCACATGCTTTAACCAGGTTACGTGTTTGCATTTAGAAAGGAGGCAACCTCACATCTTCCAGTCCTGTCCAATCTCATCTGGCTGTTCTGCAGAGCGGCAGCCAGGGGCCATAAGCCCTCTCTCATGATTGATAGGCTCTCTTTTTTGTGCGAGCTGAATTCAGGGGATTTTTTTTCATAGCTCCACTCCTTATTGGTACAGGGGTAATTTCCACTTTACCACAGAATTGATTTGCAACATAGGCATATGAGTTTGTATATTTTTCTCATGGTGCAGCAGAGACAGCCTGCCACATGCAATGAGCCAGACACCCATTCACTCAGCAACAGCCGGGCTGATAAGAAAAAATATATATATATATATGAGAGTCAAAGCTACAGATGATTTCAAACAAGGTGGGGGTTGGGGGGGGGCAGCTCTGTGTTCATGTCTATATATTTATATATTTATTTATATCTATATATATATTTACGTGTTTTGCCAACAAAATATAAAGTCAATCCACTCTACAAGATATATTCTGTGAAGCGCTTTGAGACATCTCAACAACATGTTAAGGCGCTATATCAAATGCAACAATCATTATTATTATGATTATGTAAGGCAAAGCAAATAGGCAAAGATTCTTTATTTTTACATCCAATTCATCAAGACAGGGAATCAATTATTTGCTAAATATGGAATACAAATTTGCCTTTTTAATGTAACAATGTTAAATATTAACAATGAACAAAAATACATTCTCTCAGAATTAACTGCTTACTTCTGATTTCTGCCTGCTTTATTGTTTGATCACTTTGGCCTTTGGAAGTCCGACATGACTAGTGAAACCATGTTATAATGCTGCTCTTTTGCTTACTTATATCTTCTCATTCAGTAATATTTCCTGCTCTTCTACAAAGCAACCACCTCAAAATGCAGCTTTATTGTTCAAAGGATCAATTTGTCAAAACAGTTGTGAAATTTTTACTTGCCATTAATTTAGTTCAAAAGGTAGTTATAAGAAGAAGCATTCTTGCATGTGATAGAGAATCTAGCACATTGGGATGTCTCAAAGCTCTTCACAAAGTTTTTTTGTGATTTTGTAGTGACCCTGTATTTTGTAGGCAAACACAGCAGCCAATTTATGCACAGCAATAATAAACCATAAACAGCCATGAAATGAGTGACATTTTTTTATTGGGGCATTTGTTGGCCAGGACATTCGGAGAAACTCGTCTTTTCAAATAGTGCCATGGGATCTTTAATATACATCTGAAGAGACACACAGAACTTTGATTTAACTCTCAGCTGAAGGATGGTACACACCCCCCAACAATGGAGCACAGTATTGGTGTGTCAGCCGAGAACATGAATTCAAAGTCTGACGTGGGGAGTCAGCCCATAACCTTCTGATTCAAAGATGGGAGTGTTACCAACTGATCCAAGGCTGACATCTAGTTAGGGCTTCTGATCCATATTTTGATGAACGTGATGATCTGATGCAAAATCACATGGTCATACTTTGCTTTGTTGGGGAAACACATCAGTGATCAGGACATTCTTACGATAGCATTGCTCTGGACTGTATCTTCAGGCATGGCATTAAGAAAGGCTAGACAGTGAAGAGGAGAATTCACTTCTGGGAAGAGGGGGGTGGTGGGGGGCGTGATGTGGTGGGCAAGTGGGACCCACTTGCCCACCACAGTTATATAAAAGAATCTCAAGAATCTCAAGTCCAAGTGATCTCAAGCTCTCAAGCTCAAGAAAATAAAGACTTGATGAACAAAGTTCTGACCAACAATCCCCCAATTCAAATAATATAAAGGAGAAAGGTTGCCTTAAATATCTGGACCAAATCGGCAGATGGAAAGGCAGCTGCATTTTAATATGGATAAATAAATAAAAGTTAATGTACATTAAAACAAAGAATAGGGGACATGTGTATGTAATTGAAGGGAATCAATTAGCAAAGGGTGGAGTAGAAAAAGCATGTTGGTGGATTTTTAATCATTCAATGAAAGTTGAATGGGGTCTCCTTGCCTGCATTGGCTCAAAAGTGATGTGCTTGGCAATGGAATGTAAGAATTGAACCACTCCTCTGTAGATGTCTCAGTAATCCAGTTCCTCAGCAGTACTCCAAGGCACTGGTCATGACAGATCAGTCAGCCTGGCTCATCGGCAGGAGGATCAGATCAGTCACTGAGATCAGGGAATCTTCTCACTCAGCTCCTGTTAACCCTGCAAGTCAAACCCCTGATTGGTATGGCTGTCCCAGCAGGACAAGCAGCATGAAATCGTAGAATCATAGAATTATGCAGCACAGAAAGAGGCCATTCGGCCCATCGCGTCTGCACCGGCTCCTAAAAGAGCAATCCAACTCAATCTCCCTAGTCCGGTTTCTCTCCATACCCCTGCAATCCTGTCCTCCCCAAATACCCATCTACTTCTCTCTTAAAAGTTGTTATTGAATCGGCTTCCACTACCCTTTCAGGTAATGCATTCCAGATCCAAACAACTCGCTGGGTGAAAAAAATGTTCCTAACCTCCCCTCTGTTTCTTTTAACAACTATCTTAAATTGGTGTCCTCAGGTTACAGACCCACATACCAGTGGAAACAGTTTTTCCCGGTTCAACCTATCAAATCATCTCATGATCTTGAAAACCTCTATTAAATCCCCTCTTAATCTTCTCTGGTCTAGGGAGAATAATCCTAGTTTCACTAACCACTCTTCATGACAAAGGTCCTTCATTCCTGAACTGAACGGAGTCTCCAACTGAAGCCTAACCAGCATTTATAAATATTCAACATAACCTCCTGACTTTTGAATTCGGTGCCCCTATCTATAAAACTCAGTATTCCATATGCTTTGTTAACAGCTTTATCTACCTGTCCGGCCACCTTCAGAGATTTGCTTATGTGGACCCCCAGGTCTCTCTGTTCATTTGCCCCCTTTAAGATTGTACCATCAGCTTATACTGCCTCTCCTCATTCTTCCTACCAATATGCAACACTTCGCATTTCTCCACATTAAATCTCATCTGCCACGGTTCTGCCCATTTTACCAATCTGTCTAAGTCCTCTTAGCTTAGTATCGTCTGCAAATTTGGAATTTGTGCTCCCTATATCCAGGTCTAAAACATTAATATAGATCAGAGAGAGCAGTGGTCCCAATACCGATCCCTGAGGGACAGCACTACACACCTCCCTCCAGTCAGAGAAGCAAACGTTTACTACCACTCTCTGCTTTCTGTCTCCTAGCCAGTTCTGGATCCATGTTGCCACAGTCCCTTTAATACCGTGGGTTTCTATTTTGTTTATAAGTCTCTTATGTGGCACTTGGTCAAATGCCTTTTCAAAATCTAGATAAACTATATCTACTGCACTACCTTCATCCACCCTCTCAGTCACTTCATTGAAATTTTTTTGGCAAGCAAGAAGCTTGCCAGACAATGCTCTCATGGCAACCAAATGTGGTTTTAACTGGTTAAACTCCAGCACTTGGGTCCCCAAGGCTTGGCTCTTGTTAACATGTAGGATTAAATTAGTAGGGTGTATTGTATCCCTCCAGGGGTAGAGTGAATTCCATTCCAGGCACAGCGAAAATTTTCATGTTAGCTGGCACAGATA
Organism: Callorhinchus milii; assembly: GCF_018977255.1. Classification (NCBI taxonomy): domain Eukaryota; kingdom Metazoa; phylum Chordata; class Chondrichthyes; order Chimaeriformes; family Callorhinchidae; genus Callorhinchus; species Callorhinchus milii. The sequence continues at coordinate 31,347,450 of NW_024704742.1, read as the reverse complement.
TGTAGAACTCTCAGTCTGGTTAGGATACTTATAAGTATAATAATAATAATAATAATAATTCTTGCATTTGATATAGCGCTTTTCACGTCGGGAGGACGTCCCAAAGCGCTTCACAGAACACACTGTAAAGTGAATTGACTGTATATTTGTGGGCGAATGCGGCAGCCAATTGCGCACAGCAATGTCCCACAAACAGTTGTAGATTGAAAGTGACCAATTTTTTTTATTATTGTTTTTGGTTTTGGAGGGATTATTATTAGGCGTGTGGAGTAAGGAAACTTGCCCAAGGTTTCGCCCTGCCTGGAAATATGTATGGTGTTGGACTATATATATTATGTTGCATTATATCAGACACCTGACTGAACAAACAAAAATTACAGCACAGCGGAAGGACCTTTATTCTGCATCTCAGCCAGGTTATAGCTAACCTGTGAGAGCTTGATGCTGGCATTCATGTGGCAAGTGTCCAAAATGTTGCTTTCTCCAGTCCTAACAACTCTCACTCAAGGAGAAAGGATTCATTAATACAATACAAATTTACATGTACTGTATATATCGCCTTTCATGACAAGAGGATTTCCCGAGGAGCTTAACAGTACTGGTTTGGCACCCGAGCTGAGGTTGGGAGCTGAGGAGGATGGGGAAGGCAAAGTTGACCAAAGAGGAAGTTCAAAGAGGTAGGTCTTGAGATGGACCTTGAAAAAATTGAGGGAGGGAACAAGGTTGTGGGAGGGAATAAGTGAATAATGCACACAATATACATGTGCCCTGTCATGTCAATAAAAACAAACCACATTTCTCCCCCACAAAACTGTGAGGATTGATAACAACCAGAGAACAAAGTGACCGGCCCATTTAAGGCCAGCCCAGCTGTGAGGTTATTTCACACATGTGGAATATCATTTTTATTCCTGAAATAGCATGAAATAGCGATAATCCTCACGGCCATCGAATAAATGATGCAAATCTATTTAAGACAAATTTATTATTTAAACATATGATACTTTAATGGCCAGTTGCTTGAAAAAAAATCCACCATCTCAGCAGCTGCACTCTACATGAGCCGTTCACATCAGCTCCATCTGGGGATCTCTAATGGTCTTCAGTTAGGGTAGTTGATGAGCGTATGCCCTGTAATTGTCTCCAAAGGGTAATAAAAATATTGTAACTGATGTTCTTTTACCACTTGGTCTCCCATTAACTGGGCCAGTTTTAATTATCCATTATTTATGTTGTATCAATGAAGCAGCTGTTACTGCTGCTACTGAACAAATGGACTCGGCTGGTGTTTCTGTCATGTACCAGCCTTAGGCGAAATGGAAACGTAGATCAAGCGAGCTGACACTTCCCACCAGTGGAGATCCAGAACTGCGTTGACTAAATACAATAGCATATATCACCCAATCTTCACTAATAGCCTTTAATAAGGCCCAAGGTTGACCCAGTCATGGAATCTTTGCAGCATCTATAAGAACTCACTGTATCACTGCAAGTGAGACTGTTAACAGTACTAATACTTAACAAAAACAGCAACAACAACAACTTGCATTTATACAGTGTCTTTCACGCTCTGCAATGTCTTGAAGAGCTTCACAAAGCAGAGCTTTATTTGTCAAAGTGGCTCAAGTGTGAGTAAATGACTTTAAAAGCTGCTGAAAATGGAAATCAAAATATCAACCCACAGAAACATTTTTCCTTTTCACAGTGAATTCCATTCAGGGGTGGATTGCTGCCCGCCCCACAAATGATATACTGGTTTGAAGGCGACAGGCTATAGCTTGTTAAACAGCAATAGAACTGACTGCAGTGTATGAGAGACAGAGAGCTCGATCACACAGTTGAGCAATCTAAAACTAATTAATAATAATTAATCAGTGTGTATTCTTTAATGAATCAATTGCAGAAACATTCACGCTTACAAATCATCAGAAATATAAACGCAAGTTCATTACAGCATCATTCAACATGAGGCATTAAAGGGCGATATAACATTGTCTTGTTATGCTATGCTACTCTCTTGATTCAGCTGACACCAGAAAAGTCTGTTGTGTTATTTACAGCACAGTACAGTCAAACACAGTCGCTATTCAATCAGTTGCCTTATGTAAACTGGGAAGTGATGTAGCTTTCGGCACAAAACAGATGGTGTACCCACAACAGCTCAGCTGCACTGTAGGGGAACATGGGGAAATGATTCAACGTCAGCACTTTCTCCTATCTGTATGGACATTAAAAGGAGATGCCGAAGTGAATCATTTCCCCATGTTCCCCTACAGTACATCGTTTAATAAACGTCCCCTCTCATGTTAAAGGGATATTAACTCACCTTAAAAGTGTTCAGCAAACCTTTTATTGTTCTGGGAGGGAGAAAATCCAGAAGAGAAGCCACATTGGTCCCTATTGTGTTCCTTTTACTTGTCTTAGAACATAGGAACAGGAATATGCCATTCAACACTCGAGCCTGTTCTGCCATTCTACTAAATCATGGCTGATCTGTCCCTCAATCCCACTTACCCGTCTTGGTTCCATATACCTTGATAATCTTACCAAACAAAAATCTATTAAGCTCAGTCTTGACATTGTTAATTGATCCAGCATCTACAGCCTTTTGGGGAGAGAATTCCAGATTTCCACTACCCTTTGTGTGAAAAAGTGCTTCCTGATTTAACTTGTAAATGGCCTAGTTTTAATTTTAAGATTATGTCCCGTTGTTCTGAATTCCCCACCAGAGCAAATAGGTTCTTTGCATCTACCTGATCGAACCCCTTCATCATTTTAAACACCTCAGTTAGATCACTTCTCAACCTTCTGAACTCAAGGAATAGAGACCAAGTTTATGAAACTTGTACTCATAATTTAACCTTTTAAGCCCTGGTATCATTCTGGTGAATCAGCACTGTACCCACTCCAGGGCCAATATATCTTTCCTGAGGTGCAGTTTCCAAAACTGAATGCACAGAACAAGATTTTCCATTAGAAGCTGCCACCGACAAATTCTCTACCCATAGTAGAAACCCCCCCGTTATTTTGTGATGGTGTTCGCTGGTGACACAAAAACGCTTCCAATACAATTTGCGCATGGAAAGTTTACAAAACACTTATGCATGGAACCACTTCTCCTTTAAAGGGACATCGCCTGCTCTGCGAGCTTGTGTGGAAAGCTTTACCCCATTGTAATGTCATCGTGTGATCTTTGCATTATGGCAGAAAGCCAGCCTTGAAAATTTCCACATGACCTGAAGTTGTTGGGGTCAAAAATGCAGCATCGGAAAATAACAATCACTGTTGTTCAGAAACATGACTTCTGGGTTTACGACTAAAATCGCAGGACAAATTTGCTGGGAAAAACCCTACAAGGAAAACACAGACTGGAACACCAGCACAGGCTGTTTAGCGGTCGGCAAGTTTCTTTCAGACCTTTTGAAGGACTTTAGGGGAACCTTTCTCAGCAAAACCCTATCATTTGATTTTCTGAATGCTTTCCACTGCTTCTGTCTACAATAACAACTTACACTTATATAGCACTCCTCACGCAGGGTAGTGTCTCAGATCGCTTTCTGTCTATTTGTTAAGTACAGGAAGGACATGATACAACAACAACAAAATTACATTTGTGTAACGCCTTTCATGTTGGGAGGACGTCCGAAGGCACTGGACAATCAGTGTTTTGGATGCAAGCTGGGCTTCGGGATCGGGGAGGGTGGAGGGCAGAGGTGGAAGGAGGGTGATCAAAGGCACGATCGAAGAGCAGGTTTTTGAGACGGATCTTGAAGGAGGCAAGGGAGGGGGAGAGGTGGAGGGACTGAGGGATGGAGTTCCAGTGGGTGGGGACAGAATGGCTGAAGTCCCACCCTTCAATGGTTGGGCAGGTGAGGCGGGGTACGTGAAGAAGGCCGGAGCCCGCTGAGCAGAGGAAGCAAGCAGATTGATAGGGGTGAGAAGGCTGTAGAGATAGGGAGGAGCAAGGCCTTGGAGGGCTTTGAAGGTGAGGACCAAGATCTTGAACTGCATTCTCTGTGTGATGGGAAACAGTGGAGTCGGACAGGATGGGTGTGATAAGGTCACGGAGCCTGGTGCGTGAGAGGACACGGGCTGCAGAGTTCAGGATGATCTGCAGCCTATGGAGAGAGGAGTTGGGGAGGCCGACAAGCAGGGAGTTTGCATAGTCAAGCTTGGATGTTATGAATGCATGTATGAGGGTCTCGGCAGCCTGCAGTGTGAGACAGTGGTGGAGCCGGGCGATGTTGCGGAGGTGGGGGAAGGCAGAGCGGGTCATGGGGTGGAAAGGAGTTCTGTATCTCAGTGGTTAGAGCACTTGCCTGGCAAGTGAGAGATCTGGGTTCGATTCCCAGCAGGGTGAAACCTTGGGCAAGTTTCCTTACTCTACACGCCTGATAATAATCCCTCAAGAAAAAAACCAATAATAAATTGGTCACTTCAATCCACGACTGTTTGTGGGACACTGCTGTGTGTAATTGTCTGCTGTGTTTCGTCCACAAAGTATACAGTCAATTCACTTTACAGTATATTCTGTGAAGCGCTTTGAGACGTCCAGAACACATGAAAAGCGCTATATCAAATGCACGGATTATTATTATTAAAGGATAGTTGAGGGTCAAAGAAGATGCCAATTTTTCGGTCTGACTCAGTGAGGTGGAGTGTGCATCCTTGGATGCTAATGCCCTTCAGTGCCTGAGGTGAGGAGGCGCTGATGGGAGCCAATCAGAGAGACTTGGTCTTGTGGACGTTCAACTGTAGAAAGTTAGCTCTCATCCAGGACTTGATGTCTGACAGACATTCTGTCAGGACAGCAGCAGTCCTGGAGTTGAGGATGGAGGCAGAGAGATAGAGTTGGGTGTTATCCGCATACATGTGGAAGTTGACCCCATGTCTGTGGATGATGCCACCAAGAGGGGCATATAGATATTGAAGAGAAGTGGACCAAGGACAGAGCTCTGAGGAACACCACACAAGACAGTGCGGGGGCTAGAGGAGAAATCATTCGTGGAGATGAAGTAGAGATGATGTGAGAGGTAGGATCTGAACCATTTAAGGACAGAATTATGAAGGTTATAATAATAATAATAATCCTCGCATTTGATATAGCGCTTTTCACGTCGGGAGGACGTCCCAAAGCGCTTCACAGAACACACTGTAAAGTGAATTGACTGTATATTTGTGGGCAAACGCGGCACAGCAATGTCCCCCAAACAGTCGTAGATTGAAAATTACCAATTTATTATTGTTTTTGGAGGGATTATCATTAGGCATGTGGAGTAAGGAAACTTGCCCAAGGTTTCGCCCTGCCTGGAATTGAACTCAGGTCTCTCACTTGCAAAGCGAGTGCTCTAGGTTGAGGTGAGAGGAGAGGCAGTGGAGGAGGACAGATTGGTCAATAGTTGTTTCACTTGTTTTTCATGATATTTTAAAGACATCACTTTCTAAGAGTTGAAAGGTTCTGATTGAATTCACATTTGTCTTCCAACCATAGCCATATATTGTGATAATATTTCTATTACTTGATCAAATATTACACCTAGATTTGTTTTACTCATCTGATTAATTTACTGATATATGTATCATTGTGTAATCATATCTGTTACTTCTTGTGCAAAATACCTTACCTAATGTACCTTAACATTAACTACTATTAGTACGTCCTCCCGACGTGAAAGGCGCTATACAAATGTAATTTTGTTGTTGTTGTTGTACCCACACAAGGAAAGAAGTAAGCAGGAGATTGCTCACAGAATGCTAGTGCGATGCTTTGGGCTCTATATCCCAGTTGGTCCCTGGCGACCAGTTTTCCATGGCATTTATATACAGATGGCAGCAGACAGTAAAATAACAAATAAAATCATTTTCTTCCATATCTTTTGCAGTTTTTTTTTTCCATTTTTCAGCGCCACATAAATATATCAACTTTTAAATCAGGAAGGCTTTACAGAAGGATTTACAGAAATGTAATTAAATAAAAAAGCAAGGAGCAAAAAAAAGGAGCCATAAAGGTGTCCCAATTTATTCTTTTTATTAAATTGAAAAAACTCAAACAACACTAATCAAGAATAAAGTCCCCTCACATGGCACCTGTCCAAAATGATTTAGTGCGTTTTCATGAAATCAAAAGCTTTTTCCCCCAGTGATATGAACCGAAAAGGTGACTTTTCATTACTAAACTGGAGCAGAGTAACTTTTGCGGAGATTAAATTCCAAATTTGTAATCTCTTTAGTCAGCCGAAAGCCCGTTCACCTGCACTGCCTTCAGAGTGATATTGCAATTGCAACCATTTCCGTGCCTGAGTAATCCCATAATTCGGTGTTGCAAAAGTGCTTTCATCCCTTTCTGAAGAGGACTCTGTGTTAAGGAAAGTCTCAAAAACTCAAATTGCACAAATCTAATCAGTTATGTGTCTGAGTTCAAGACACCAAGAAATGTATTAGTCCTCTTTGTCTTAACAGTATATAGTGTCACTCCATTAATTGTTATCTAAACTGACCATCAAAACTAGTTCAGTCTGTTACAGGTCCTAACTATCTGCCTCAACAGTTTTGTCTTTTTCACCATGTTAAAATTATATACAAAAATATTTCATTTCTATGATAGGCAGGTTTATTTATAGTCATATTATTCACAGAGTATTTATGCTACAATGCAGTCCAGCCTAATTATAGGTTTATCTTGTATTTACATAAATATTGCTTGTTCCTCCCTTGGTAAACTCCTTTATTTCCATTCACTGTTCTATTTCACAGTAATGTGTTTTCATAGTATAACAATAATAATAATTACATTTGTATAGTGTATTGTATTGCACAACAACAACTTGCATTTATATTATGCCTTTCGTGCAGGGTAGTGTCTCACAGCACTTAACAGTGGCAGAGCCTGTCTCTAAGCTGGTGAAGGGGAGGTGGCACAGTTGAAGAGGAAGGTTTTCAGGCGGGAGTTTCAGGACATAGTGGCTGATAGCGCGACCTCCGGTGGTGGAGTGGAGGGTGCGAGGGATGAACAGGAGGCCGATGCCAGTCGAGCGGAGGCACCAGGTGGTGGATTGTGGAATGAGGAGGTCGGAGAGGTAGGGTGGTACCAGAGAATGAAGGGATTTGAATACGAGAGTGAGAATCTTGAAGTCGAACTGCTCAGTGATGGAAAACCAGTGAAGCCTGGGCAGAACTGGTGAGATGTGGTACGGAGTTTGGTCCGGGTCAGTATGCGGGCGGCAAAGTTATGAATGAGCTGGATCTTGTGAATTGTGGAGCTGGGGAGAGCGGTAAGGAGTGCATTGGAGTAATCCTTGCGGGTGGTGGCAAATGCATGCAAGAAGGTTTCAGCTGCATTTGGGGTAAGGTATGGTCAGAGGCAGGCAATGTGGCGGAGGTGGAAGAAGGTGGTACTGGTCAGGGACCAGATGCGGGGGAGGAAAGATTAGTATTATAATACTAATTATTATTATTGTTATTTATTATTATTATTTTCATTCACTATTCTATTTCACAGCAAGTATAAATGTATAAAGTTGTGTGGTTGCTCCACTGATGGTCTAGAGATATGAATATCTGCAATCCCAGGTCCAGCCAGCGTAAGGTTACAGGTTTGAATTTTTTTGTTCAAAGCTAATAGTTTTCGTTAGACCTGCAGACTATTGCACATGTCAAGTGGTTTGTTGTGAAGCTAGGCTATTGCAGCTTCGAGCCTCTATTCGTCTGACCTTAACTGTAATAATGTCTCAATGGGGTTGAGAAAATACTTGTCGGCAGGACTGATCTCGGAATATAAAGCACCTCTAATGCAGATGACCCTATGTGCAATGTCCGAAAACTCAACTGCAGCTCCAGTAGCCAGTGTGACATACACATGGTCAATGTGACATACACATGGTCAGTGTGACATACACATGGTCAGTGTGACATACATGTGGTGAGTGTCACATACATTATTCTGGTGTTAATTTTGCAGACAGATTTCTCAACTCCAGTATGTGTACATTGTGACGTCCTCCCGACGTGAAAGACACTATACAAATGTAATTTTGTATTATATTTGGTATTGGGTGTGAGCCCTAAAAATAACTACAGCTAAAGGTATGAAATTCTCCAATACAATACAATGCTTTGGTAATTGATAGCAAAATGATTCATATCATTTTTACCTCTAATGATTTAGTACTTTTACTAACTGCACTGCGGAACAGTTAGAAGTAGATTAATTTGTCAGATTTGAGCACTGGCAGATGACTATTCACATTCCAGTTAAAGTGTTCAGTCAGTATCATGTTCCTGAAGTGCAGCTAAATTTACTAAAAATTACCAAGAATTGCAAAAATTTACCCCGTTGTTCCTCACAAGTTTTGCCTTTCATATTTCAGACATTTTAGATCAGTATTGGTGCATTCCTATCTTCAGCAGGTTGCCATTCCATCGGTGTTACACATCAATACAAATGTGTGGAATCAGCTATCCCTTGGCAACTGGATGTCGAGTTCAGTACCTGTTTGCTATTTCTTGCGTGTGATGAACTGTTGTAATTATTATAATAAGACTGGACATCAGAATTATTATTATTACTAATAATAAAATTGCTTGGGCCCCAAAATTGCTTACAGCATCCAATGCACTGCCTTTGCATCTCAGACCCGGTTTGTGGCATACCAGCTTAGCTCGACTTTTAAAGTCAACTCAACTTGTATAATTCGGTTAAACCGGTTATATTAAATATTGGATTTTTCACCTCTGGATATTCTTAATAATAAATATTATTTGAATTAATTACTACAATATAAACCCTGCACCTGACTAGTTCCTTTCAAGTTGCTCCCAGACGCCTATTGTTCTCCCCTTAAATAATCCTTGCATTTGATATAATAATCTGTACATTTCATATAGTCCTTTTCATGTCAGGAGGACGTCTTAAAGAGCTTTTCATGATTCACTGTAAAGTGCAGTGACTGTGTTTTTGGGCGAATGTGGCAGCCGATTTGTACACAGCGACGTCCCACAAACAGCCATGAAGTGAAATGAGCAATTCTGCTCATGGGGAACAATGATCCAGTGAGCACTGGATCATGCCGGTAGACAAACAACAATTAAACTGTTGGAGGGCAAGTTGAGCTGAGCGTCAGGGTAAATGTTTCACAAGTGATTGCTTCCACTCCTTGCGAGCCGGGTATCAATGCCAAGATAGATACGCATCACATTACCCTTCGAGTGTCCTGTGTCAGTCCAGCTACTAACAAGCAGGCCAGCTCCCCCACAGCACTGCTGCATCTATTTCCATACAGCTGGAATCGAATGGGCAAGCACTGTTCTCAGCGGACATCCATATGTCATTTCAACCAAAATAAAGCAAAGATACTGAGATATTGTCTCATCATGCATTCTAAATCAGTCGGTGTAGGAAATAATGGGGAGTTAATCAGATCACTGAAACTCTAATTCACTTGGTATTGATCAGTAGATTCCTAATGGGACGGCAGACCAATTTCAAATTACAGCATGCTTCCTTCTCCCGGAATAAAAATGGCCAGATGCTTAGGTGAACAAGAGATGAAACATTCTATTTTTTCTCCTCCCGCATCATGACATGGCAAAAGCAAAATGTACCAACAAAAGGCAACTGCCTGCTATTAGCTTAACAATGTGGACAACTGAGTGGTTCAGGTTTGTAGCAGTTCATCAGCCTGCCTCTCTCCGTCTTTCCCCATCAAACTCCACAATACGGAAGAAAGCTGCAGGTGAGCAGTGCAAGAGGAGATGGCATTAGAACATTGGGACTCTGAGCTAGGCTGACCAGCGGAGTGCTGGGGGAGCTTGTTGTACTCTCAGATGAGACATTAAACTGAGATCCATCTGCCTGTTCAAGTGGACATTAAAGATCCCATGGGACTATTCGAAAAGGGAAGGGAGATTCTTCCAGTGAGATTCTTCCTAGTCAGCAATCCCCCAGATATACTTGACCCCTTATTATTATTATTCCAATCTTTTAAGCACTGTTTTTGCCTTTTTTCCAAGGTATCAAAATTGTGACTGGTGATATGTTAATTAATACCATTAACATCAACTCCAATGCAATAGTTGGCCCCAAAGCCAGCTGTGCATTAAATTTGTCCATCTCTCGGCCTCCACCCTCGATTCCAGAACAACTGACGTCCTGACAGAATGTCTGTCAGACAACAAGTCCTGGATGAGAGCCAACTTTCTACAGCTGAATGTCAGCAAGACCGAGGCTCTCCTGATTGGCTCACGCCAGCGCCTCTGCACCTCAGGCGCTGGCAGCATCAGCATCCACGAATGCACACTCCACCTCACCAAGCCAGTCAAGAACCTAGGCATCTTGTTCAACCCTCAACTGTCCTTTTTCCCCCCATATCCATGCCATGACCTGCTCTGCCTTCCCCCACCTCCACAACATTGTCCAACTCCGCCACTGCCTCCGCATTCATACACGCATTCGTCACCTCAAGGCTCAACTACAGAAACTCCCTCCTTGTCACCCTCCCCAACTCTTTCCTCCACAAGCTGCAGGTCATCCAGAACTCTACAGCTCGTGTCCTTTCCTGCACCAGGCTCCGAGACCCCATCACCCCCACCCTCGCCCGGTTCCACTAGCTCCCCATCCCTCAGAGGACAGAATTCAAAATCCTTATCCTCATTTTCAAGGCTCTCCACGGCCTTGCCCCCTCCTACCTCTCTGACCTGCTAACCCCTATCAACGTGTCTGCTCCCTCCATTCAGCAGGTCTCCTACCCGACCCGCCCCACTATTGGCAGCCGGGCTTTCAGCCTCTTTGCCCCCACACTTTGGAACTCCATCCCACAATCCTTTCGCCTTGCTCCCTCCCTTGTTTCCTTTAAGGCACGACTCAAGACCTTCCTTCTTGACCGTGCCTTCAGCCGCCCTCCTACCTCTCTCCCCTCCCTCATCCCAACTCTGCACCCCCACGCTCGGGTGCTAATCCGTGACCGTTCAGCACCTTAGGATGTCCTCCCGATATGAAAGGCACTATACAAATATAATTTTGTTGTTGTTGTCTCATAACAGGATATAGGGGGAACTCAGGAAAAGCAAAGTTTTCAACCTGATATTAGTTAGTACATGAAAGGTTGATACCCATCAAAACAGGCAGACAGATCCTCAATTTAATGTTTCATCTGAAGGACGGCACTTCTGACATTCCAGCATTCCCTCAGTATTTGCACTGAAGTGTCAGCCTAGACTATGAGCTCAAAATCCCGATGTGTGGCTTGAACCCACAATCTTTCAACCTACTGTTTCTCTTTTAAATGTGCTGTATAGATAACGCACATAATGAAATGTCTATATTGCACCAGTCTAGAATCTGCAATGAATTAAAGGCCATTAGTGGAACTCTGATGGTATTTTTATAATCCCTCTAACACTGCAGTGTGACCATTGGAACCACATTTTTTAAATAAAAACCAATTTGTTAAACAATAACACAAATGACAATGTGGGATTAATTATCACTTTTTTTTTGGTCAGCCATGTGTCTCAAGGACGTGATAAGGCACTATATCAAATGCAAGGATTATTATTATTATAATTATCACGTTGCAATTTTCACCCTATATTTGCAGTTGATTTTTATTTTTTTCATTGCAAAACAAAAGACTTTTTTTAACCTCAGAAGCATAAGGCAGGACTAGAACTTCTGCACAGCTTTCACTTTATAACTCTTCCAAATCTGGTCTACTGTTCGTTCCTTAGTAATTCCATTTTACCATTGGTGACCAATCCTTAAGTAACTCCTGCTCTCCGGAATTCTCTCTCCAAATCGCCTTTGCCTTGCTCCATCTCTCTTTGCCTTCAGAACCTGCTAAAAAAGGATTGTCTTTCACTGTGCAGTTGATCACCACTGTTACAAATTCCCATTCCTGGTTCATACTTCCTACCCTTCTTCTGAAGTGCTTTGGGAGATTTATCCTACATGAAAGGTGCTATATGAATGCTGTTATGTTTAGGACAAAGAACTGACTGGATGACAACTGTAGCTTGAATTGAACCAACTAATAAGAAACCTGTAGGTAGTGAACCCTTCTATAAATACAATCCTACAGCATTGATAAAGGTGGTTCTCCAATCCAAAAGGGGAGGATAGGAATGTAATTTATTCTCACTACTTAATGAAAACCCTGACACTGGAGCATTGGAAATTAAACTATGTACATTTTACATTGCATTTACTTGTTTTTCATATTATATCGGGAGTTATACCCACCGTCACATTGCATTGAATTAAATTATTCACCTGTTTTTTATATGCAGTTGAATTAAACTAACCAGTGTCCAGCTGATTTTATTTTTGGTCTGGGTAGAATGAGATAACCCACCTATTTTATTTCAAATCTTGATTACCTTGTTCTCTCACTCCCAAATGGCTGTGGGTTAATACTTGCATGAGACAGACTTGTACAGCACTAAACCATGCAAATTGGAAATATTTTGATTGATGTACCCTTTCAGCAGAGGGTATAACGTAAAATTTAATTTGGATGGAAACTTTTTTTCCCCATCGTGGAGGGATGACATTGTGAACTCTGTGCAGGAGAACTCATTACTCCTTGCAATATGCGAATGAAGCATCCTTTGTGTTTAAGAGCAAGTCTGCATATGACTCACTCCAGCCCACCTTCCAGGGCTCAGAGGGAGCATCGTCAGTCTTCAGGCTGCACACTTTATTCTGGGGGTGGATGGGGAGCAGTGAAGGGGAAAGGGACTAATATACTAATAATATACTGTCACTGTTCAAGGAAATAAAGTGAGTGAGAAAATGGGGAACAAAATGATCCCTGTGCTTTTAAAGGAAGACACTCATGGGATGTTGACTTAATGGTTGCTTGTTGGACATTGCTGTTCACGAATTGCCTATGAAATTTACAGTCACTACACTTTACAGTGAAATCCTGTGAAGTACTTTACTTTGAAGTACTTCCGTAATGGAAGGCATGACATGAAATCAAGTATAATAATAATAATGGTACATAGGTTGTCAGGCTGACAACATTGGTAGCACACTTGCCTCTGGGTCAAAAATATTCTGAGTTCGAGTCTCATATTCCAAATTGAGCCCATAGTCCAATTTGATGCTCCAGTGCTGCAGAGTGTGAGTGCTACATTGTCGGAGGTGTCATGCTTCAAATATGAAAACTATTATGATTATTTTTCATTCAAAATGGTGAGCATGGAAATTCTACCTCTTTGGGTAATTTTCAACTCTTGAAAGACAGAGATTTGAAGCACTGACTGGAGAAGTTCCCATATAGCCCTGATTGCAGTCCTGTAGCTCAGTGGTTAGAGCACTCGCCTCGCAAGTGAGAGACCCGGAATCAATTCCCAGCAGGACAAAATTTTGGACAAGTTTCTTCAATCGTTTACCTAGCAGTAAATAGGCACCCGGATGTTAGTCGATTGGAGGATCCTTGTTCAGGGGTAATAATTCTTTTAAAAAAATATTGATCACTCAATCCACGACTGTTTGTGGGACACTGTTGTGTGCAAATTGGCTGCCGCATTTCGCTCACAAAATATACAGACAATTCACTTTACAGTATAATCTGTGAAGACATGATAAGGTGCTATATCAAATGCAAGGATTATTATCATATCTTATCATTTAGCTCATTTTATAAACCATTTCAATACAACATGTCATTACAAAACAGATCGAAAAGCAAACTACACCATAAAATCACAAGGTTTTCAGCATGGGGTGTATCCGTTCAGCCCATCCTGCCTGTGCTGTGATAACCATTATCAACTGGAGCTATTTACTCTTATTCCATTTACTTACTCTTTCCCCAAACTCTTTGATATCTTTATATTTCAAGGGGCTATTGACATAATTGATGTTGTGGTAAAGCAGCTGAAAATCTTGCCATGTGATGTGATAATTATCCCATGTCACAATTTTCACACTCAAAGGTGAAGAAGTTAAACTGAGATGACTTCCATTATTCGGTCTGATTTAGACTCAAAACTGAGCTGACTGTGAAAGGGTATTGCGATTTTCTATTGTACAAATCTGCAGAAAAGATTGATATTTTTATCAATCAATGATTGACGTGACGTGAAAATGTAATTTTGTTGTTGTTGTTGTTTAGAGCCTCTTTGAAGCCTAACACCAATCATGGTCCCAGCTCTTCCATGCCATGTGTTCTATGGATGGGGTTAATTTAGTGGTCCATTCAGTACTCAGCACATTGAAAAGATCTAGATGGGTGTGTCATAGATTAGCCCCACATAAAACATACACATATCCCATTCTCAATGGTGAAGTCTACAATAAATAATAATAATCTTTGCATGAGACGTTTCAAAACGCTTCACAGGATATACTGTAAAATGGGCAAAAGCAATGTGGGCGAAACCATGTGGTGATGTGGGTAGTGGGATGGAGGAAGGATAGCGAGAATGCAGATTAATGTGCATTCAATGCACTAAATGTCAAACTAAACTGACCTCAATTCCTTTTTACGAATATTCACGCCAGGGATCCTTAAGCTGATCTGGATGCAAGTATTGTACTGAGCTTGTAGAGCTCGTCAACCTTCAAGCTCGCAAACTCACACAAAAAAGTCACAGTAATACACGCTGATTAATGCCAATGGAAGTGCCCACACTCAATGAAAGTTCATGTGTGCACATCGTCCTTGTAGCAGCTATTGAACACAGTGCGTCAGCTGAAACAGAGGTTTCTATTTTACTTTGCAAACTAAACAAATCATTTGCCTCTCACTGCTCTAATGGGCTGACCCAGAATGATGATAAATAATGAATCATTGGTCGGCTCCTAATTTCCATTTACCAGCTGTTTTATGCCCCATCGTCCTGGGTTTAATAATGCATCTGACATTATCTAGTGGAATTTGTAATGTAAATGCCCTCCCATTAGCTTAGACTGAGCAATGTAAATGGCAGAAAAACTACACAATGTAAATTAAGCAGTCTTATAAAGTGCTTTCATTTCCAAGACTTTGTGGCCCTGAACGACACTGGAATGAATAATTGACCAAAATGATTTAATTGACTATGGCTATAATAATTATCAATAAATTAAGCTAGATAATTGTTGAAACCTTTATTTTGGAAAGATCATGCTGAATTAGGAGGTTGGATAAATAGTGGCGTCATCTTGTGTATATTAACTATCCTGATGGGGCCCAACGGTATATCTTCCAATGGCTTTCATGATCTAAAAAGGAGGCCACTGAGGGGCAACATTAGAATTCTAATTTGCTTCTGAAACCTGGTGGAGAAACTTCAAGGAACCATGCATGGCAATGCACAGTAAGGGGACAATTCAGTCCTCTACAGTCCTTGGAACAGACCGTCACAAAGCCCTCTCATCATCAAATAACCTATCCCTCTGGCCTTCTACGTGTGGAGATCCTGAAGCAGCCGTACAGCTGCTCCATGATCGCCTCTTCTCCACCTTCAACTCCCTCGTGCCCCTGAAATCTAGGACCATCTCCAAACCCACCCGATTCCCTGGTACAACAATCTCCGCCGCCAAAACACTCAAACCCGTCTGCTCGAGCGCAGATAGCGGAAAACTGGCCTGACAGTCCACCACCAACTGTGGCTTGAGCATCTCCACAGCTACTGCCGTTCTTTGACTTGTACAAAAACGGCCTTCTACTCCAACATCATCTTGGAGGCTAAACACAACCCTAAAATCCTTTTTTCCACCACACACTACCTCCTCCATGTCCCCCCTCAGGCCTTCTCAATCTTCGTATCAAATGCCAAGTGCGAGGAGGTCATGGACTTCTTTTCTTCTAAAATACTTAACATCCGCCAGGCAGTCTCATCCACCTGTACCTTGTCACCCACCACCGCGCCCTCTCTGTCCCCTTCACCTTCCTCATCATCTGCTCATACCACCATCCCCATTCTACATTCCTTCCTCCCCATCTCTCCCTCCTCCCTCTCACCCACCATCACCTCCATGAAACTCACCACTTGCTGTCTCGACCCCCTCCCCACCAACTTACTGGTCACCCAGCTACCCCTCCTCTGCCCACTACTGGCTGACATCATCAACCAATCCCTCTCCTCTGGATCAGTCCCTGTCTCACCCAAAACTGCTGTCATCACCCCTCCTGAAAAACCCTCCCTAGATCCCTCAAACCCCAGCCACTACTGCCCTATTTCTAACCTGTCCTTCCTCTCAAAAATTCTAGAACGAGTTGTTGCCAACCAACTTCGCACACACCTCTCCTCCCACTCCTTCTTCGAACCCCTCCAGTCCGGTATCCGCCCTGCCCACAGTACAGAGACTGTGCTTGTGAAAGTCACAACGACATCCTCTCTATCTGTGACCAGGGATCCCTCTGCCTCCTTGTCCTCCTGGACCTCTCCACTCGTTCGACACAGTCGATCACGCCATCCTCCTCCACCACCTTTCCTCCGTAATCCACCTCAGTGGAACTGCACTCGCCTGGTTCGAGTCCTACCTCACAAACCGCCAGCAGTATATCAGCACAAACTGCTTCTCCTCCCGCTCTCACCCGGTTACCTGTGGGGTACCCCAAGGATCCATCCTTGGCCCCCTCCTCTTTCTGATCTACATGCTCCCTCTTGGTGATGTCATCCATAAACATGGGGTACATTTCCACATGTATGCAGATGTCACCCAACTCTATTTTTCCACCTCTCTTTGCGACCTCCAGTCCCCTGATGTTCTGTCAGCCTGGCTGTCAGATCTCAGGGGCTGGATGAGCGCAAACTTCCTTCAGCTGAATGTTGACAAGACAGAAGCCATACTCTTTGGCTCTCGTTAATATCTAAAATCTCACGGCTCTCACCTCCTCCACCTACCCAACCTCCCCCTAAAACTCTCCGAACCCGTATGCAACCTAGGCGTCAGGTTCGACCCCCAATTATCGTTCCTCCCCCACATCCGGTCCCTCACCAGCACCGCCTTCTACCACCTCCGATCCATCGCCCATCTCCGCCAATACCTCTCCCCAAAAGCCGCTGAAACCCTGGTCCATGCCGTTGTCACCTCTCGGCTGGGCTATTCTAACGCCCTCCTCGCCGGTCTCCCCTCCACTACCATCCATAAAATCCAAATCATTCAAAACTCTGCCGTCCGCATTCTCATCAGCACCAAACTCCGCTCCCCGATCACCCCAGTCCTTGCCAGACTGCACTGGCTGCCTATCCCAGAGAGGATCGATTTCAAGATCCTCACCCTTGTATTCAAGTCCCTGCACTCCTCTGCACCCCCCTACCTCTCTGACCTCCTCTCTCCTCAAAACAGTACCCATTGCCTTCGTTCCTCCGGGCCTGGCCTCCTCCTCATCCCCCGAGTCCTCCGCTCCACCCTCGGCGGCCGTGCCTTCAGCCACTATGCCCCAAGGCTCTGGAATTGCTTTCCTCGCTCTCTTCGTCTCATTCCCTCCCTTCCCATTTTCAGGTTTCTGCTGAAGACCTTTCTTTTCAACCGCACCTTTGGTCACCTTCCCACCCCTCCCCCTGACTCAGTCCCAGGATCTGTTACTGTAAAGCGCTCTGAGACGCCATCCGGCATTGTGGGCACTAAATAAATCCAAGTTGTTGTTGTTGGATCCACTGATCTACAGCTCACAGGAAACTACTGTTTACTACTTATACCTGTGCAATCTGGTGCTACAATATGTAATAATAATAATATACTGATTCTTGTATTTGATATAATAATAGTAATATAATAATCCTTATATTTGATGTAATACTAGAAAATAATAATCCTTGTATTTGATATAATAATACACCTAACAATCCTTGTATTTGATATATCTAAAATCTAATCCAATAATTGCTGTAAAGTGTAGTGACTGTATTTTTTAGGAAAATGCAGTGGCAATTTGCACACAGCAAAGCACCTCAAAGTGAATGACTAACTTATCTGGATTTTTTGGCCAGGACATGAGACAGCAAACCTGCCTTCTCTTTCTGAATAATGGGATGTTTTATGTCCAACAAAACAAGCAGAGAGGGCCCTGTTTTAAAGTCATATCCGAAGGACAACATCTCTGACAATGCAGTATAGGAAAAATGGGTTGGTGCCAAGTTTGAATTATAATTGATTATAGAATGAAGAGAAGAAAAAGGGTTGGGTGAGGGAGGGAAGGAGAGGCAGAGAGAGAGAGAGAATGCAGTGAGAGGAGAGGCAAAGCATACAAAGGGATGGCTGGGAGAAGTAAAGTGGAGAAACAAAAGATCTTAGCTCACTTTGTACCTGGTTATCAAATTGTACTTTCTTACCACACTTACCTGGTTATCACACTGCACCTCATCTGGATGTCCTGGGAAAGAATATAGAGTGGGAGATGCTGAGATCAGTTTCCATTTCCACGCAATTAGAATTACAGGGAGGAGGAGGATGCTGGTGAATTTGAAGCTTGAGAAGATTTCAGCAGAACAATGTTCATTGTGTTATTAATAAGGTACAACGATTGGAATCTAAATGTGGGAGAAGGATCAGCTATAAGATTACAAATACTGTATGTTCTTGTATCCTATTCAAGAGTGGAAAGAGAGAGATGCATAGAAATCTGTACTTCGGATAATAAATAATAATAATAAATAAAAATAAATAATAATCCTTGCATTTGATATAGCCTCTTTTATCATCTGGAGAAATCTAAAAACACTTCATAGGATATACTGTAAAGTGCAGTGTCCATGCATTTTGAAGAGAATGCAGCAGAAAAAATTGGGCACAGCGTTGAAATGAATGTCCAATTTTTATTTGAGCGATTGTTGTCCAGGTCACTGAGAGAAAATCCTTTCTTATACCATAACAAGGCAAAATATTGAGCAAGTTTTCTTTCCCCACACGTCTCTGTTTACCTAGCAGTAAGTAGGAACCCGATTGTTAGTCGATTGGCGGATCGCTTATCCAGGGATAATAAACCCTAAAAAAAATTTTGGTCACTCAATCCATGACTGTTTGCAGGACACTGCTGTGTGCAATTGGCTGCTGCGTTTCTCCCACAAATACACAGTCAATTCACTTTACAGTATATTCTGTGAAGCGCTTTGAGACGTCTAGAAGTCGTGAAAAGCGCTATATCAAATTCAAGGATTATTATTATTATTATCAAGTAGTGCCATGGAATCTTCTAAGTCCATCTGAACGGTCAGTCAGGGCCTCAGTTTAATGTCTCATTAGCATCAAGCAATGGTCTCTCAAAATTGATTGGGGTATTATATTGGACCCCTGAAAGCTTTCAATGGGCCATTGGAGAATGGAGCACAATTCAATCTGCAACTGCTGTGTTTATACTGTAGAGGGATGAAACACACAGCAACTCCTCAACCT
Organism: Callorhinchus milii; assembly: GCF_018977255.1. NCBI lineage: Eukaryota > Metazoa > Chordata > Chondrichthyes > Chimaeriformes > Callorhinchidae > Callorhinchus > Callorhinchus milii. The sequence continues at coordinate 31,328,123 of NW_024704742.1, read as the reverse complement.
CCTCTATGTAATCTCATGAAAAAGCCTCCAGTACTATTTGTACTGTCTAACCTCAATTTATACTACACACTTCCTAATATCACTGCACAAGCTGGGAGGTGCGCAGTCAAAGCTAAGTGACAGCAACAATGGCCCAAATTTCTGCCTAGTCTTAGCCAGTAAGAGCAATTAGTCTGAAAATGTAAGATTGCGCAGAATTGTGGAAAATTCATAAATTAATTCTTAATTTGGAAGACATGCAGAAAAACGGCTTCCAAATTCAGGTTGAAAGTAACGTTTTTGCATAATTATGTTCCATCTAAAATGTAAGACTGAAGGGTCTTAACAAGTTAAGGCTAGATAGAATTTGGGGCCTTAAGTGTACATTCTGTTTAAGCAGATACCTACTAAATTTACACCTCATTGAAATGTATAAATATGGTATTAATTGTAAATAACTTTTCAGTGTGATTGTATTAAATATATCTCTGTTTGACAGGATTTATGTGGCACATTTCATGGAGAATCTCTTCAAAAACAAACAACTGCTGTATACTTTACCTTCTGTTTATAGGGGAAATGTAGTTTACTAAATTGCTATCATATTAGATGGTATAATGGGAGCTGGTTATCTTACCAACATGTTACAATCGTTGGACTATTTCACGCACCTCTCGTTGTGCTGCTTAATGGTATGGTGCTGCCGTTAACCAAAATGTGCAAACCCAATCTACAGTGTTACGAAAAAGGAGCATGAGTGAGCACACCTCAGAATTTAGTCAATAGGACAATCAGAAATCTAAACGTAAAACTATTTCACTATTTCCTCCCCACCCACCAAAAAAATAAAGTGACTTGCTTGAATTTGTATGTTTACTGTGTTTCCGCTCCATCGTTGAGTGGCTGTTCAACATCGCAACTGCCACATTGAATTAATATCGGGCTTGTGAAACATCCCAAATAATGCGGTTTAGTCTGTAATTAAGAAGTTTCAAGAACAGTCTCATGAGTCTGCTTGAAAGAATATTACAAAGCAAATCACCACTCTTAAATGACTTTCCAAGGTCCTTGTGATCTCTGATTAACATTCAGTCTGCATAAGTCCTGACTTTATTATTGACTACATAGAATACACAATACACTGACCTCTGCCATTTGCAACTAAATCTCTTCTTGAAAACCTATCAGAGTGATTTCATCAGCCGAAGACAGCAACTAGTAGCAATTTAGTCACCTCAGACTGTTCAACTGGGGCTTTACTGTTCTCGCAGCCAGGCACCAGAGGTCTGAGTGAAACCTTAATGCTCTTCTACTACATCATTTCTTTGCAACATACTCAGGCACCATTTCTCACTTAAACCTCACTGTGGGAGGCAAATCCAAACCAGGCTGCATGCTGTTTTAGTAAGCGTGGCATAGAACCACAGAAGTGTATAGATAGAAGCCATTCAGTTCATCATGCCCATATTGGCTGTTTGAAAGAACAATCCATTCTGACCCCTTTATCTGCCATTTCCTCCATACACCTGAACATTACCCCTTTTAAATATTGAGTTCCCTAGATGGTAAGTGACAGTAATAGTAAAGGAATGCATAAACGTGGAGTCCTGTAGCATGGTGGGTGGTTAGCACACTCGCCTCACAATCAAGTTTCCTTATTCTCTTGTTCCTCTGTTCTACTCTCTTGGTGCATCTTAAAGTATTGTTCTTGATTTACTTTCTCAATCCAATTTAAAATATGATATGCCTCTATAAAGTCCCATCTGAGAGATCTCCATTCAAGACTGAAGAGTCCTAGGCTGTCTAGTCATTGCTCATAGCTAATTCCTCTATCACTGGGGATCATCGCTGTTGCTCTTCTCTACATTGCTCCTAGGGACCTGGCAGCCCCCACTTATGCTATGGTGATCAGAAAGGCGTGCAGTACACATGGCCTGACCAGAACACTGCATAGGTTGATTATGACTTCTGACGATTTGAACTTACAGTTGAACAAAGCAAGACTTGCATTTCAATTTAGCTGAGCTGACCCACGGACTCCAAATACAAAGCCAGGTCTGTACCGCAGAGTCACCCTCCAGCATCATCAGCCCTCGTGGGAATGTGGCACAGCTCCAAGGAAGGTCTTTGTTAAAAGAAAAGAAAATTTGGATTCAGACATCTCGATGAGCTTATTTTACAAGGAACCTGTATCAAACTCATTGAAGTGGCTATTTGGTCATGGCTTGACCTCTTATATCAACATCATACTCGCCTTTAGTTAATAGAGAATGATTCAGCAAGAAAAGGCACAGTGTTTTTCTAATAGTGTATAAGTTCCCTTCTGGGATAGCAGCTCAGGTGCTCTGTTTGCTGGAGCTATGGAGAAAATGCTGAAGCTTCACTTGACTATATATTGGTGACATGCGAGGGGGTGGGGGTGGGGTGGGGGAGGGAGATATCCATGCATGTGAAACAACAATAAGTTGAAACTAATATGACTGTTTATCATTCCCTAACATGCTTTCTTCCTCAAAGAGTCATTTGTACTTCATTGACTGTAGTTTATGCAAATAGTAACACAGGAATTAACATATTGGAACGGGATGACATTTGTCCTGATATATTGAATCATTAGCATGACAGAATCACTTAAGCTGAATCCACTAACATCAGGTTTCCTCTCATTATTGACCCTCGCAGAGTGGGCCTGACAAGTGGAACTGCTACAAAGTTCATTAATAATGTGGAATAAATCAATTGTTCAGGAAATAGTGAAAATGGATGGCATGGAATGGAATGGTTATTTTTTTCCCCGCAAAGTCAGCAGAAAACCGTCTCTATCAAGGACGACAGTAACATTGTCTTCTTTGACCCGACAGATGAATTCATCTCAATTCTTGTCCCATTTTCAGTCAATACATATTTACGCAGTCATTGTAAATAAATACATTTAAGTGGAACCCGGTGTATATTGAATCCTTGTTAAATCACATTTACTCCACGGGATCCTTTAGCGTAAGCACAAATTTCAAATTGGTCTGAGATCTGCAAAGGTTAACAAGTTGAATAATTGTGCTTATACGCACAATTCATTTGTTTTATGATGTGGAGGCCACTGCCCTTTAATTTATATTGAAAAAAATAAATATTTAATCAAGTCGCAAGAGGTCAATCCACACAAGCCATTTGGTGCCACCCACTGATGGTTATGGAGTGAAATTATAAAATTTAAGAAGACTGACCAGCTTTTCCAGGCATTGCGCTTTCACACTCCCCTGCACTAAAACCTGGGTTCAGCATTAAAAGACAAAATAGATTTTCACAATCACTTTCCAATTTATTCCGAGATTATTTTTGCTGAACCTGGAAATTCTGAACTTGTTCCGTTAGTTTCTATATGTCCCCTAATAGAGTATTAGTGAATGGTATTCAACAATAAAACTTAGAGATAGTGTACTTATTTTCACAAGATAAAGTCTGTCTTTTTTGAAAGGTGCAACAGGGTTGGAACCTGAGATGCTACCCTGCGTGGAGGGCGTTATATAAGTGTAAATTGTTGTTGTCAGATTTTATTATAATAAATGCAAAGTAATAATAATAATAATCTGATATCTGATTGCTGCAAAAATATTATTTCTGGCCACATCACTGGAGATAATGATCTTGTAATACAGTGTCTTAGTATAAAATATACCATCATGAAGATTCTTACCTGCAGCATTTGTTAACAGGATTCCTTAATAAGGAAAAATAGTACTTGAGCCTCTTTATTCATGCTATACGAGGTATCCTAACACCTCACTGCATGTATCATATTGTAATACTCGCCATTGAATTGTGACGTTTATAATTTACTCTCGCTCTGACTCGCTCAGAAAGAACTTGTGGGTTCTGTGAATCAGGTTCATTTAACACCTCCCATGAATAGAGATGAAGGTTGCATCTGGTACAAAAATAACAAGCTAGGAGGCAATTAAAGGGAGTCACACAATCCTGAGGTCCCAATAATGTGTACATTAATAATAGTTTTAGTGCGTTGTCCAAAGACTTTTATGTATTCCCTTCAGGAAGTTTTATGACTGGCGAGTGTTTTCCACCCAATTTAATGCAGCTGAAGCACAAATATTTCTGAAAGACTTTGCTGTTCAATATTTGCAATCAACATGATAGGAAAACATAAAATAACCTATAGGACCTATTAGTTCTCACATGGGGAGTGATGCAATATCACATTTTGTTTTAAAAAATATGTCGATATCTGAAGGTTGATCCAAAATTAAAAAAATACAATAACAACGTGCACAGCAGTGTCCCACAAACAGTTGTGGATTGAGTAACCAAATTATTTTTTTTTTTAATTTTTGAAGGGATTATTACCACTGAAAAGCAGTCCGCCAATCAACTAACCACAGGGTTCCTTGTTACTGCTAGGTAAACAGAGGTGTGTGGAATAGGGAATCAAACCCAGGTGCTCTCGCTTGTGAGGCGAGTGCTCTAACCACTCAGCTATAGGATGAATCAATAGCTGTGACAAAGGCTAAGCAGCACAATGTCGCTGGGGTTCTTGCTGAACCACCTTTCTATGCAAAGTTAGAATCACCATCACACGACAATATTCTGACCACAGAAAAGAGTGTTATCAACTGAGCCAGGCTAACATCTGACTAAGGCTAAATTTCTGAATTTGCCAAATTTCTTAACATTTTACAATACCCTGAAAATGGAATAAATAATAATAATAATCTTTGCATTTGATATAACGCCTTGTCACATCATTGAGATGTCTGAAAGCTCTTCACAGAATATATTGTAAAGTGGATTGACTGTGTATTTTGTGGGTGAAATGTGGCAGCCAATTGCACACAGCAGTGTCCTATACAAATTTGAGTGACCAAATTTTTTTGAGGGATTATTACCCCTGGAAAGTGATTCACCAATCGGTTAACAACCAGGTTTCTCTTACTGCTAGGTATAACGGAGGCGCTTGAAGTAAGGAAGTTTGTCTAAGTTTTCGCTCCACCTGGGAATCGAACCCAGGCCCTCTCGCTTGCGAGGCGAGTGCACTAACCATTACGCTACGGAACTCCACACCATTTTGATCCAGGTGAATTTTTACACAAGGGGTTAATCTTCTTCCCCTATTTGTCTGTTTGTTTATTTATTTGCTTTGGCAAGGGGAGGAAAGAGGATCTTCATACTTCATTTAATTGTTAAAAACTATTATTTTATCATTACATTTTGCTTATCACAAGAGTATAAACCAGGTGTTTTCTTCCTTCTACACAGCACAGTTTGTTGTGCTGTTTAAAAAAATAGCTTTTTGTCTGTGAATTTAGAAACAGTAAACAATACCCTTGAAAACAAAGTCCATTACAATGCACTCACTGATCATTATGCAGTTAGCGTTGAGAAGGGCCACTCTTTCTACACCAAACTTTCTATCACTTTTTATTCATCTCCTCCTTAGCATTCGCTGGTTATTCACACAAGGAAGATATTCGCCTGATTTATAATCTCGGAACCTTAACAAATTATTATGCTTCCCCAGACAATTTAAGGAAGTGTTGGAGATTAGTAACTAGTAAAACCTTTTGTTCTTGCAAGAATTAACAACACTCTTTCTACTGATAATAATAACAATAATAATAATCATTGCATTTGATACAGAGCCTTATCAAGTTGTCTCAAAATGCTTCACAAAATATACTATAATGTGGATCGACTGCGTATTTTGTGGGTGAAACTTGACAGTCAGTGTGCACACTATAATGTCCCACAAGCTGCCATGGAGTGAGTGACCAATTTTTTGGGGGGGATTGTTGGCCAGGAAACCGGGAGAAATTCCCTTCTCTTTTCAAATAATGCCATGGGACCTTTAAAGTCCACCTGAACAGGCAGACAAGACCTTGGTTTAACATCTCATCCAAAGGACGGTACTTCTGAACTTCCGACAATGTAGCAACGCCACTACCAGGACTGCATTTGAGCATCGGCTTAGAAGATGTGATTGCAAGTCACAAAGTCATTGCATTTGATATAGTACCTTATAGCTTTGTTGAGATGGCTTCAAAGGATGTTACTGTAATAACATAATGATGGCCCTCAGCACCAATATAGTTAGGCTGTCAGAATGAACTCTGGTATTTTCAAATCTGCCCCTGAAGAGCTTTGGCGGCAATTTTAATGATAGACCTCCAGTACCAGGCCACCCTCTCCAATACCCACTAACCAAAAGAACAATTAGAGCTGGGGAAAACTCAACGTTTTTTTGTTAGCCAGGTGTCTGACTCATGTGGAATCTCATCATCATTCTCAAATTTTGAATACAGTAAAGCAAGAATAAAAATACCCCAAACTTTGTTACAGACAAATGCCATGTAGAAAATAAGGACCATGGTTATCCATTACAGTCAGGGTGGCAGCTGGTCTGTAATACTAATAATACTTGCATTTCATAGAATGGCTTATCAAGTCTTTGAACATTTCAAACCTTCACAGGAGTTACTGTAAAGTGTAGTGACTGTATTTGTAGGTGAACCACATACTAAGGATCATCTTGTGGAGTCCTGTAGCTCAGTGGTTAGAGCACTTGCTTTGCAAGCGAGAGACCTGAGTTCAATTCCAGGCAGGGCGAAACCTTGGGCAAGTTTCCTTACTCCACACGCCTAATAATAATCCCTCCAAAACCAAAAACAATAATAGATTGGTCATTTTCAATCTACGACTGTTTGTGGGACATTGCTGTGCGCAATTGGCTGCCGCGTTCGCCCACAAATATACAGTCAATTCACTTTACAGTGTGTTCTGTGAAGCGCTTTGGGACGTCCTCCAGACGTGAAAAGCACTATATCAAATGCAAGGATTATTATTATTATTATTATCTTGTTTCTCTTCTCATGAGAGACAATGCTTTGTTTTAATAAATGGGACATTCAAAGTTGACGTATACTAATTGGGCCCAAATTGAGCACTGAATGAAGTAATCCCAAATCACCATCAGTAATCCCACAATCCTGGCAACTGGAGATGAAATACACAACCTGGCTTCAAGAAGGTGAGCAATGAGAGTATAGTAGCAGAAGTGTGTGGGGTGGGGTGTTATTGCCTTTTGCACATCAGGTAATCCCCAACTGATTCATTACACATTTCTAAATGTAACTCATTAGCACTTTAGATCCCAACAAAACATCAGAAAAGGCTACTTCCATCCATCCATCAAATCTATCGAAATGTATTACTTGAATAGAATTACACAGAACGTTACAGCACAGAAACAGGCCATTTGGCACAACTAGTCCGTGCCAGTATTTATACTCCACACGAGCCTCCACCACCCCTGAAGATCTCTTTTATACCCCCTCTATTCTCTTCTCCCTCATGTATGCCTCAAATTTCCTCTTAAATACATTGATGTTTTCTGATTCAACTACAGTTGAAGCGCTCTGGGACGCTGCCCTGTGTGAGGGATGCTATACAAATGCAAGTTGTTGTTGTTGTTACAGTTCAGTCAGTGAGTTACACATTCTCACCACCATTAGAGTTCTGTAGCTTAGTGGTTAGAGCACTCTCCTCGCAAGCGAGAGTCCTGGGTTCAATTCCCAGCAGAGTGAAACGTAGGGCAAGTTTCCTTACTCCACATGCCTCTGCTTACTTAGCAGTAAGTAGGAACCTGGTTGTTAGTCGCTTGGTGGATTGCTTTTCCGGGGATAATAATTCCTTCAAAAAATAATAATTTTTTCGTCACTCAAAGGATCGAGTTCAAGATCCTCGTCCTCACCTTTAAGGCCATCCATGGCCTTGCCTCCTCCTACCTCTCTAACCTGCTGACTCCCTACCAACCTGCCCGCTCCCTCCGTTCATCAGGCTCCGTCCTGCTCTATGTCTCCCGCCCAACCCCCCCCTACCATTGGTGGCCGGGCTTTCAGCCTCTCTGCCCCCACACTCTGGAACTCCATCCCACAGTCCCTTCGCCTCGCTTCCTCCCTTGCCTCCTTCAAGGCCGGTCTCAAGAACCTTCTCTTCGACCGTGCCTTTGGTCTCCCTCCCGCCTCTCTGCCTTCCCTCACCCCTACACCACCCCTCCCCCATGCTCGGGTCCCGACAACTGACTGCTCAGCACTTTGGTACGTCCTCCCGACATGAAAGGCGCTCTATAAATGCAATTTTGTTGTTGTTGTTGTCAATCCACAACTGTTTGTGCAATATTGCTGTGCACAATTAGCTGCTGCGTTTCACCCAGAAAATATATAATTGACAGTATATTCTGTGAAGCGCTTTGAGATGTCTCGAAGACATAATAAGGCACTATATCAAATGCAAGGATTATTATTATTATGCATAAAGAAGTTACCCAGATGTCAATCTTCTCATTTGAAGGTAGGGATTCTCAAAAACTGCAAGTAGTATTAATATGGATTTACCATTGGGTTTTATACAGAGTTAGAATAACCCGCTTTACATTATAATTAAATAGCTTCAGTCTATGGATGATAATCACACCCAATTCTTTTTCTGCTTGCCAACAAACACTGCCCTATTATTTTATATCTTTCACGTTTCATGGAGTAATAGGCATTGCCTAACATTTATCCACATTAAATTCTGTCATCCAAAACAAGTACCTCCCAAATTCTCCCCTGGGCAATAGCCCATACTCACAAACGCATTCAATAGGAGTGTCCATCACGCTTTGGAAATGTAACCTGTTACGACACTTGTCAGCATGAAAAATAAACACAGCTCCACAGGTTTCAATAGATTTGTGATCACAAATCTCACTTCTAGTGTTTCCCTGGTGTTCAGGCTTTGGAGGTCTCCCCTTGCCAACATCATGAACTGGGATTCTCAGAGTGCTTTACAGGAACTCTACAGACAAGGGAGTGGAGTCAGAGAGAAAGGGTTTTAGTATTATCCCATAAGTGAGTGGGATTTTATTCGGGAGATTGTTGGTCAGTACACCAGAAGAAACACCCTTCTCTTTGTGAATAGTGCCATGGCATCTGCAACGTCCACTTACCGGGCAACAGGGCCTCAGTTTAACATCTTATCTGAAGGACCACACCTCCGATTATTCAACGTACCTCCAGCACCTAAGTGCTGGAGTGTAATGCAGGTGCTGGGGGTATGACTATATGAGTTCCAACTCACGGCGTGGAACTATTTAAAGATAGACAGAGATGCTTTCAGCCGCCCAACTACCTCTCCGCCCTCCCTCATCCCAACCTGCACCCCCATGCTCGGGTCCTGATCCACGACTGTTCAGCGCCTTGGGACATCCTCCTGACGTAAAAGTCATCTTACAAATTTAATTTTCTTGTAGTTCCAAAGGAATTGCTTTACACACAAATCTTAGTCAAGCAGAAAATAACTGGGAATTGGTCCTATTTTGCTGTGCAGTAAGACACTCACTGATTAAGAAAGGGATTCCTTTTGTTTGTTTCTTCAAGTGATGCAGAAAGCAAACATTTTTGAATCTGTTCCAATATTTAAAAAATTAATAATATTTTAGCGCAAAACTGTGGCATTTAATTTTACCCTGAATCTCGCAAAAGTATAATGAGAAACACAATTTCTGTTGCGCTTTTTCGTGTTATAACATCCGCAAAAAATACTCCAAAAGTTTGCACCATAGCAAGCAGTGGGGCTGAGGCACCACGACTTCTGCTGTCTCATCTAAGGAGACCATTAGCAGAGTGCCAAAGGATATTTCTTTAAATGAAGTACCAAACTGCCCGCACTGACAATGCTGAGATCACCACTAGGCTCCAGCGAGCGTAATGCCTGCCACAGGCAATATCAATTCGGGGCACTTCTGGCAACCAATATTTACTTTAAGACAGATAATGTCCATACACTGGACAACAAATCTGCATTTTAACAGGCAACTGCATCAAAGCCGCCAGATTTGGTTGAAAACCAATAGCTGTTCTTATACCCCAGACACCCACACGTCCCCAGTGAAGCTTCAATTTCATTGAATCACTCTGTTCTTTCAGCTTTCTTGAATCTCGGATGCTCTTGTAGACAATTAACTCAGACAATTAATCTGAGAGGTTACTAAAGTGTGCAGCCTCCTATCCCCTGGTGTACATTTCAGCATCAGTGTTGATTGTATGCCCTGACTGTGCTCCCTGCACTAGATTAACCAAGAGTGCTTCTTCATCACCGAATCTGGTGAAGCCAGAATAAATGAGCGGCTGGTCTAAGCACCTCTGTAACAGCACTGGAAAGCAGGCTGATTATGTATCAGTGCCATCAGGCGCTGACAAAAAACAAGCTCAGCTGCTGCCATTCATGGGAATGTTGCACAACATAACCAGGGTGGCACTTATGGATTCTGTGCATGTTGCAGATAGACAGGGAGCTAGATACATTCTAATACAATGCAATAATAAATAATAATAATCCTTGCATTTGATATAGTGCCTTGTCAAGTCTTCTAGATGTCTCAAAGCACTTCACAGAATCTACTGTAAAGTGAATTGACCGGATATTTTGTGGGTGAAATGCGGCAGCCAATTGCGCACAGCAGTGTCTCACAAACAGTTGTGGATTGAGTGACCAAATTATTATTTTTTTAATAATAAAAATCAAACCCGGGAATCAAACCCAGGTCCTCTCACTTGCAAAGCAAGCGCTCTAACCACTAAGCTACAGGACTCCACATGTAGTTTATTGTATGAATAGGTGAAGTAATTCAGTTTGGCAGGAAATATAAAGAAGCTGTCTATAGTCTAGTAGTCCAGATGGAAGGAACCCAAGAGGAATAGAGGAGCAAAGAGATCTGAGGATTCAGATCCACAAATCTCTAAAAGTAGCTACACAGATAGATAAGATAAAAAAAAGGTCAATGGGCTTTATATCCAGAGGGATAGAATATACAAGTGCGGAGGTGATGTTGATTTGTCCAAAACTTTGGTTAGACTACATATGGAGCATTGAGACCAATTCTGGTCTCCACACTATAAGGATATAATAGCGATGGAAAGAGTACTTTGCAGGTTTACCAGAATAATCACAGGTCTGTCTGGGATAATCCCAGGTTGCTGCTATCAGGATAGACTGGATAGCTTAGATTTTTTTTTGCAAGAGAAGAGATATTTAGGGGGGGCGCAGGGCTGGGCAGGGGGGTGAGGGGGCGGGTGGTGGTTGGGGGGTTATAGAAGTGTTTAAAATTATAAAACAGTTCAATTAGATTAACATAAATTGGCTGTTTCCACTGGTTGGGGAGTCCATAACCAGGGGAAACAAATATAAAATAGCAACTAGGGGGTTAGGAGGAAATACTTCATGCAGAGTTTAGTGAGACTATGGAACTCGTTGCCTAAAGCGGTGGTTGAATCAGATACGTCAAGTGGAAGCTTGACCTTCACATGAGGGAGAGGGGGATAGAGGGTATGGGAGGCAGTAAAGGAATGGGTGAAGAGTTGAATGGAGTATAGACACCAACACAGACTGGTTGGGCTGTGTCGCCTGTTTCCATGCTGTATGGTCTTTGTAATCTTTGTAAGAACTACCTGGGCAGAATGCCCTTAGTTGGTGCTGTAAAATCTATGTAAAATCAAATTAGTTCAGTGCAAATTACATTTGGTTGAAAAATGAAATATTTGATGTGATCACATGTCAGATTTGTCACCCACTGTGTGTATATACATTGTTCTTTCCATCCATCTTAATCAGAATTACTTCAGTTATTTTGGTATGGATGTCTGCTTCAGGTCAATAATAATAATCTTTGTATTGGATATAGCGCCTTTCACGTCAGGAGGACATCTCAAAGTGCTTCACAGGATTGACTAATTTACAATGACAGGAATGGCCAAAGTGAGACAATTCTCATGCTGATCATTCCACTTTGTTACATAGGTGCCACCCCCCCGGCTTTGTATCCTTCCCCCAGTCATGCGCCCCTACTCCCCACCGCCCCCATCCCCCAACCATGACATCCTTCTAACATGAATGGTGCTGCATAAATATAAATAGGAAATGCAAGAGAAGGGATCATGTAAAACATTGGGAAAATACAGTCACTACACATTACGGGGTGAAGCACTTTGAGACATCCTTCCACTGCTTCAAGTGCAAGGATTATTATTTTTATGTCACACCTAAGCATTTACCATTGCGTCTCTCTGTTGAATATATTGCTAAAGAAATCCAGAGAATGTTTTCCTTATCAAATAATTATTTCTCAAGACCCTGAGTCAGTGTCAGAGCTTTGCACTGTGTGCAGGTCCCTTAGCACATAGTTCCAAGGCTAAATAAATACTCTGTTTCCACCTCAGGGAAAGCATATGCTGCTTCCCAAACATGTAGTGTAAATAGACCAATCAACCTATTATTAATTGAATGGTATTGTTACCGCAGGCAGCAATTACACACAACTGCATGGTATATTTACGCTCAATTTAACAACATGAGTTATCAACTGACCCCTGACAGTTGCCTCATCTACTAAAGAGCTAATTGGCTGTGAACTGCGTGACAAGTCAATTGTATTAGCACAAAGGATGAATTTGTCGCAGCAATAACATCGATAACAATTGCCTGGCTGCAAGAGATACACTTGTTATTCTGTGGAATACAACCTGGGCTACAGGACAGTGTTCAAAATGCTGCAGATCATAGGGCAACGGGGCGGGGGGAGCGGGGTGGGGGGCAGAGTGGGTGAGAGTGCGGGTGGGGGGGGGGGGCATGAAAGGGAGAGAGCGGAGGCTAGGATCAAAAGTACTATATTGCAGGGAGCCCTTGCAGGTGGCTGGTGATAACAGAATAAGATACCAGTCAGGGCCACATGTGTTAGTGGACAATGTGTAAACAAGAGCAAACAGCAGCTGGTGGGAACAGACAGAGATCCTGGCCTTGCTCTGTGCAAACCCATCAGGACAGTCACACTTACATGTGCAGGGTATTCACAAAGTCCTGTTACCCCATTTTTTTCACATAGTGCACTGACCAACAACTGAAACATGTGGAAGAATGATGATAATTGTAGTTAGAAGAACTTAATTGTATTCAATACAAGTATTTACTCTATTCACCTGAGTTCAATTCCCAGCAGAACGAAACCTTGAGCAAGTTTCCTTACTCCACACGCCTGATAATAATCCCTCAAGAAAAAAAACAATAATTATTTGGTCACTTCAATCCACGACTGTTTGTGGGACACTGCTGAGTGCAATTGGCTGCCGCGCTTCGCCCACAAAACTGCAGTCAATTCACTTTACAGCATATTCTGTGAAGGGCTTTGAGACGTCTAGAAGACGTGAAAAGCGCTATATCAAATTCAAGGATTATTATTATTTAGATGTCCAGAGGATCAGGGTGAGCGCCATAAAACAGAGTGGGGGTGGGGGAGGGCAGGGTAACAGGAATTTATGAACAATCTGTACATCAGCGAGCTCTTTTCCACTAGAGTGTACAGGGTGTTCACAAAGTCCTGTTACCCCCTCCCTCCTGTATTTTTTCTTACAACGATTTTTTATTTTCTGTTGCAGATGAGTCGAGTGTAACAATGTCTGATACAAGTAACTTCCCCGTCACTCTATTCATGTTGCGGAAGATGTCACACCGAACATGGGGATGGATCATTATCTGTCAAGAAAATGATGGAGCTCACACCGATCCTATGGACGTCTAAATGCAGTTAATAATAATAATAATCCGTGCATTTGATGTAGCGATTTATCACGTCTACGAGACATCTCAAAGCGCTTTACAGGATATAATGTAAAGTGAATTGACTGTATACTTTGTACAGTCCCACAAATTGTCCTACAAGGGGGACAATTATTGTCCCACAAAGAGTCCTGGATTGAATGACCAAATTATTATTCTTTTGTGCTTGTACTCAATACAATGAAGTACTTCTAAATACAATTATCATCATTCTTCCACATACTTCAATTGTTAGTCAGTGCACTGTAGAAAAAAAACATGGGGGTAACAGGACTTTGTGAACACTGTATATATTTCCCCCCACCACCCCCTCACTAAATTAGCAGTAGCTTGGCTGGGTCAACAGAGCAGCACTGGGGGTCCTGGAATAATGGGAAGTCCAATTGGCCAAGACCCACCACAGTGGTTGTGACAGACACTGTCTGAGCACAGCTACTACCAGCGTGAGTATTGCTCGGCTAATGCAGGGAACAAAAATATGGGAGCATATGGTAAAAGCTTAGGCCAGAGGTCCTTCCAGAGCTGTTTCCTTAGCAGGTTTGAACAGCCCAGCTAGAAGCAGGAATGTTGAGAGTGCTTCAACAGTACTGACGCTTGTTTGTCTGCCACCTTGAGCAGCACTGGGGTTAAATCAAGCGATAATGTTAATAAATGATGGTGAGATAGGAAAATAAAGAAGAGGGGCAATATTTTGACATTTCTGTTTTAGTGCTGCATAAAGACTGGTAAAAGGTGGCAGTGCTCCCCTGCTTTTGGTGGGGGGGTGGGGGGAGAGTGACGTCATGACAACAGCTTTTTTTTAAAAAAGCCCTATTTATTCCAAGCGTTAGTGCCTCGACGCAATGTGCTAGTTAATTTCCATTACCATGATTTCAGCAATTATTTCCTGCCCACATTGAAACAGCCCGAGGCCTGAAATTCTCAGGGTCCTAGCCTTAAGTCTGTCATCTTAACATCGATCCTTGTGCAGAACTCTCAACAATTCTTAAATTTGGAAGTCGGTTTTCCAAAGTATTATTAAAAAATAGTCTGTTTCCAAATCGAAACTGATATAAGAATATCAGAATATAAGAATTTTACAATATTTTGCACAATCTTAAATGTTAACAACAATAAATTAATTTGTATGGCGCCTTTCACCTCAGAAGGATGTCCCAAGGCACTGGGCAGTCAGGGATTTGGACCTGAGCAGGGAGTTGGGATCAGTAGGTGTGAAGGGCAGGGAGAGTATGGGTAGGAAGGTGACTGAAGGCGTGGTCAAAGAGGAAGGTCTTGACACAGGCCTTGAGGGAGGCAAGGGAGGGAGCGAGGCGAAGGGACTGTGGGATAGAGTAGGGGCAGATAGGCTAAAGGTCTGACTGCCGATAGTGGGTGAGCCGGACGGGAAACATGGAGCAGGCCGGAGCCCGCTGATTGGAGAGGTTAAGACAATTGTCTTAAGGCCAAGAATACAGTTTTGAGGTGTTCCATATTTCTTTGTGACCACGTAAAAGCACTTTAAGTGGAATTAAACTTCCAGTATTGCGAAGGCTTTAAAGAGTCTGATTTGTAAATTTGGAGCTTGAACCTTCCACCTTCTGACTCAGAGTGAGAGTGCTACCAGCAGAAGAATGAATGGTCTTGCTGTTATGTTACTACAATATATGGAGGATACATTTAGTAGATATCATTAGGGCTGAACAAGCTATGTACCCAGGTAACTACTGTATAGAGACACTATTAACACTGAAAATATCTGCACAAATGATGTGGTTGGGCCAAGGAAGGGCAAGTGGATTTTAATGAGAAAAAAAAGATAATCCTTGCAATCAATACAGCGTCTTTCATGTTGGAAGGATGTCTCAAAGCGTTTCACAAGATTTACTGTAATATGTAGTGACTGTGCAGTTTGTAGGCGAACGCAACTAATTTATAAAACAAATACTAAATACTGCAGAGGCTGGAAATCTGAAAACAAAAACAGAAGTCGCTCGGAACACTCAGCAGGTCTGGCAGCATCTATGGAGAAAGGAAAGTGAGTCAACGCTTTGGGTCCACATTCTGATGAAGGGTCGTGGACCCGAAATGTTGACTCACTTTTCTTTCTCCATAGATGCTGCCTGACTTATTGAATGTTCCCAGCAACTTCTGTTTTTGTTTGCAACTAATTTATACACAGCCACGTCCCAGTGAAAAAAATGGATGACCATTATACTTTGGGGATTGTTGGCTAGGACACCGGGAGAAACTCATAAAACATTGGTCAGAATACATCATATTAATATATTATTCAAATGCATCTAGACCTGTGGCACTGAGCCGAGGTGGAATTGTTGTATTGCTATTTCTCCTAAAACTTTCAGATGTGAGTATCCCTAGTCATATTTAGGCACCCCTGTCACACAAATCCATTTCACCAACTCACCACCTCTTTTCACTTTCCTGCATTTTCCACTCTTTCACTCTCCATTCAGTTTCTATCCTTTTTCCCGGTTGTTCCAAACCAATTCAACATGACAGGTCTATAGACAGCAGATCGTGCCTGGTTAAAAAGCAGGGCTAACACTGTTCCACTAGGGTTGAAAAACAAAGCAAAATAGATCGGGATGTGGATGAGCTCAGAGGCAGAGATGGAACTGGAATCTTGCAAGACCAGTGCATGCTGTGTACAAATAAATACAGCGCAGATGAGCTGCTAGAACCATCACTGTGTTAGCGTCACCATGCCCCGGCTCATGGTAGCGAGGAGAAAAGCGTCCAGTATCAACAGGGGGAGAGAAAATAAAGGCCTCTGCGTGAAATCTTTGAGAGGGGAAACTGTGAGATATTTAAACATGCTGTTTTCTTTTCATATACATGGGTGTTCTTCACATAATGAACATAACCAAAGTATTACTCATATTATTTCAACAACTTTGATGTGCAATTTTGAGCGTTTTGACTCCAGTGAAAAGACATGTGGGAACCATGAATGAAAACACAGTCATGTTTTGAAGTAGGTGCCTGGTGACTACCAGAACATCCGCTTAACCCTTTCCTCGCCAAGCTTCCCATTGCTCGAGCATGCTTTGGGTGGGTTTCCTTCTCTTTTCCAGGACCTTGCTCAAGTGGTTATTCTTTACGTGTTACCAGTCAGTAAGTGTCGTGAGGCATTTCCATTGGAGTGATGCAACAGAGCCTTATCTTGTCCTCTCCCAGTACAAGGGAACACACGCACATCAGCGCAAAAGGAAACGGGCATTTTACTAAAGTGTGAAACAATAAAATGAGAACAGCTCATTTTCATTCATTTTGTTAGGGGGTTCAATGGGGAACAATAGACATTGGAGGGAATCTGCATGTGTCTCTTCTTGTGTGAGAATGTCACACAAATGTAGGTACATTGTCAAACAGTAATATACATACACACACACAGTACAAACACTGACATGCAATAAACATATACAATACTTACACAACACAGTTATATAATTATATACACACACAAGCAATAAACATATATAGTATGTATACAACACACAAGCCAAACTTGAGATATCCAAGTTCGTATAGTTTAGTTTCGTACGAGGTAGTTGCTTGGAGGAAGCTCCTTTACTTTCAGGTGGCTGACTTTACACCAGTGATAGTGGGTATAATACTCCTCATGTGAAGAGACTGATAGGTAGAATTTAGGGTCTTATTGGTATTTGGTAACTACCTGTAGGTGGACACCCAAATTTCTTCCTATTGAAGTTGTTTTTTAATGAGTTTAGTGTCTTAGCCTCCACCAAGCTTCCAGTTCCAGCTGCTGATTATACTCTGTGTAAAGAAATGAGTCCTGGCGACTATTCTAAAGTTGACCTTCATAATTCTGAAATTGTGCCCTCTTTTCAAGCTGCCTTGGTGTATCTGAAATTATTTTTCAGATTTACTCTCTCAGTCTCATTTAACATTGTATATACCTTTATAAGATGCACTGACAGCTTGGTTCATTCACAGTACTTCCTGCTTCGGGTTGGAAGGTTGTGGGTTCAACTTCCACATTGGGACTTTGAGCTCACTGTCTCAACTGACACTATACTTCACAACTGGAGTGGTGTACTACATTGTCAGAGGTGCCATCCTCCAGATGATAAATTAAACCAAGGTCCCATGTTCTGGTCAGATGCACATTAAAAATCTTTTGACACTAGTTTCTCCTGTTATTATTATCCTCAGAGAAGTCTCTTATCACAGCTGAAAATATTCAGCTTCTCTGGTGGTTCTTCACAGCTCATCCCTTTAACACCATTTATTAGCCACATTTAAAACCTGATTTTAAACACATTTTAAACCTGATTTATATTATATGTGAAGTCAGTGTTGAATTGGCATTATCTGTGTTGTATAAATGTAGCATTAATCCCTTCTACTGTTGGTTCCCTTGTACCTACCTCTCCTGTGAATAAGACTTCAGTAAAGTTTATTACCTTATCTATTAACGACACATAGCATATAAATTGCTTGGTTTCATTTTCCCAGTTAGAACATAGGGGTTGAAAATGTGGGAAACCTTAATTAGAAATCCAGTTATAATCTCATCAATGCAGAAATAGATCATAGAGTTCCCATGGGCTGGGTGACATACTTACAGGAAGGAGTCCCCAATTGCACAACCTGGATTCCTTATCAAGGAATCCCAATTAGAAATACCACCAATTAAACCCATTATTACCCATTGTACTGCTGCAATTGTACTACAGGTAAAGCAAGTTACTTCAGCCACAAGACGAGACACCTAGGAAGGGGTCCTAAATGAATACATTTATGTAAATAAGTGGCTGAATGAACTTATGTAAATAGGAGGTGGACATGGGGAATCATGAAGTGATGGGATTTAGCTACATGTCTGCTGATTTATCTATTCGCCCAACAAAGGAGTTTGAAGGGCCTGCAATAGCAACAATGACTCAGGAAGAGATGCACATGAGTCAAGCGATGGAAAAAAAGTAATGAGCATTGATAGTTTTGGTGCATTCATTATCAGATACCTAAATTTAAACACAGAAACAAGCGAAGGGTGGAGGCAGTTTAGTATTGCAGGAAAAGCTCATGTCTGAAACAGTTAAAGGTAGCCTCTTGTGCCATCAACAATGCCTTGCTTGCAAACTCGTAACTTTCTCTGCACGTTACAACATTGTTCTGTGTGGAGTGCCCTGCACTGTAGATAGGTCTCAGAAACAACAACAGCAACTTGCATCTATATAGCGCCCCTCACGCAGGTTAGCATCCCAGAACATTTGAGCAGACACTGGAAGACATATTACGCTGTGTAGAAACTTTGAGTGATACACTTAACGGGTTACACATGCTAAGAGAACTGCTGGTCCTCTTATATGCTAAATTGTATTGTAATTGTAGTACAATTGCAGCAATACAATTTAAAGCAGAACTAAACCAGTGGGTGAGCTCATTCTTTTCAGTGCATTATTCACCTTTCTCTGTATTTAATTGTCATGGTCTGTTCTCAGTTGTTTTTCCTATTCCTCTGCTCAGAGCTTCAGATTAATTACTCAATTGTGAACAGTCTTTCAGGTTTTGTGAAGCAACTGAGCTGTCCTCAATTACATCATCAATGATAACTCTTAACTCTGAGGAAAGCAAATGTTAAGACAATTCAAGTGGCCAAGGTAAGTGACACAGACTGCTCTGGGCCTGGCTAGAGAGACATCCTGAAATAGTTGAGAGACATCCAAATCAGTCAAATGGAAAGAACAGTGAGGAATGAAATGAACTTAATGGGGTCTCAACCCCTGTAATAAGGCCCAAGGCTAGCTTGAACATAGTCTCCCAGGTCATGCTCAAAGGCATTGTACCTCTCCCTCTGCGACTCTGAACCAAGCGATTCTGAACCACAGTATTCACAAATCCATCAGAATCCCTGCAGGTCAAGGAATTTTGCACAACTGACATTCCCTACTTGGTTCCAGTTATGTTTAAGCCAAATCGACTTTTAATTCAGAGTGAAGCCGAATCAAGACTGAAAGTTTAAGGAAAGGAATAGTTCAAATCATTCCCGCTGCCCACGTTGCTTTGAAAAGTAGATCACCCACGTGCAACACTCCTGAGCCTTTGAATCATCATTGACGCTCCTCAAATAAAATCAAGATAGAACCAGTGGCACACATGGAGCAGAAGAGATGGATTCATGTGGATTGATGAATTCGGTAAATATAACAATAGAATTGACTGATACGCCGAACGTTAATCCATGTAACAGCCTGCTCTCGCACACTGAGCGAGAACGAAGATTGGAGATAGGTCCTGCATGAGTCATTGGTGCCATTGCCTCGAGAGCCAGCTTTGATTCCATTAACAGCAAATAAGTACATCCTGTCCACAACTGAACACTGACTAAAATGTTGGGGACATGACAGATAATAACTTCAGCAATGTTTGTTCCTGTGCTTGTACAAACCGGCAAACCACTATTACACTTACTACAGCGTGCTCACTGATACCAATCACCTCTTGAGTTTTTGTTTAGCATTTAGAACCATAGAAATTTATAGCACAGAAGATCATTTCGCTCATTGTGTCTGTGCTGGCTCATTTTAAGAGCAATCCTTTCAGTCCCATTTACCTGCCCTTTTACCCATACTTCTGTAAGCTTACCATGATTATTTTAGAATTGGAATTCAAACATAACCCTTTTTGATTGAATGTCAGTCTACCAATGATAATGATGAATAAAGTAACTTATCTTATGCTGGAATCGGAAGGAGGGTATCGGCAAACACTTGCACCTCATGCCTTAGTTATCTCTTGGTCTTCAAATGCAACATAAAGCAACTGGAGCACACATTCTCGACTTAAATGCATGTCTGAGTAACACTGATTGAGATTGACAGAACAGACTCAATGGCTCAGCAAGTATAACTGAACCACACAGTCCCAGTTCAGGCTGAGCTAGCTGAAAGCCTAGGGAGCATTCAGAGCTGTATACCTCATCTGAATGCCCTAGGGTTAGGCAAGCAGAAAAGCACCAGGATTTGGACTCCTGATGACCCTTGCAGTAAACTGAGCATATGTGGACAATGGGAGAAGGGTCAGATCAGGCTCATCTGTATTGTCTCCTGTAGTCAAATAGCCTGCCGATGCTCACTGTCTAGACTTACGCATAGATAATGGTTACTCGGATGGCGTTTCAGATCCAATCACTGTCACAGTGTTGGGGCAGGGCTTAAGGGTTCAGAGCAACGACCAGTCTTTAGTTTTACAGCACTCTGAGACACTATCCATGTGAACTGCACTATCTAAATGCAAGTTGTTGTTGTTGTTGTTGTCAGTTATTGACTTGTTGACTGCATTTGAGACTTTGACAATGTGATAAAGCGATGCCCTTCTCTCCTTCTGATCCCAACTCCCAGCTCGGGTCCAAAACCCCTGATTATCCAGTGCCCTGGGATGCCTTTCCGACGTTAAGGGCTCTACACAAGTGTAATTTGTTGTTGTCTCAAAGCGCTTCACAGCATATACTGTAAGGTGAACTGAATTGTATATTTTGTGGGCGAAACGCAGCAGCCAATTGTGCTCAGCAGTGTCTCACAAACAGTCATGGATTGATTGACCAATTTATTATTTAAAAAAATAAAAGATTTGAAGGGGTTATTACCCCCGGAAAGCAATCTGCCAATCAACTAACAGGTGATTACTTACTGTTAGCTAAACAGAGGCGTGTAGAGTAAGGAAACTTGCCTAACATTTCATTCCACCAGGGAATCGAACCCAAGTCCTCTCGCTTGCAAGGTGAGTGATCCAACCACTATGGGGTACTACAAGACTGCTACAGGACTCCACACGTTCTGTAGCATAATGGCATAGAAGAAGGTTATTTGGCCCATCATGACTTCCCTGGAGATTTTGGTGCCTTTTGGTTCTTGAATACAATACTTGCAGGTACAAAGGTGCTCAGCTCGCAACCCTGTACTATCCTCCATTTCAATGTTTAAAGTGTAATGCATCGTTCACCCCACCCACCGTCTCTAATATTTTAGGAGAAAGTTACATCTTTAACAATGCAATATGAGCCAAGCAAAGGCCTATTGTTTATCATCTATTGCTCTGTAAAACCCAATGACAAAGATACTTCAGTCTCCTTTGAATTCTTTGTCATAACACCTTTGTCATACCTTAGGGTATGCTGCAAACTCAAAACAAGAACGCACAATAGTGCTCAGATAGTCCTGTGACAAGTGTAATTTATAAACCTTTTCCTCTCCTGACCTACCGTGTTCAACAGTCATTTCTGCATGGTTAATACACTCTTCACATCCCCTTTCAACTCATTGGAGTTCATGCAAATTGATAAGTGGCTCTATTCAGGTAGACTGTCTAACGTTAGACAAGTAAATAAAGCAGCGGGCTTATCTACCACTTATCATTGCTTACAAATCAGAAGCAATTGATAAATGTATGTACCCGGGGAGCTCAACACATCATTCTTCAGATAGAAAGACAGGTTTATGACCTCTTAATAGCACACCTGGTAGCTCCTACCTCATGTTACTTCTCACCATTAGCCCTGCCATCCTTGTCACACATACAAAGACACTTATTGATCAGTCATCGTGCACTCAGCTACTGAATTCAGCATGTGATATTAATCAAAAACATGCTGAAGTCCATGTATTTCAGATAAAATAAGCATAGCTTGATGCGTTCTGCAGGATTTATTATCACACTGTCAAACAATGAAAACCCCATTCATATCCCACACATTCCACCGTGTGATACAATGTGTTATATATAACTTGCAATAGATATATTGCAATAACTTTTGATGTTACAGGCATGGTGGGTATTTATTCAATAACATACTGAAGTCAAGGACTATCTCTACCAATAGGTAAGTCAATCCTTTTTTTAAAAAAAGGGCTCCACTTTGTGTATTGTGCTTTAAAATGGAGTCTAATATGCAGCAATTTTCAACGGGATTCCTTAATAAGGATACTAGAAGTACTTCATGGGAAATCCAGTCCGACATGATTCATATTAGAGATCCTGCAAGTCGTTGGGGTAGCATGTCATGGCCTTACCTGCATGAAACGGTCCCTACACTTAACATCAATTGCTGTAAGATGTTTTCAGACATTACAATGTATTAAAGCACTATAAAAAGGCAAGATTTCCTACGTTTGATTTGCAGAAGGAGTTTTCACTTGGTGTCCTTACTAAGTAATCCTGTTATAAATATTAGCCACCAATGTATATGGTTTTTATTTCAAGGTGTGGGAGAGTGGGGGGGTGGATTTTACAATAGCTGTTGAATTCACGGTCCTGGCAGAACGAAACTTGTGAAAATTATTTTAAACTTCTTTTTCTGTCCCTTTGTCCTGTTGTGAGATAGGAATAGCGCTCTGGCACACTATCCTGCATGAGGGGATGCTATATAATTGCAGGTTGTTGTCGGTGTAGGAATATCCCTCATGAGTGAATTTTTGTTCACTCAGTGAGGGATATTATCATAGGGGAAATCAACAGTTCCCACCATCCAACCCAGAAACATGCCTGAGTCTCCAACCTCAGACGAGCACTGTACACCACACTTGTGTGAAACTCTCCCTTTCCCACACACAGAGTGCTGTGGCCTCTCTTGCTGAGATTGGCAGTGAAATATGAGCCACTCCAACTGGCCGCTGTTTTGAGATTGCCCTCATTTCACACAAGAGCCCTGCAACATCCAGAGGAAACGTTCACCCTTATCAGTGGGACTAGGCTCAACCCCACACCATAGAGGTGAAAGGCAAGTCCATTCACTCATTGTAACTCCCAAATACACCCAAGATCATGAAGTTGCAGAGACTTTTAAAGTTAGTTTTTAACCATTTTCATCGTAAATACCCGTTTTCTTGTTGTGAAAGTCGATTGGGAAAAAAATAATTCTTTCAAAAAACATAACCAGTCTGACTTTTGTTTCAGTTTGCATTGGGATTAGTGTGAAAAATGGCAGGTACAATTGTGGATGGCAAAAATGCCAAGGCAGCCACAGCACAGCAAGTATTGAATTAAAGCTAGGTTTATAAGGGAATATTTTTAAAATTGTATATAACACCGATCAGGTGGATCACTATTGATGAAGCTTTAGATTTGCATGGTGGGTTCTGCTGCATTTGATAAAGCTCCTTATCACGTTTTCAAGACGTCTCAGAGATGACGCAGTAAGATAATGGCCAGTCTGTGCCTGTTCAGCTGGGTGTTAAAGCTATCCCGTAGTACGAGCTAATGTTCAAAAAGAGAAGGGAGTTTCTCCTGGTGTCCTGGCTAACAACCTCCCCAAATAAATGGTCATTCACTTTATGGCTGTCTGCAGGTCTTTACTGTGTGCTACAAAGAACAGGCACTACATGGGACAGTAATTAATGTGAAGTGTTTTGAAACGTTTCAACATTATAGGCGCTATAAAGATTTCAAGTTCTTTTTTGCCTTAACAAACGTCCACGGTTTAAACATGAATTTTACGGTCTGGGATCAAACCTATTTTATGTGAACTAAGTTGATCAAAGCAAAGCGGATCTGCTCAAAACTACTGAGCTGATCACAAACTATTTCTCAACACAGATTCAGAAAATCCAGAGCGGGCATTACCTGGGGCAGAGTTGGATGCAATTTCTACGAAACAAACCCAGTGAAAGCAAACACCCCCAACAGAAGTGGGCAGTGATGAGAAACTAATTATTAATTTCCTTTGGCCTTATATAATAACCTTTTAATAGTATAGACACATAGGCCACTGTAGCACTGCTTAGTCTGATAGATTTTCGCTTCAACCTTGAAGGTTTTAGGCAATGCGCCAGTAATTAAGATGTATTAAAGCTTAATGTAGCAGGTGCCATATTCATAATTTACTGAGACTCTTTCTAAAACATTCAATTTATTTGAAATCTATATGGCTCTAAAAGCTACTAAGTCTGTGGGGCTGATTTAGAGATCTAATGTCATTAATGCCAAATTGACATATCCAGTAAATTGTTTTTGCATCCTAACTAGTCCACATCAGGACAATTCAGATGTCAATATAACTACTCTCTGAGCTACGTATCCAAACACACACACACACAAACACACACACCTCTTTACTCTAAGGCTTGTGTTGGTTGCTGTAGTGTGTGTTCGGATGAGCGTTCAATGAGGTGCAAAAGCAACTTTTGCCACTCTCTTAAAAAATGATGGCAGGTACCACTTCAGGGACTGTGTTGGGATGAGTTGGAAGCAACCACAAGGTAAGAGATCAAAACTCCTATAATTGAGATGAAATCATTACTTACATGATCTCATTTGTGATTCTGCTTCTGGTGGTGAAGAATTTCAGTTTGCCAAAAATTTGATTTATTTATTAGAACAAATGTGGCTTTGCATTCAGTAAACTCCTGATAACCTGACACTCTAAGGGAAAAGGGTTCAGTGACGAGCTATCTGGAGTGGCAAGTTAAGCATCTGTATAAATACATAAATAAATGCGGCTGGGATATTGACAGCCTGACGACTTAAGTGGCAGTGACAAGTTAAGCCAGGGTCAAGTTATCAAGAGTTTTACTGTACTTAGAAGAACACTTTTATGTGATTACTGTACCTGCGAGGGATATTTCTGTAGGCTAGTGGGACACCATAATAATAAAATAATAATAATTACGTTTAATATAATGTAGCAGATTTCACATCTGGAAGATATCTCAAAGCTCTTTACAGGATGTTCTGTAAGGGATATTGACTGTGTGTTTTGTGGAAGAATGGGGCAGCCAATTTGCAAACAGCAACGTCCCATAGTCATGAAGTGAGTGACCATTTTTATCCGAAGGCTTACTGCTGTGGCTACAGTGTTGCATTCCAGTGTCCAGCATTAGATAGGGCTAGGATTCAAGCCCCAGCACTTGTTGCTGACGCTAAAAATACAATCAGATCATTTTTGTTCAGATCGAGCATTGTAATATTACCCTGCATTGAATTCTGTGTTAATACAGCATGAATATATTCTAGCATAAAAATTATAAATTGATTGATTTACTTCTTTAAACTAAAGGGATTTCCGTTGGATTTGTAAATACTGTTGTTCACTTGTCTCTTGCATCATTGCTTTTCACACAGTTATTTACTGTAAGAGGCAAGATTCTAAAATGCAGCATGGGATAATTGCCCGTGGGCAGGTCTCAGCCCGGCTCAGTTGGTAGCATTCTTGCCTCTGAGTCAGAAGGTTGCGTTTTCAAGCTGGTTTGTCATCAGCATTGGTCTAGAGTACTGTGGTTCCAACTGGCTCAGGAACTGGACTACCAAGACCGCCACAGAGGATTGGCTAAATTCCTACATTTCATTGCTAAACAGTCAGCTCAGCTCCAAGGAAAACCTGTTTACCTTCCCCAAAAGAGGATTAGTCAATGTAGTCAACAATGTGACTGGTGCATTACCAACCTCTCCTTTTTAAAGCAGGTTCAGTTCAGTTTGCAACTCAGGGGAGGAATATAACAGAACAGGCAGCAGTTTTTTTTATTTCAACTACCTTTTCTTCTTGTCCCTAATTTCACTTTATGGTTGTTTGTGGGATATTTCTGTGCGCAAATTAGCTACCGTATTTGCCTACAAAAGACACAGTCACTGCACATTACAGTAAATCCTGTGAATCGCTTCGAGACATTTTTCCGACAAGAAAGGCGCTATGTCAAATAAACACATTATTATTATTATTAATACTCCACACCACCCAGACCACTGTTATTAAATTTAGAAATAGATGCATCAAATGTACTTTGTATGAAATTGGATGGGTAGGGGGACGAGTATACTTGTTTGTATTTGTTACAAGCAGTTTTCAGGGTAGGGAGAAAAAATAAATAGGAATGAATGGATTGGTCTTTCAAAGAGATAAGATGGCCCAAATGATCTTCCTCTGCGTTGAAATTTTTTATGGTTACTATGTTCATGAGAACTCACATTTTTCCTTTTTATTTGTCCTTGGTCTGGTAACTAGATTTGTTAAATTGTAATAAGAGATACCAGGCAAAACCATTCTGAATCACATGAATTTAATCTCACATTCCCTGGTAATAGTATCAAATATTATTTGATCAAAATAATTTCTAACCACGTTTATCCAGACCTGATGATGACCGAAGTCTAAGGTTTTTGCCATCATCCCCTATTTATTGAACATTTTGTTCCCTGCTGAACTTGGTTTTACATAAATCAGTAATGATTTGGTGTCCATTTGTTCCTAATATTTGAGTATTAAGTTTTTTTCCCATCTTTGCAACAATTAGGGAATGAAATTAATTTCCCAGTGAAATTTGTTGCATTTCAATTATTCCTCAAACTGGAATATACACTATTATAGAAGGAATATATTCCTGGGTTCTGGCAGAGGAATTCTGAAAGATCATTGAAAAGGCTACAATTTATTAAGCCCCATATTTATTGGTTTGCAATGGGATTCATTTACAGTAGCATGATTTGTAGATATTAATATATTAATTATGTATCATGTTATTTAGAAGGTAAATCGGAAAGAAAAAAATGTAAATGCAAAGAAGTCTATTCAATTTAATTATTTTATTGGTTCGATTTCCCCAAATTCTGAGCATCGCATATTTAACATATTTATTGGATTTATAGCAGTTAGATATGGATTTGTAATTGTGATCAATAATTTATCGGGTTTATATACCATTTAACTAGGAGATGGAAATGAAGTATCCCAACAGATTGGATTTTGTTATTGTATGAAGGTACTGGATCTATATCATGCATTTCATTTTTCGTGAACGACAAGGGAGAAAGGGTCCAATTTCTGAGGTTTGGGAAGTTACTGCTGGGTGTATTTTGTTAGTGGTCCTCTATATTTTCCTCTGTATTTTCCCGTTAGGATGCGTGGGAACTGAGGGATGAGCAAGACAAAATCGCAAGGAGAAATCACCTTCAGAGAAACTTTTCCCTAATTTCCCTAGTCAAGCTTTTCAAAGAAGTAAGCTTTGTCAGATGTTCTGGCCAACAATAATCCAAATAAAATTGGTCAGTTCACCAACTCTTGGGGTTTTTATTAGTGAATTTTGTATGCGCATCAAGTTGCGGATGGGAAATGAAAAAAATTCAGACTTTGAGAGCTCAATGTCAAAACATCTCACAGCGCTCCACAGCTAATTGCTGTAAGTGGAGTGACTGCATATTTGTAGGCAAACGCAGCAGCTAAGTTAGCAGCAGCTAACTTGCTCACAGCAATGTCCCACAAAAAAAAACGTGAAGTGTATGACCGATCTTATCTGGAGGATAAATAAGTTGAAGTAGGCTTGCAAACTTGTGATACAAAAATAACTTTAAGCTCGCCTCCTTAACCACAAACACAATGAAGCAGGCCTTCAGACCAATAGAGATAATACACTACAGATTGTGTGCTATGATCCTATTGTCACTTACAGCTTGCTGCTATTCTGATATGGCTTGGGAATCTGTTACATTTCTTTGGGGAGTACCTATTGATCTTGTCATTTCTGGGAATGAAGTCTTATATTTTCTGTCTGGTATCAGAAGGAAAGTCCCTCATAATACTGAGTGCAGTATCTATACTGACCAGCCTACCTGAATTTCAAACAGTAATAAAAGATAAAATCACCTCCTCTTAGGCTGGCCTTCAAATCCTGAAAGGGGACTTTCCAAGCACAGTAACAGAGTATGTAACAGGGAATTAATCTAAACAGCAACCTCGCTTATTCAAAACAGCGGGTAGGTCTTTATGTGTGATGATATTTATACACTTAGACCACCAGTGCTGTTTGGCACACAAATCAGAAAGTTTCGCAATACCAGCTATGGTCGATTGCCAATCATATCTTTAATATAATAATAAACCTTGTATTTAAAATAGCGCCTTATCACGTCATTTTGAGACATCTCAAAGCACTTCACAGAATATGTTGTGGATTGACTGTCTATTTTGTGGGCGGTACATGGCAGCAAATTGAGCACAACAGTGTCCCACAAACAGTCGTGGATTTAGTTGTTAAATAATAATGTTAAACACACAAAATCTATTACACTGGGGAAGGCAGATTGGGACTGAGGACCCATCTGCATGTTCAATTTGATGTTAGCAATCCCGTGACAATATCTGAAAAGAGAGAGGAGTTTCTTCCTGGGTCCTGACCAACATTTCTCTAGATAAAATTGCTCATTCTCTTTATGGCTGTTTGCAGGATATTGCTGTGCTTAAACTGGCTGCCACTTTTGCCTACAATATAACAAATTGACACTTGACAACAATTCCCTTCAAAACACTTTTGAGACATTTTGATTTTATAGGTGTTATATCAAAAACAACTATTATTATTAATTTTTATCATAAGGTCAAGTGACAAAGATGTGAAAAATGTCTGCAAACCTGGAAGCAGGAAATTGCATATTTGTTTTCCTGCATTTCCATAAATATATAATATCCAATTGAAAACAAACTTGTCTAAAAAAGCTGTAAAGTGGAAACCTGTGGTACAAATAGAATCCCTAAAAGCATTTTTTTAAAAAAACCTAGATATTCTTTTTGCGAAGGTTGTCTGTTTTGTTGCGTAGCTTACATTGAATACAGCTTACTCTGTACTCACATCTCACCAGTTCTGGTCAGACTCCACTGGCTCCCCATCACCGACCGGATCGACTTCAAGATCCTCACACTCGTGTTCAAATCCATTCACTCCCTGGTACCTCCCTACCTCCCCGACCTCCTCACTCCCCAATCCACCACCCAGCGCCTCCGCTCGACTTGCTCCGGTCTCCTGCTCATCCCTCGCATGCTTCTCCCCACCATTGGAAGTCATGCTTTCAGCCTTTACACCCCAAAACTCTGGAACACTTTCCCTCAATTCCTCCGTCTTGCACCCTCTCTCCCTGCTTTCAAGTCCCACCTGAAAACTTTCCTCTTTGGCCTTGCTTACGGCCACCTCCCCCCTCCACTGGCTCAGAGTCAGTCTCCACCAGTGTTAAGTGCTCTGAGACGCTACCCTTCATGGAGGGCGCAATATAAGTGCAAGTTGTTGTTGTTTTCCACTGTGCTGCACTTCATTCTAAATTTAGAGAGCACATTATGAGCATCTTAAGAACAATAATAATCCTTGCATTTGGCATAGTGGCTGTAAGGTGGATGTCAAAGATCCCATAGCACTATTTGAAAGAAAAGGGAGATTTCTTGCTGGCTTGGCCCACAATCTCCTAAAAAATAAAATTCATGTCATTATTGTTTGTAGGATACTGCTGTGTGCAAATTGGCTGCCGGGTTCGACTGCCAAATATACAGTCACTCCTGATGTGAAATCAGAATTTTTTTAAAATAACGAGACTGAATAAATTGCTCTTTCAAAGAGCCAGCACAGATACGATGGGCTGAATGGCCTTCCTTTTTGCTGGTTGCTGTTCTATGGTTCTAAGTTGCTACTTGCTTCCTTCTCTTCCCAGTATTAATATTTTCCATTTCTCTCCAGTGTTACAGAATGGCAAAGCCGTTTCATTCAGAAATGTCTTTCCTCTTCCAGTGTGGCTCAGTAATTTAAGGTGTTCTTGCACCCTTTTGTCCTGTAACTAGTATTATTAATCACCCATTAATGGCCAGAATGACATAACGAAAGCCTCCAGATTTGTTAATAACCTATTTTAAATTTAAAATGAGGCTGGAAGTGTCATTATACTTTACTAGCAGTCAGCGGTGGTTGGAATCTCACTGTGAGGTTCATCACTGTGGTGAAAGCGGCATCCATATTAAAAAAAACTTTCAGCTGGAGCAGTGGTCACTACAGTGGATTAGCACAATTTTTTTNGGCGGCTTTCGCTGGTTAAACTCCAGAAGTTCCCCAACGCACACTCTGGGGTCCTAATATTCTCTGGAATTAGGCGAGCAGGATGTATCCCTTTAGGGAGAGAATGCAAGTTCCATTAAATAGAAAGAAATTTCCATGTGTTGGTGGCATACATGAAACTAACTCCCAGTTTGGTTTGGATACTCTTAAGCATGGTGTTGGGTTTCCGCATGTATCAGGCACCCCCCAAAAAAGTCCAGGTATTGCCCAGACAGGTAGGATGAGTCCCCTCTGTGTTTTGCCTATAAGGATCCATGAGCAGGCTTACCCTGTGGTATTTCATTCAAGGTCCATCCCAAGATGTACCTATTTGACCGCACTTTCGGTCATCTTTCCCCTCTCCACGCCTCCTGCTCGGGTGTTAAGCTCATACTGTTGAGCGCTCTGAGATGTCCTCCTGACATGAAAGTGGCTGTTTAATGTAACTTTCCATTGCACTGTATTGTAAATTGGATTCTCTACCCCCCCCCCACCATGTGAAATAAACCAACACAATTTTACCTAACTGTGCTACAATATAACCTACACATTGATATCAATAAGGAAAGAAGTGTGGTAAATGGGGAAAAGACTTTTGCTTATGTGTAATAGGAGAGGGAAATTCAGCCTAATATACCCTTCCAGTGTCCTAGGCAACAATCCCCCAAATAGAACAAATCACTCAGTCGCTGGCAGTTTGTGGGACACCAATATGCACAAATTGGCTGCTGCGTTCGCCCACAAATATACACAGTATACACAGCACTTTACAATATATCCTGTGAGGCACTTTAAGGAGATGCAACAATGCACTATATCAAATGCAAGGATTATAGTACAGTATTATTATTAATAAGTAGTCTCTACTAGAAATACCAAATAAAGTTAGCTTAGACATCGGAAAACTAATATTTCTACCATCTATGGAAACCTGACTCATTTAGTAGCACTCTCATCTCTGAATCAAAAGGTTATGGGTTTAAACCCCACGTCGGGACTTGGAAATCATATTCTCTAAGATGATGTTCCAACATATTGTGATGCATTTTTGGAGATGCCATCCTTCGGATGAAACATTAAAGACCCCATCTGTTTGTTCAAATAAACGTTAAAGATCCCATGGCACTATCCGAAAGGGAGAGTTTCTCCCAATGCCCTGGCCAACAATTCTCCATTGGCTTGAAGGCTTGCTTCATCAGGTTTGTGGTTAAGGAGGTGAGTTTAAAATGCAAGGATTATTATATTATTAAAACCTAGTTTGCTTCCAGATGCAAGCCTGCTTCAAATCTTTTATTCTCCAGATAAAATTGGTCACTTGCTTCATGGCTGTTTTATGGGACACTAATGTGTGCAAATTCACTCCCAAGTTCACCTACAAAATACAAAGTCACTACACTTTGCAATAAATCCTGTGAAGTGCTTTAAGATGTTTAGATGACATTTAAGGCTCGATACCAAATCCAAGGATTATTATTATTACTACTTTTTTTTAATTGTGTCAGTTTTTTAACTGTATTCCATCAAAGTACGTGTCTGTGTGGCACAATAAGAGCACTAAAATAATACGATTTTTCAATTAAAAAATCTGCTGTGGAAATATTGCCCCTGTAAGAAGCCATCTCTCCCAGGGCTGCTGCTGGAACTGTCAAGTTCACCACAGACTTGAGCTGGAATCCACATTAAGTGCTTACTAATGCATCAAAAGGGTGCTCTTTATGATGTTACACAACTCAATACTTTCTCAACACCAAGTGGCCATTTAAGGTGAGTTATTCCACTTGCCGGTGATCATAGGGACTTTAACATTGCACATCTCTGCAGGTCTGATTCCTATTACAAATGCACAATATAGTCTAAGATGCAGGGATTTGTAAACTTGATTCAGTGTACCAACTGGAGCTGTTTTGTGAATATTGGAAGTTGTTTAATTCAGGAAATTCGCAAAATCCTTGCATTGGAAATAGAGCTTTATCGCATCGCTGAAATGTTTAAAAGCGCTTCACAGGTTTTTACTGTGAATTGTACCAGCTGCGCAGGCAAATTCTGCCAATCCATATCTCATGCCCTTTATTCCCTGCATCCTCCTTTCCTCATTAAATACGTATAGAAACAGGTTCACTTTGTGCCAGACACTTCACAAAATTACTTGCCATCGACTGCACTTTCCATTAATGCCACAGTTGCACTGTCCCTGTAGGTAGTCACGGCCAGGTTTATTCTTTTTAGATAATAAGTTTCCTTACAAATCGGTCTCAGATTGCCCAAAGTTGAATTACGACAATTACGACAAATCACAGGGATTTCATATATGAGAGGAAACATAATGTACATATGAGGGAGAGGGGAACAGAGGGTTATAAGAGAGGGAGAGAAGCTTGTGTGGAGTATAAGCACCCGCATGGACGAACAGGCTTAAAAGCCTGTTTTCGTGCAGAATTATACTACAGTAAAACAATAACTTATGTAGTGCACTCCACGCAGGGTAACATTTCAGAGCACTACAGTATATAATTCTATGTAAACAAATACTGCATATCAAGTAGAGTTGTGACAGAATGAGAGATATTCATCTCTGCTTGAAATACTCCACTTTTAGCATAGAAAGAAATTGTGTAGAATGGCTGTTTGACTTCTCTTATTCAGCTCCAATTTGTTTTGTATCATTAAAGTTATTATTTAGTTATTTAGTTACAAACCAGATTCTTTGCATTAATTTTGTCTCCTGTTCTGTTTCATGAGTAATAAAAAAAACAATCTTGACATTTGATTTAATTTGATTTATGTCAGAAGGACGTCCCAAAGCGTTTCACAGTAAACTATATATATATATATATATACTTATCCCCCCCTCTTCCCAATCCCATGAGAGCAATGTTAGTGGCTATCATGGGACAAGTGGGATAATAATAATAATAATAATAATAATCCTTACATTTGATATAGCGCCTTATCAGGTCTTCTAGATATCTCAAAACGATTCACAGAATATACTGCAAAGCGAATTGACTGTATATTTTGTGGGCGAAACATTTGGTTGAGATCAACAGTGGCAAGTGGCAAAGTTAACCCTGACAAGCCCACTCTGCTGAAACTCTGCTGACTATTATGATGTTCTGAAGCCACAATCATGTAAACATGTATAACATGGTGCAATCGGATAAGAGTGAAACTGTTGCGAAACTGCCACGTAAATAAGTGCCCTTATGCCAGTCAGTTACCAGTGGTGTAACCAGCTTCTCAGAATTTGGGCTAAGATCAAATGTAGTTTTATTTATTCATTACGGAAGACAATCTTGCACAAGAGATTGTATTGAGATGATTGCATCGTTGTTCTTGTTTGGACCAATGATTTGAGGAGCTGGAGTATCGTAATGTCAGGGCTCTTGACACAACCTGACTGTTGAGATACCATACTGTACATTTAAAGTATTTATCCAATTAATTTGGATTAATTCAGAATGAGTTTGAAGTTCCCCCACATGGGGGAAAGAAAACAATATTAAATAAAACGGATCTTTATCCGATCTGGAAGGCTGTTTTTAATCTACTGCATTGTATTTTCCAAAAGGTGCATTTTTTTAATGCATTTGTGCCAGCAGTGTCAAGTGCTTTGAGACGTCCTCCCGACGTGAAAGATGCTATGCAAATTGTTTTGTATTTGCTCACTGCACATTGACTTTGCGTTTCACATTCGACAACCCAAGTTCACTGCCCAGAGCTATACAGTAATGATGCCACCTGGTGTTCAGGATGAACATTGAGCTGAAATACCAACCACAAAGTGATCCACTTTCAAATAACCCCAACGGTCTCCTGACGAGCAAGAGTGAGAAGGAAATGCGTGGCACTTCCTACTCACATCTACAGTTCTGCAATATTTGCCGTATCACCAGCTCAGCTCAAATAATATAATAATAATCCTTGCATTTGATATAGCGTTTTTCATGTCAGGAGGACATCCCAAAGCGCTTCACAGAACACACTGTAAAGTGAATTGACTGTATATTTGTGGACGAACGCGGCAGCCAATTGCGCACAGCAATGTCCCACAAGCAGTCGTAGATTGAAAATGACCAATTTATTATTGTTTTTGGTTTTGGAGGGATTATTATTAGGTGTGTGGAGTAAGGAAACTTGCCCAAGGTTTCGCCCTGACTGGAATTGAACTCAGGTCTCTCGCTTGCAAAGCGAGTGCTCTAACCACTGAGCTACAGGACTCCACAGGGGTACTAGTTCTCATGATAAATTCTTAACGTAAAAATGTTTCAAGGTTGTATGTGGTCCTAATTTTTAGGTGTCAGCTCAGCTAAGTTGGTAGTACTTTCGCCTATGAGTTAGAAGATTGTTTCTTCAAGCCCCACATCAGGACATTGAAGTAATACAGTCTAGGCTATGACTCCAACTCAGTGCTGGGGATAAACTGTGTTGTCAGAGGTGTCTTTTGGATAAGACACTAAACCGAGATCCTGTCAGCCTGTTCAGGTGCACATTGAACATTTCATGGCAGTAGTTGAAAAGTGAACAGTTTCTCCTCAAATAAAATTGGTCATTCACTTTATATGGGACATTACTCTGCGCAAATTGGCTGTTGTGTTCACCTACAAATTACACAGTTACTACACTTTACAGTAATTCCTATGAAGCGCTTTGAAACATCCTCCTTTACAAGAAAGACTCTGAAAGGATTATTATTATGGATGCACATAGCAATGTCCCACAAATAGTCATCGAGTGAGTGAGCAATTTTAATTGGGGGATTGTTGACCAGGATACCGGGAGAAACTCCCTTCTCTTTTTGAATAGTGCCATGGGATCTTTAACTTCCACCTGACCAGACAGGTTGGTTTAATGTCTCATCCAAAGCACAGAGTCCTGTGCTGACATGCAATATTACTAAGGACTTGTGTTAAAGAACTGTTGTTTTCCACTTAGACTTTCCCACAGTAATGGCAAAGTGTTCTCATCAAAAAACATAATTCTGCAGGATTTTTAGATGAAGCATGGCATTACAAAAAATTCTCAACAGTGTGAAAAAAAATCAAGAGCAGCCTTCTAGGAAAATATTTAGGACACCCTCCAATTTCTTGTTTCGTCTTTAATAACTTTGAATTAGGAGCCCACAATGAATATCTTTACCAGCACTGTGAGGTGAGAAGCAACAGTAGTAATTTTACCTTTTCCATCTATATTTTCACAAGTAATAGAACTCACCATTTAAGGCAATAATATGATTGGCAATGCCCCCCCCCACCCCCACCCCACCACCCCCAAAACCATATTAAAGGGGAGGAAACGGATTTCCATGATGAACCAGGTGAAAAACATTACTGGTTGACCAATACAACAATTCATTACAGGTTCAATGTGGTAATTATCCCACCAAATCTTTTCCAAATTGTCATATTTTTCACCCTTATTACATTATAAATCTGAATAATGTATGAAATGAAAATGAATACAAACATAAATTTCTGTGCATATAACTACATATCTTAAGTAGTTTGGAACGGCTATTCTGCATGGTGATGGGCTTTCAAGTGTGTCCGACATCCAGCTAACCAAAACAGAATTGCACTATATTGTCTGAGATGATGATAATATTAATTCTCAGATAGTAAAATACATTGGTGAAAATGGCTTGAAAATCTTGATTCGAGTTGGGATGTTCCACAAGAACAAGAAAAAGATAAAGATAAACACTATTTTAAATCCTTTTAATCTTCCTCAATTTGTGACTCCTTTTCTCTTTCTCTCTCCTTTCCCTCTTGTTCCCTGTTTTATTTTCAACTTGAATTTTAGTTTATTCCACTTAATCGATTTTTTCCTGGGCCTTATGTTACGAAACAAAATAACTTATATATATTTTCTTGACTTCTGCTGTCCACCCGAACCAACTACTGTACTTAGTTTAAATCACAGTGAAAACAAGCCCCAGAGGTTGTGGCCTTGGCCAACTAAAACCTGGAAACGTGTTGACTAACATGATCCTATTTTAATCAGGATATGGTCAATCCCTGACATATTCATATGCAACAAACCAGGAAAAGACTGTTGAAAGGTGAGCATACTTGCCCTTTTATGATCAGCTGGGTGTCTGGCACATGCGGAAATCTATCCAAACCATTTATGCCACCTACACATGAAAATTTCCCTGCATTTGCAATATGCACTCTTTCCCGAGAGGGACGCACCTGTTTACCTAATACCAGAGAGTATGAGGTACAGGTTGGCAGGAGCCAAGGCTTGGGGTCCTTAGAGTGTTCAATGGGGTACCGCTAGAGTTTAACCAGCTAAAATCAAATAGCTTAGGAAGCTAAGAGTTAAACACAAATTATGCATCAGGCAATGTTTTATGCATGAATTAAAATGTTGTACACAATCTTCAAACAAATATTCATCATGACTTCTGTACAGTTGCAATGAAGAGGAAGCAATTTAATACATTGAGATGCTATGCTTGGATCATCTGCTCATTTATCTGGAGTCAACTGTCCCAAGCAAGTGGTCCAGTAATACAGCTTAATATAGTTTATGATCTGTGCAACCTGTGTTTGCTGATGCTTTCACTGTACATCACTGAGCTTGTCAAAACACAATCTTATTATACTGGAGTAATGGAATTTTATGCTGTAAAATGTTAAACCAACCATTTTTACAATTAAAACTGTATCGGTCCTGTGCCGATAATCTCCTTGTCAGTTTAAGTCCAATTTCATTCATTCGAAAGCAACCAATTATCTCGGAGCTTAGTAATGGGCTCCTCAGTAAACAGATTACTGGGACAGCATAAATCTGAATAATGTCTGAAAGGAAAATGAACGGAATGAAAAAATTAAACCCAAGGCAGCAGCCAGATCAAGGGTTTGTTTTAAAAGATTATTGTCTCAGTAAGATGCTTATGTATTTGTATACCCACTGCCTTGCCCTTCACCCTTTGGCCCTAGTAATTGTGGACTTATGTTATGAAGAGTTGATAAAAAGCTGTTTCAAGGGTTTCCTTTTTTGTATCATATCCCCAATCAACAATCCTGTCCAGCTTCACCAACAATACACACAGTAAAAAGAACACTTTACAGTATATCCTGTGAAGCGCTTTGAGACATCTCAATGAGACGATAAGGCACTTTATCAAATGCAAGGATTATTATAATAAACACTGAGCAAAAAGGGAACTGGTCTTTTAGCTCTGCTGGAGTTATTATATCGCTGAATGCCACACTTATATAATAATAATAACCTTTGCATTTGATATAGCCCCTTATCACGTCTTCAAGATGTCTCAAAGCACTTCACAGAATCTACTGTAAAGTGAATTGACTGTATATTTTGTGGGCGAAACGCAGCAGCCAATTGTGCACAGCCATGCCTCACAAACAGTCGTCGATTGAGTGACCATATTATTATTATTTTTATAGATATAATACAATTCCAATTTCAGTAGGCATTAACATTACACTGGTGTAAGCCTCTAGCAGAGGCATACAGCGCTTTACTGGGTCGGGCAAATGTCTCAAAGTGCTTCACAGGATATACTGCACAGGATATATTGTGGAGTCCTGTAGCTCAGTGGTTAGAGCACTCTCCTCGCAGGTGAGAGACCCGAGTTTGATTCCCAGCAGAGCAAAACCTTGGACAAATTTCCTTACTCCACATGCCTGATAATAATCCCTCAAGAATTTTTTTTAAATAAATAATAATTTGGTCACTCAATCCACGACTGTTTGTGGGACACTGCTGTGCACAATTGGCTGCCACATTTCACCCACAAATATACAGTCAATTCACTTTACAGTATATTCTGTGAAGCGCTTTGAGATGCTAGAAGACGTGAAAATCGCTATACGAAATGCAAGGATTATTATCGTTATTATTACAGTGGTGTGGCTGTCTATTATGTAGGCAAACTGAGAACAATTGATTTGCTTTTTTATTTGCCCTTTGAGAACATCCTCCAGCATTTTGAAAAGTCAACAGGTAGTCGAAATCAGAGGAATTTGACAGATGTGATCAAATGAAAACTAATTGTTACCAGTGCATTGTTTAGTGAGGAGTATGTAAGGCAGTTCTGAACATCCAAGGAAATCCAAGGAAATAAAGCTGTTCTGAATACTAACTATGTTCTCCACGGTTTATTGGTTTGGGAAACAAAAATCATAATAATCCTTGCATTTGATACTGTGTTTTATAATGTAATTGAAACATGTCAAATCACTTCACAGGATTTAATCTTAAAATGTAGTGATTGTGTATTCTCTTAATGATTGTAGCAGTCAATTTTTGCACAGCGATATACCACCAACAGCAATTAAATAAATTATCATTTTTTTCTAATTGTCAGCCAAGTCATTGAAAGAAATTCCCTTTTTTTTCAAATAGTGCCTGAGATCTTTAATGTCCACCTGATCAGGTATATGAGACCTTGGATTAACATCTCTTTGATACCTCAAACAATACAGCACATCCCCAGCACTGTATTGGAGTGTCAGCCTAGACTATGTGAGTACAAAGTCCTGATGCAGGGCTTGATCACACATCTTCGGTATGTATTTGGTACAAAGTATTGCTTATAGGATTCAGAGAAATACTTGTGCTAATCCTGGGATCCATATTTTGCCCCAGATTATAACTATTATTTTCTAGTTAAAACAATAATAATTTATTATAAATCCAGAAATAAATCACCCACCAGATTTTTCATGAAAGCTTGTACAATCTAAAGAGCACTCAAAACAGACCATTATTTTGTTTTGCCCATAAAAATATACAGTCAATTCACTTTGCAGTATATTCTGTGAAGCGCTTATCAGACATCTCAAAGACGTGATAAATCAAATGCAGGGATTATTATTATTATTGGTTGTTGTCCAAAAAAAAAGCTGGATGCTGCATTAGGCAAGTTAAGTTGTCGAAACACACAAAACATACAGTCACTGTAATTTAGAGTATATGCTGTGATGTTCTCCTGACTTGAAAGGCATTACACCAAATGGAAGAATTATTATTAATGGAAAGGTGAGTTTGGGTGGGTCAAATGATTTATTTGTCCTTGATTTCCTTTATATTCATATAATATATTCCTAAAACTACCACCTGCTTAATTCTGAATGCAAAATGTAAAGCGGAGGTTTGCAATGAAAGTCAAATAATAATGAACGTATTTTAAAATGACCAAGTCTAAAATTGACTAATCTACAATAATAATAAACATTGCATTTGATATAGTGCTTTTCACTTCTTCTAGACATCTCAAAGCACTTCACAGAATATATTGTAAAGTGAATTGACTGTATATTTCTGGACGAAAATGCGGCAGTCAATTGTGCACAGCAGTGTCCTACAAACAGTTGTGGATTGAAGTAACCAATTTATTATTGTTTTGGGGATTATTATCAGGCATATGGAGTAAGGAAACTTGCCCAAGGTTAAAAGTTACAAAGATAAATGAGGATGAAAAATGCTCAGTTTTGTGACAGATTCCATTCGATAGCATCAAACCTGGTGTGAAACATCACATTTTTCAACTGGCATTTTTAGAAAGAAATAAAAAGAAAAATGGCAAATCCTGGAAATCCATTGCCATCCATTGATGACGGTTTTTTGGGTCAGTCAGGTGTTTGACATCTAACAGCAATACTGCTAATAATCCTTGCATTTGATATCACATAGCTTTATCACATCATCTCACAGAATATATTGTAAAGTGGGTTGACCTTGTGTTTTGTGGGTGAAACCCATATTTTTATCATTATGAAGATGTCAGAAAGAAACATGCAGAAATCTGGTTCCAGAGGGTGTGGAGAAGATGATGAAGACTCGGCCACCAATGGTGAGGGCAGAGAAGATGGGGAAAGTGCAGAAGGCTCGAGTTTGCCGAGCATATGGGGCAAGCAGAAGAGTGGGGTAGGGGAAAATCAGAGAGATAGGCAGGTGCCAGAACTTATACTTGGAACATTAACCTAGAGTTGCAATACTGATTGACCTGCTGTCGTTCCCCAGCATCTCTGTATTCACTCAATATATGCTGATGATTTTAAATCACAGATGAATTGCAGTCTTGTACGTACTTACAAGCTCCAGTGAACTAAAGAGTTGTGGTAATGCTGACATATAATTACAACTGAACTTCCTTTGCATGCAAGGTGGAATACATAGTTAATCAAGTCAACGCGCCTCCATTCGTAGGAACACATTTCCGAAAATGATCCTTCCATTCCCTATTGATGTTATGGTTTGAGTCATCTGATTTACATACACCCAAAGTATTGGATTTTAACCCCATTAAAAAAATGTCTGCAGTAAATTCAATGTAAGAGGAGTGTCACTCTGATATGTAAGTGAGACAGGACATTGAGATTTGATCCCTATAAATAGGCCACGTTCACTTTCTACAGCAATTAATTCACTTTCAGGTTAGCTACCACTCAAGGAAGCACTAGTGTGGCAATTTCTAATGGGATTCCTTAATAGGGAATCCGAGTGGGAATGCCTTCCAAGATCTGTAAGGATGTCTTGCCGGCCCGTGGGAACTCTGCCCTGAAAGTGATTGATTCAGAGGGTAGATCTCAACAGTTGGTTCTTTATTAAAGAAACCAATTATAAATTGCCGCAGTTTATAACTGATACCTCTTACACCACATGTTGCAAAATAATCTTTTTGGATTATTTGGAGCTTTCCCAGGCCTGACAAAACCTTAGGCATGTTTCCTTACTCCACACGCCTGTTTACCCAGCAGTAAGTAGGAACCCAGTTGTTAGTCATTTGGCGGATCACTTTCTGTGGTAACAATAATAATAATAATAATAATAATAATAATCCTTGCATTTGATAGAGAGTACGTCCCAAAGCGCTTCACAGATATATTGTCGATTGATTGAAAGATTATATTAGATTGACTAGATGAGCTACAGGACTCCAATCCCTTCGAAAATTAAGTAAGCAAGCAAGCAAGCAAACAAACAAACAAACAAACAAACAAACAAACAAACAAACAAACAAACAAATAAATAAATAAATAAATAAATAAATAAATAATAAATAAATAAATAAATAAATAAATTTTAAAAAAAAGAAGAAGAATTTGGTCAATCAATCCATGACTGTCCATGTTTCACCCACAAAATATACAGTCAATTCACTTCATAGTATATTCACTGAAGCTCTTTGAGACATCTCAACGGTGTGATAAGGCACTATATCAAATGCAAGCATTATTATTATTATGTATATTGGTAAGATGCTACTGGATGTGACTCTAACAAGGACAGAAACCATGTGAACCTTGTCGGAAACCTTGTCGGCCTTCCCAACTCTTCCATCTACAAGCTGCAGATCATCCAGAACTCTGCAACTCGCGTCTTCTCCCGCACTAGCCTCCATGACCCCATCGCCGCCACCCTCGCCCGGTAACACTGGCTCCCCATCCCACAGACGATAGAGTTCAAAATCCTCATCCTCACCTTCAAAGCCCTCCACAGCCTTGCCCCTCCCTACCTCTGCGGCCTGTTCACCCCATATCAACCTGTCCGCTTCCTCCGCTCAGCAGGCTCTGGCCTCCTCCACGTCTCCCAGACGGACCGTTCCACCATTGGCAGCCAGGCCTTCAGTCATTCTGCCCCCACCCTATGGAACTCCATTCCACAGTCCCTGCGCCTTGCACCACCCCTTCTCCTTCAAGGCGCATGTCAAAACCCTCCTCTTCGACCGAGCCTTTGGCCACCCTCCTGCCCTCCACCCTCCCCAATCCCAACCCTCAGCTCGGGTCCAAATCCTCGACTGTTCAGCACCAGGGATGTCCTCCCGACGTGAAAGGTGCTATACAAATGTAATCTACGTTAGCTTTTAAAAGGGAATTTTGTTTGGGAATTTTTAGGAGGAAATTCTGTTTACACAGACGGTTGTTAGGATGCAGAATGATCTATTTGGGATGGTGGTTAAAGCAGAATCTATATTAGCTTTGAACAGAGAATCAGACAACAACAACAAAATGACATTTGGAAAGCGCCTTTCACATCAGGAGGACGTCGGGGATCAGGACCCGAGCGTGGGGTGGGGGGACAGGCTTGGGATGAGGGAGGGCAGAGAGGTAGGAGGACAGATGAAGGCACAGTCGAAAAGGAGGGTCTTGAGTCGTGCCTTGAAGAAGGCAAGGGAAGGAGCAAGGCAAAGGGATTGTGGGATGGAGTTCCAAA
Organism: Callorhinchus milii; assembly: GCF_018977255.1. Classification (NCBI taxonomy): domain Eukaryota; kingdom Metazoa; phylum Chordata; class Chondrichthyes; order Chimaeriformes; family Callorhinchidae; genus Callorhinchus; species Callorhinchus milii. The sequence continues at coordinate 31,285,497 of NW_024704742.1, read as the reverse complement.
GGGTGTGGGCAGAGAGGTTGAAAGCCCGGCTGCCGAATGGTAGGGCGAGTCGGGTGGGGGACATGGAGCAGGCCGGAGCCTGCTGAACAGAGGGAGCAGACGGGTTGATAGGGGGTTAGCAGGTCAGAGAGGTAGGAGGGGGCAAGGCCGTAGAGGGCTTTGAAAGTGAGGATGAGGATTTTGAATTCTGTCATCTGAGGGATGGGGAGCCAGTGGAGCCGAGCGAGGGTGGGGGTGATGGACTCACGGAGCCTGGTGCGGGAGAGGACATAAGCTGCAGAGGGAGTTTCTGTAGTCAAACCTTGAGGCGACGTATGCGTGTATGAGGGGTTTGGTGGTCTGAGGGGTGAGACAAAGGCACAGCGGGTTGCGGCACAGATATGGGGGAGAAAGGACAGTTGAGGGTTGAACAAGCACCCAGGTTCCTGACTGGCTTGGTGAGGTGGAGTGCGAATCCATGGATGCTGATGCTGCCAGTGCCTCAGGTGCGGAGGCGTTTGTGCGAGCCAATCAGGAGGGCTTCAGTCTTGTTGACGTCCAACTGAAGAAAGTTAGCTCTCATCCAGTAGTTGAGGTCTGACAGACAGTCTGTTAGGACATCAGTTCTCCTAGAATCGAGAGTGGAGGCAGAGATAGAGTTGGGTGTCATCCGTGTACATGTGGAAGTTGACCCCATGTCTGCGGATGATGTCACCAAAGGGGAGCGTATAGAGGGTGAAGAGGAAAGGACGGAGGATAGAGCCCTGAGGAACACTGCACGAGACTGTGCGGGGGCTGGAAGAGAAACCGTTGGTGGAGACAAATTAGAGATGGTGTGAGAGATAGGACCTGAACCATTCAAGGACAGAATCTTGAAGATTGAGGTGAGAGGAGAGGCGGTGGAGGAGGATGGAGTGGTCCATGGTATCGAAGGCAGCGGAGAGGTCAAGAAGGACAAGGAAGCAGAGGGAGCCCTGGTCACAGATGGATATGATGTCGTTTGTGACGTTGACCAGAGCAGTTCGTGAAAGGAATGGTAGGAGAGGAAGGAGCTGGGAAGCAACAACTCTTTTAAGGACCTTGGAAAGAAAGGGAGGTTGGAAATGGGCTGGTAGTTAGAAAGCAGGGATGGTTCCAAGGAAGTTTTTTCAGGATGGAGGTGATCATAGCTCTTTTTAGAGAGATGGGAATTGTACCAGATGATAAGGAGAGATTAATGGTGTCAGAGAGTAGAATGGCGAGAAGGTGGAGCTGAGAGGTAAGGAGAGGGATCAAGGGAGCAGGTGATGTGTTTCATGCTGGATATGATGGTGATGAGAGAGGAGGGAGGGATAGGTACGAAGATGTGGAGGGAGGGATGGGTAGGGGTCGCAGTCTGGGGAGGAGATGGGGAGAGAGTGGCGGCTGGGAAGGCGGAGGCAGCTGAATGAATCCCCTCGATTTTGGACTGGAGGAAATCCAGTATCTCCTCAGTCAGAGTTTGAAGAGTGAACGGATGCGGTGTAAGAGGGTGGACGGAGGAGCCCGTTTGTGATGGAGAATAGGAGTTTGGGGTTGTCCTTCACCTCCAAGATTATTTTGGAGTAGAAGGACGATTTAGCGGAGGCGAGGGTTGTGATATGTTTTGATGTGGTTCACCCAAATCTGCCAGTGGACCATTAGATCAGATTTGAGCCAGTTGGGTAAATCTATTTCTCCCTATCTATTTCACAAGTAGATATCAAAATATAAAAGGGTATGAGGGCCTAGGTTTGATGTCTGGGGGGGGTGGGGATGAAACTTTAGGCCAGGTTCCTTACTCCACATGCCTCATTTTACCTAGCAGTAAGTCGGAACCTGTTTGTTAGTCGATTGGTGGATCATTTTCTGTGGATAATAATCCCTTAAAAAAATCAAACTCCTGAGCGTAATTGGCTGCCGCGTTTCGCCCAGAAAGTATACAGGCAATTCACTTTACAGTATATTTTGTGAAGCGCTTTGAGATGTCTCCATGACGTGATAATGCGCTATATCAAATGCAAGGATTATTATTTTTTATTATTAATAATAATAATCCTTGCATTTGATATAGCGCTTTCACGTCTTCTAGACGTCTCAAAGCGCTTCACAGAATATACTGTGAAGTGAATTGACTGTATATTTTGTGGGCGAACGCGGCAGCCAATTGTGCACAGCAATGTCCCACAAACAGTCGTAGATTGAAAATGACCAATTTATTATTGTTTTGTTTATTATTGTTATTATTATTGAAAGGCCGGAGAGCAGAGAGGCAGTACGAGCACAATGAATTGAATGGCCTCATTTTGTGCTGGAACTGTCTACAGCTCTACTAACTTGTCAATGTTTCACACCATTTCCCTTTAACAGTAGCTAGCTTTTCTGGTCTTGCAGATATCCCTACTTTCGAGGATCAAGGCGCATCATGTAATGACATGCCTCGCTGCTTATCACTTGCCAGCTCACGTGAGATTTTACTGCACTGCTAGCGACTAAAGAATCTCTGCCATTTACGCTGAGCAGAATTCACAGCAACAATTTTAAAGTTGAAAAAACCTCCACTGGTGATTATGAGATTCACCTTGTAATCCTCTATTTCTCTCTCTCTCTCTCTCTTTCCTCCCAAAGGATTACAATGTCCAGTTAAAAAAAAACACTTGTTGGGGCTGAACCTCTCACTGTGGCTTGAGTCTGATTGTCTTGTAAATCAATTCTGAGCGACTGAATCATTCATGAACCTTTTTTTTAATTTAAAAAAATGAGAAAAAGTCATATTCATTTCACATCCCCATAAATATATGATGTCAGTTAAATAGTTACAATTTTCTCAGAGGCATTCCAAACCAGAAAAATGTAAATAGTCATGTTCGAAACTAGTTCCCAGGCCTCAACACCGCCATTTCCATCGTATCCCACTTCATGTCAAGATTACAATGTTGCCGCGATAACTTTTTTNGACAAAAATATATATATATTTTTAAATATTTGCATCCTAATTCTATTTACATTGATATTAATTTAGAACCGGCTTCCAGTGTCACTGGGTTACATAACATTGGATCAGTCTGCAGTCTCCGGAGCTTTGGCTGAAACTAAAATGCCAAATATTAGACAATTAGATCACAAGGCAACTGCATTTGACAACCTGTAATTAAGTCATGTCATGTAGGCAGATCTGACTTGGAAAAAGATGCCTGCAGTAATTGCATTTAGTTCATCTTGTAATGGTGCCCCATCAAATCTGTTAATTCAATTTTACATTCATTCTGCTAGCTCATTGCCATTAAGCACACATTTAATTACTTCCATAAAGGTTTTAATATGCAGTGCACAAAGGGAGACATGACACGTTACTTGCAGCCTGCAGCTGCCCCTTCATTTACTGCTTAGATAAAGAATATCATTGGACAGCATAATCCTGTTAAAAATACATCATTATTAGATGAACATTCAGGGCCTATTTCACGCTTGTAATTCACCACTCAGTGTGCATATATCTCCCTTAGCGCAAAAAAGAGCTGTAATATGTGCCTGACAGCTCTGCCATTGTTGTCTCCTGGGTCTCTTTGCTTGTAAGGTTGCTCTTATCTTACAGCCAAGCATGGGCTTACAGCGGCTCCATTACAACATCCTGAGATAAGAGGCTGCTATGACATTATCCCTGCTTCTGCTGCATCGCACTGACAAGCACACCATGTATAAAAGAACAACAAAGCACAACAGCACCAGGACAGCCCATCAATTCTCCAAGATGTACAAAATCATTATTGTAGGGAAACAAAGGCTGGTGTCAATTGTGCAGTGTTATAAAGCAGTCCCTCAAATTAAAACCTTGTACCCAACTGCATCTGATGGCAGAACCTATTTAGCGGTGATTTTTTATGAAAAGCAATGAAAAGCAATAACTGTTTTTATTTAATATATCTGTTAAATCCAGCTGCTCTGGATAGCCCTTAATAGAAGCTGTCGATCAATGTCAGCTTTTGAAATAACTGTAGCAGACTGCCATAAACATGAAAGAAGATAACCTCACAACTGACTGTCCCCTTGTTAAAGAGACAGCTCTCCTTCTGTCGGCCTGCATTGGCTGCCTTTGAAACTTGTAAAAGGCGAGGAGGCAATTACCTCTCTGTCCTTCATCTCTATTCACAACTTTGACAGATTCTAAATCCATCCAGTTGAAATGACGACGGGGCATCATGAAAATAAGTTGCCGTTTTTCTCTTCCCACCCGGCCTTTCCCGGCAGCGTTCACATTGAGTATTTACGGAGCTGCCTTTGAACGTCTTGGAGTCATGTTGAACGCACACAGCTGCCCCACTACCTAGGAGACTTCATCACATTCAGAAAATTCAAATTGTTGCACTTGCTATTCTGCTGCATTCACAAAAATCAACCTTTCTAGTTAATAATAATAATAATAATCCTTGCATTTGATATAGCGCTTTTCACGTCAGGAGGACGTCCCAAAGCGCTTCACAGAACACACTGTAAAGTGAATTGACTGTATATTTGTGGGCGAACGCGGCAGCCAATTGCGCACAGCAATGTCCCACAAACAGTCGTAGATTGAAAATGACCAATTTAATTATTGTTTTGGGTTTTTTGGAGGGATTATTATTAGGCTCTGTGGGGAGTAAGGAAACTTGCCCAAGGTTTCGCCCTCTGCCTGGAATTGAACTCAGGTCTCTCACTTGCAAAGCGAGTGCTCTAACCACTGAGCTACAGAACTCCAGTTCTGCGTTGGTGTCCAAAATGATTTAAGTCACGCGTGCACCAAACAGAGGGCATTGTGCAAGAAATACAACTGCACAAGACTCAGCATGAACTTGCCCTTGTTTCAAACTAAATCCATGTAAAGTCTGAATAGAACTGCTTCTGGTCCGCATTATGACATATAATAATCCTTGCATTTCATACAGGCCTTATCACATCTCAAAGCACTTCACAGAATATATTGTAAAGGGGATTGACTGTACTTTTGGGTGAAACATGGTAGCCATAGCAGTGTCCCACAAACAGTTGTGGATTGAGTGACCAATTATTTCTTTTTGGAGGGATTATTACTCCTGGAAAGCCATTTACCAACCAACTAACAACCGGGTACCTATTTACTGCAAGGTAAACAGAGGTGTGTGGAGTAAGGAAACTTCCCTAAGGTTTCACCCTGCCCAGGAATCGAAACCGGGTCCTCTCACTTGTGGCAAGAGTGCTAACCACTACGATACGGGACTATGCGGTTAATATTTATCCACAAAGAAAGTGTTTGCTATCAGGACCCAAGTGTAGGTAACCTGTTATTCAGCTTTTAAGTCTCCCAGGGTTAGTATTTAATTGATCATTCACTCCATGGCTGTTTGTGGGACACTACTGTTTCGTCGACAAAATACATTCAATCCACTTTACAGTATATCCTGTGAATCGCTTTGAGGCATTCTCAATGACTTGATAAGGCAAGGATGATATTATTTATTGGTTGCTGTGATTAACAAATGTACGTATCAGAAATTCACAGGAAACACACAGCAAAGATTCATCCGACTGAGTTTGATCAACAAGTGCTTTCACGGAAGTGCTTCACGTGCCCTCAAACTGCGCTGTGAAAAAGATGCAGAAAGACAATCTACATGGAAGTTATTTTCAGGAACAATCTTATGTTTTATAATGCTTAAAACACACCCTAATACCATACATAAATATACAATAGTGAGTAATAGATCTAATAGGAAGTTTAATAGGTTAAGGGACCTTTCACAGCCTCCCTCTGCTCCAGCCCCGGCATCCTCCGCCCGGCTCATCAAGAATGTGAAACTCACTGACATAAACTGAGCTTGAAACGAGAAGCATCAATGTATTTAAGAGGAAATTTGCATCATAGATGAACTATAAACACCAGCACAGGCTAGTTGGGCCGAGTAACCTGAATGACATTCTGTCCATTTGCGACCAGGGCTCCCTCTGCCTCCTCATCCTCCTTGACCTCCCTGCTGCTTTCGACAACGTCGACCACTCTATCCTTATCCACTGCCTCTCCTCTCACCTCAACCTTCACAGCTCTGTCCTTGAGTGGCTCAGATCATACCGCTCACACCGCCTCCACTTCATCTTCACAAATGGCTTCTCCCCTGACCCGTCTCGTGTGGTGTTCCTCAGGGCTGTGTCCTTGGTTCCCTCCTCTTCAATATCTATATGCTCCCTCTTGGTGACATCATCCGCATACATGGGGTCAACTTGCACATGTATGCGGATGACACCCAACTCTACCTCTCTGCCTCCACCCTTGACTTCAGGACCACTGCTGTCCTGACAGAATGTCTGTCAGATATCAAGTCCTGGATGAGAGCTAACTTTCTTTAGTTGAACGTCAACAAGACCGAGGTTTTCCTGATTGGCTCCCGTCAGCGACTCCTCACCTCAAGCGCTGAAAGCAACACCATCTATGGTTGCACACTCCAATTTTCTAAGCCAGTCTGGAACCTTGGGATCTTGTTTGACCTTCAACTATCCTTTCTATCCCACATCTGCGCCATGATCTGCTCTGCCTTCCCCCACCTCTGCAACATCGCCCGGCTCCGCTACTGTCTCACAACGCAGACCGCCAAAATCCTCATGTATGTTTTCATTACATCATATGCAAACTCCATGCTTGTTGGCCTCCACAACTCTTCCCTCCACAGGCTGCAGATCATCCAGAACTCTGCAGCCCGTGTCCTCTCCCGCACTAGGCTCCGCGACCCTATCACCTCCATCCTTGCCCAACTCCACTGGCTTCCCATCACACAGAAGATACAGTTCAAGATCCTGGTTCTCACCTTCAAAGCCCTCCATTGTCTTGCTCCCCGCTACCTCTGCAACCTCCTAATCCCCTACCATCCTAGTCACTTTCTCTGCTCAGCGGGCTCCAGCCTGTTTCACATCCCCAGCCTTGCTTGCCCCACTCTTGGCCATCTGCCACTCTGCCCCCACCCTCTGTAACTCCATCGCACAATCCCTCCACCGCGCCCCCTCCCTTGCCACCTTCAAGACCCACCTCAAGACCCTCCTCTTCGACCGTGCTTTTGATCTCCCAGCTTCCTCCCTGCCCTCCACCCTCCCTGACCCCAACCCCCAGCTCAAGTCCATAACTCTGTCTGTCCAGCGCCTTGTGACATCTTCCTGATGTGAAAGGCGCTATACAAATGTAATTTTGTTGTTGTTGTTGTTGTTGTTCAGTGCAACAACACTCTACGCATATTGATATTTGGTGCAGTAACTGACAAACTTATAATACTGTGTTGTAACAGAGGATCTGATAAATAATTCTTGCATTTGATGTAGCACCTTATCACGTTAAAACATCTCAAAGCGCTTCATAGGATTTCATTGTAATATGCAATGACTGCATTTATAGGCAAACGTACAAGTTGTTTTTGTTACAACTTTTGCAACAACAACAACAACAACTTGCACTTATATTGCGCCCTCCACGCAGGGCAGCATTTCATCAGAGCGCTTAACAGTGGTGGAGCCTGACTGCGAACCGGGGGGGGGGGGGGGGGGGGTGATGTGGGGGTGGTGGACGTGGTCATAAGCGCAGTCAAAGAGGAAGGTTTTCAGGCAGAACTTGAAAAAGGGGAGCAAGGGGGCAAGGTGGAGGGATTGAGGAATAGTGTTCTAGAGTTTTGGTGCGTAGTGGCTGAAAGCGCGACCTCCGATGGTGGGCCAGACACAGTAATGTCCTCTAAACACTCATGAAGTGAATGACCAATTGTACGGGTGGGGTGGTCCTAGCTGGACAAGCAGCAGGAAAGCTTGCCTGATAGCAATATCAATGACAAGCTATGTGGTTTTAGTTGGCTAAACAGCAGTACCCCAACACACATTCTGATGTCCCCAAGCCTCTTGCCAACATGCGTCTAATAATTTCTAGAATTAAGTAAGCGGGATGCATCCCCAGGGAGAGAGTGCACATTCTATTCCAACAATCTATCTCTGGGATTTCCATGTGTAGGTGGGATACACCTGTAGAGTCCTGTAGCTCAGTGGTTAGGGTGCCTGCCTTGCTTAGAAATCATTGGATTGAAGGATGAAAGAAGAGTTATCCTAGCACTATTTAGGTACAACAATGATCATACATTGTACTGCGCGTATATATTAGCAAATGATAACAACAAAAACTTGCATTTATACAGCGACCCTTATAGTGTCAGAGCATTTGGGTATTACTGAATAAAATCCCTGGGGAGCAAAAGGGAGATTGGAAGGATTTTGTTTTACAGAGTTGTTAGGATGATGTGGAAAATACCAGGAGAAGCAGCTCAGGTGGGATCTTTATTATCTTAAAAGAAGGAACTACATAGATAAGAAAAATGAAAAATTTCTTGGCGTATGGGGAAATGGCAGGTAAATGTGACTGAATGGATTGCTCTTTCAAAGAGGCAACACATACGTTAGCTGAATGGTTGTAGAGCTCTATTGTCCTATGTGTATATATATTACATTGATATAATATAAAATACACAATACACAATGCATAATCCATAAAATAGAATATACATATTAATTTATTTTAATTATTTCATAATTCTCATTTTCCTTTCACAGCATTTCAGAGATCAGTGATCTCGCAATAAACACCCAAGTCAAAAATCTTTTTGGTTAATACATCTTAATCTTGCCTATTTACCCATCAGATTATTATGGTTATCGAATCACAAACAAGATTGTTTACTGATTCACGTTAACTACTAAAACAAGCCTCAGCCTCAGTAAATTCCTTTACATTTTGTGTGCTATTATGGATCTTCAGGTCAATAAAGATTTAAGAACAAAATAATTCTGACATTTTGGCACAGGTGCACTCGTGAGATGCTATTGTAATTTGCAAAGCTCTCTTTCACTCCATTTGTTTTATCTGTTTTAAATTCTTCTCTGTCAAATCTTTGCTTTTAATCCTTTTTGGTACCTTGTCAACAGGGCTCCCACGGTATACGTAGAATCAGAACTACATAGAGTAAAGCATTAATATACAATATTAATAAAATATTTTTTAAAAATCCCCAAAGGAACCTGAAATCTAATATATAAAAGTTTTAAATTGATAGAGTTCCTTTAAGGCTGAATTTCTTTTCACTGTGCTCAGTTTCCACCGCTTTGCTGATGGATTGTAGTTCCAATTGTGGCTGAGATGCCAGCTGACTGATCAATATGTGTAATGAGCTTTGTAAGTTCTCGGCAATGCTAGACAACTTAGGCAAGGAGCCATGTTCAAAAGATAAGAGAAGTTAAAAAGTCAAATAAATATAGTACTAACTCAATCTGCAAAATATCTCTAACTGCATGGCCAATGCAAAACTCCTCTTCATTCTCATCAATATAAAAGCCTAGATTTTTTTTCCCCTTCATTATTAAATACTGCACAAGCACTTACCCCACTTCCACACTTCACTCAGTGCTCCATCACGAGGCATTCTGCAACCTTGAATAAAATAACTATTGCACATTCCTGTTCTAATCTCTCCCTAGAGGAACATTGGAAATTAGGAACTCAAGCAGCCATTTCATTCAGCTCATTCCATGACCTACATACTACAAACCTCCCCATATCCCACCTCCCCATTTATTTTACCCCATTTATGAGGTTAATGCGTCAATTTAAACCTAAAGGCTATCCTGGCTGTAAGAGTAAAGTGTCAGCCTGGCTCAGTTGGTAGCATTCTCCTCTCAGAGACAGACAGTTGTGGGTTCAAACCCCACGTTGGGACTTTGGATCCACATAATCTAGGTTGACACTCCAATGCAGTGCTGGGGGAGTATTGCATTGTTGGAGGTGTCGTCCTATAGACGTGATGTTGAAATTGAGGTCCCGCCTGGCTGTTCTGGTTGACAATAGAGATCCCATGGCACTTTTCGAAAAGTAAAGGGAATTTCTCCCGGTATCCTGGTCAACAATCCCCCTAACAAAATTGGTAATTTCACCTCTCTGAGATGCTACCCTGCTTGAAGAGCGCTATATAAATGCAGGTTATTGTAGTTGTCATTCACTTCATGGCTGTTTGTAGGACATTGTTGTGCATACATTGGCTGCTGCATTTACCTATCGAATACTGTCACAATGCAGTATTAACCTATGAAACGCTTTGAGACATCCGCCCCATGTGAAAGGTGCTATATCAAGATGCAAGTATTATTATAAGTGCATTAAGCAGAAATGTTATTCATAAATTTTCCAAAGAGTGGAAAGATACTTTGCGAAAACAAGAGATTCATACCATAGCTCAAGAAGATTTTTTCTGGACCCAACCAGCTTGGTTTATATGTAATTAATCTCTAAAGCTCTCAGATAAACAACTAATGATATTTCTGTTCAGGTAATATAGACATGCTGCATGTGCCCCACTCCTTCCGTGGCACCATTGGTGGCCAAGCCTTCAGTCACTACACCCTTAACCTCTGTTACTCTCCAGCTGTATCCATCCATCTTGTTCCCTCTCTATCGGTCTTTAATCCTACCTTAAAACCTTCCTCTTTGACCACACCCATGGGCACCTCCTCCTCCTCCCTCTCTGCTGCTCATTGTCTAATCCCGCCATTGTAAGAGTTCCAACACATTATCCAACGCAAAAGGTGCTGTATATCAACAACAACAACAAAATTACCTTTGTATAGCCCCTTTCATATCGGGAGGACATCCCAAGGTGCTAGACATACAGAGTTACGGACCGAAGCTGAGGGTCGGGGTGGGGGATGGGGGAGGGTGGAGGGCGGGGGGGAAGCCGGGAGATCGTAAGCAAGGACAAAGAGGTGGGTCTTGAAGTGGGTCTTGAAGGTGGCAAGGGAGGGGACGAGACGGAGGGACTGCAGGATGGAGTTCCAGAGGCTGGGTGCTGAGTAGCGGAAGGCCCACCCACCGATAGTGGGGCGAGCAAGGCGGAGGACGTGAAGCAGGCTGAACAGAGGGAGCGAACAGGGTGGTAGGAGGTTAGGAGGTCGGAGAGGTATAAATGCAAGTTGTTGCTGTTGTTGTTGAGAATTCAACAATGCACTAGTTACGTGTAGTCAATTTTCCGAGGATCTCGTCATATTCAGCATGGAAGTGTGGCTGCTGATGCTATGGTTCAGGTATAACCAGTCTGGTCCTTGCTGGTGCTATCAGGTGCTATCTTTTGATTATTGTTTTCTCACCCCTTCTTTAACAACCCACCATATTGTGGTTATTATTCATTTCACACTGAACATTAAGGATATATCTGCCTCACTCCCAGAAGTTACAATAACAATTTACATTGGACAGCTCAAAGTCCTTCTCAGTGCAGACTGGGATCTCAAGCTGGGGAAGGGAGAGCTGAGTATGGCAGAGATGGTGGCCGAAAGCACAGGCAAGGTGGATGGATTCGGGGATGGAGTTCCAGAGAGCAGGGGCTGAATGGCTGACAGCTCACTATTCATGGTAGGACAGGTCAGGTGGGAGACAAGAGGTAGTCCAGAGGTTAAATAATGCAGCTTGAAAATTATGTAGCAAACAATCAGACAGTAGCATTGGATAATTCTACAGAAGGATATTTTCAGTTTGCACGTGACATTGAGGACTTGTCGTAAAAGCAAGAACTGTGAGGTTTTACAAAGCCTAAAAGAAAATGCAAATCTCCACTCCATCATCAAACGTTTCCTCGCTAGAATCAGCAGCTAGCACCTTATGGCCTTACAACAACAACAACAACAACAAAATTACATTTATAGAGCGCTTTTCATGTCAGGAGGACGTCCCAAAGCACTGAACAGTCAGGTGTCGCATCCTGAGCATGGGGGAGGGGGGGGTGGTGTAGAGGTGAGGGAAAGCAGAGAGGGCGGGAGCCATGGAGCAGGCTGGAGCCCGATGAACGGAGGGTGCGGGCAGGTTGGTAGGGAGTCAGCAGGTCAGAGAGGTAGGAGGGGGCAAGGCCATGGATGGCTTTAAAGGTGAGGACGAGAATTTTGAACTCGATCCTCTGGGGGATGGGGAGCCAGTGTTTCATGGAATGCCACAGGTTAAAAAGCAATAAGATAAACCCTTTTAAATAACAGCAAACATTTTCATAACTAGCACTGAGTCATCGCAAATTCTTTAAAGGAAATCCAGCTATTGATTTTCTATAATAAACCTTGCGTTAAGACGTCTCAAAGCGCTTCATGGAATATATTGTAAAGTGGATTAACTGTATTTTGTGGGTGAAATGCGGCAACCAATTGCACACAATAGTATCCCACAAACAGTCATGGATTGAGTGACCAAATTATTTTATTTTCTGGGTAGGAATTATTACTTCTGGAAAGCGATCCGACAATCGACTAGCAACCAGGTTCTTACTTACTGCTAGGTAAACAGAAGCGTGTGGAGTAAGGAAACTTGCCTAACGTTTCGCCCTGCCTGGGAATCGAACCCGGTTTCTCTCGCTTGCAAGGTGAGTGTGCTAACCAATATGCTAAAGGACTCCACTATTCTACTTCCCACATTTCACTGCTGCAGTGATTTCTCCCAGTTATTAAAACTTTGGCTAACTAACACTTTAAATGTGCCCCATTTATAGAGACCCAAAGGAGACAGATTTTTTTTAATATGAACTAATTATTTGTAGCCAAAGGGAATATTTATTTTATTTCATGCCGTTAACCAGCGAGGCTGTTCTCTGTTTTTTTTATTGGACTCGAAGCAGCGGTTAGTAACATTTCCTAATACTGCAATTACGGTTTGATCCTTCGTTGAAAGAAGCTCCAAATGCAGAACGTGACTTTGAGAGTCTTTCCAAAGCCGTCCTCCCTGCCTCGCCGCTGTTTAAACTGCTCTGCTGGGCTGTGACCTAAGACACCATCAGCAGAGAGTATTGTCGTGAGGAGAATGGCTGACAATGATAATAGCAATGAGAAAAGAAGATTAGTTCGAATGACAGCAGTGGGACAGGACAATAAAATGCAATTTACATTTTGTGCATTCTGAACTTCTGCCCAGTACGGCTTTAATAGGGGAACCATTAGATGTCAGAATAAAAAACAATTGGCATTAACTGGGGAATTCACTTCAAGCTCCTGAGGACCAAAGTACTTTTTAAAAGCGGGGGGTGGCGGGGGTCGGGGGGGTTGGTGGCGGGGCGGGGGTCGGGGGGGTTATGTTTACCTCAGTTACCAGTTCGAATTACAGTCTTATTTTAAAACCAATAGGAGTTACTGCTTTGATTATTGCTTCCTCGAGTCTGTTCCCCATCCAGTGAGAAGGAGTGCAGTTATGTGTGTGTGCACCGTCCTTTGTATATGATATATGATAATTATATATGATAAAGCCAGGCTATTATTGTAAGAAGCTTTATGTGGGAAGCTTTAATAAGGCCATGGATTGGGAAGAAATTCCACCTGGTTCTACTTACTCTATATTTATTTATGTAGCATTTTGGAGCGTCCAGAATTTAGCAGCTACATCCTTCATTTTGAGATTGGTTTAACATAAGTTATTTTAAAACCCACCAAAACCAGCTTTGAAGTTAAGTTTGTATTTAATGATTTGCCAAAATTCTGGAAGTTCTAAAGTGGACATAAATTAGAATACATCTAGACCCAGGTGGAATTTCTCCCATCGTCGGGAAGCTTTCTTGTCCTGTGGCTATCTTGTGAAATAATATTCCTTACGTTTGACAACGCGCCTTTCAAGTCGGAAGAACATCTCAAACTGCTTGTAGGTCAATGTGACAGCCCATTTGCGCACAGCCATGACGTGAATGACCAATTTTATATTGGAGATTATTGGCCAGGACACCAGGAGAAACTCCTTTCTCCTTCCAAACAGTTCCTTGGGATTATTTACGTCTGAATAGGCAGATGGAGCCTTGCTTAAAGTCTCAACCAAAAGACTGCCAACACTCCAGCCTACACCCAGCACAGTGTATAGAATATATAAATTCCAAGTCTTGATGTTTCAACCCACAACTGCTGACTCAGAGGAGAGTTCTACAACTGAGCCAGACTTGCACTTCTTAATGTTGATACTCAGTGCCAAATATAGAAAGATATTCCGTTCCTTGTCACTGTTGTCATTAGTCAAGGGATCTGTACTAACCACCATTGCCCTTCATGTGTTTAAATAGAGCTGGTTGTATGCACAGGCACAGTGAAGACAAAAAAGAGGACATGCTAAATCTGCACGAAACATTAGTTAAATCCTAACTGCAATAGCTGGCCAAAATTTGCAATGTTTCAGAAGCCAGCTCATGTGATAATTATCCAGTTACAAACCAGTTATTCACATGTGCAGAAGATTACTTGGTTCACAATGCCTGCGCCAATGATGCCCCTAGTTATCTCGCCCACATGCACACAGAATCATAGAATCTTACAGCACAGAAGGAGACCATTCGGCCCATCATGACTGTGCTGGCTCTTTGAAAGAATTATCCAACTAGTCCCACTCCCTCAACCTTTCCCCATAGCCTTGCAGTTTTTCTGTTCCAAGTACATATCTAATTCACTTTTGAAAATTATTATTGAATCTGCTTCCACCACCCTTTCAGGCAGTGTATTCCTGATCGTAACAACTTTCTGCATAAAACAAATTCTCCTCAACTCCCATCTGGTTCTTTTAGATTTTTCGAGCTGGTATCTCAGAGCCCACATCCAATTCCTCATTGGACTCCAGATGGATGGATGTTTGGCTGCAATGATAGATTGTTTCTATAAACTCAAGGTTATCACTGGAAGTATAAACAACAAGGTTAGCAGAAATATTTTTACACAAAGAGTTATCAGAAGTGGAAAATGGCAAATGGGATTCAGCCAATTTGGATAAAAAAATAAAAAATACTGATGATTATTTGGTTATACAGTCAATTCTCTTTACACTATATTCTGTGAAGCACTTTGAGACGTCTCGAATATGCAGTAAGGCACAATATAATAAATGGAAGAATTATTATTCATTTTTATGATATTCAAAAGCCAATCGGACACTTGAAAAATAAACATGCAAAACAAAGGAGTGGAGTTACAGGTGATTGCTCTGGTGGGGAACTGGTGAACGAGCACAATGACTTTCTCCTGTGCTGAAACATCTAGGATTTTCTGATTTAATGAGCAGCGCCCCATTAGAAATCTCATAAATCCGCACATGATTTCAGAGATGTTTGCACCACATTCCTATTCAAATAGTTTATATCTCAAAGGTATACAGAAACTTCCCTCTGCGCTCCCGTTTCCCAGATGCTGTGGATTCCAGGTTTGCTGATAACAGTTCCCCTGGTGCCGTTACGTGCAAGTCTGGTTCGACGCAATGTTAGTGAGTGCCTATTAGCGAGTTCCGCTGTTTGTGGTAATTATATATGCAATATCTATATTGTAACAATTCATCTCTCTGGTTAATGTAAATTTAATTTAATTTGGTTCAACCACACAAAGGCACCTTCAAGGCTTGGGATGCTACTTCTAATAATGAAATGTGATTAATGCATTCTAGTTAAAGATTATTTTTCTGATGGCGGTAAGAGCTGGATCATGTAAAATTTGATGGATTATTAATAAGGATTATTATTATTGTGGGATTAACGGGTTGCTTCCCCAATAATTCTTGCCACGTTATTGAACATTGCTGTGCACAGATTCGCTACCGCGTTTGCCTGTAAAATACGCAGTCATTACATTTTAACGTTTTATTTAAGGAATCGTTACCCTGCACACCAGAAGAAACTCCCTTCTCCATTCGAACAGTGCCATGGGATTATTAATGTCCACCTGAAATGGCAGATGAAACTGCAATTTAACATCTCATCTGGAGGATGTCACCCCCAACAATTCAGCACTCCCCCAGCACTACATTGGGAGTGTCAGGATGTAGTAGCTTTCGAGTTCCCACATGGGGCTTGAATCCACAACTTTCTGACTCAGAAGCTAGATGCTACCAATTCAGCCAGGCTGATACCCCTTTGTTCCCATTAGGGCTGTGGTATCCTGATTAGTGGATGAACTGCTTTATTATTTGTACAACAAGAATTGACACTTGTACAACCACTTTCATGAAGAGATAGCACAAGGAAGTGCTCAAAGTGCTACACAAAGATGGAGTTGAAGCTCGAGCTGGAAGGGAGATGGCGGCGGGGGTGGGGGTTTAAGGTTTAAGGCCTATTTCAAAAGAAATAGGCCTTTTGATACGTCTTGAAAGCAGAATAGGAGGGAGCAAGGTGAAGATTGTCAGAAAACAGTTCCAGAGAATGGGGCAAATTGGCTGAAAATATGCCCACCAATGGGGAGGAACAGGCCAGAGCTGCCTGATGGAGTGACCGGGAGAGAAGGGTCATGTGAGATCACAGTGAGCCAAAGAGCCTTGTGGTGGAAAGCATGAAAGCTGTAAATTATTGAATGATCTGGAGCTAGTGAGGGTGGAGCTGGGGAGGTCATCTGTAAAATGATAATAACAATAACAGTAAAAAAAATAATCAGCATCATTGTTGCATTTTGGTATAGCACCTTTCATGTCAGGAGGACATCCCAAAGCACTTCACAGGATATATTGTAAAGTGGAGTGACTGTGTGTTTTCTGGGCAAACACAGCAACCAAGTTGTGCGCAGCAATGTGGAATAGAACAGTAAACAGCCACGGAGTATAGATGTAATAAACTGAAGTAAAGCTGAAGAGACCAAGTTCATTGAGTGATAAGTCATCCGTAAGATCCTTTATTTAAATGTAGAGGTCCAAACATTCCTCACCAGCAGGAATGGACACTCCAATAATGTTATTTATCTAAAGGAAAACAGTCATCCTATCACAGATACAATTGTGTAGGAATAGATAGAATCTAGTTACCTAAACACAGAAGTATTTGAAGAGCATCTTTGGCATAAAAGGATACAAGTCTGATTAGCAAATAGCATATTAAAATAATATAATCTGATTGTTCATTAAGGCACCATTAATCCCCAAAGTGCATTTTAAAGGGCTCCTTCACCTGAATTATGGGGACCGGGTCAGATATGTTCATGTTGTGATTCCTTTTTAAGCTCTCATTGTAGCTAACCATGGAAGAGACCAAATCTGATAACACGCATCCAGACCGCAATAGAAGACCTGAACTAGGCAGGGAAATAGGATTCAATGGATTACTCTTTCAAAGGGCCAGCATAGACACATTAGGCCAAATAGTTCTTCTATGCTGTAAATTTCTTTGGTTCTTTGCAATAATGGCTGCACAGTGGCTGTGTCTGCACAGTAGGAACAACAACTTGCATTTATATTGCGCCCTTCACATGGGGGAGAGTCTTGGAGCGCTTGAACATGGAAGATCTGCATTGGGTGGATGACGTATAGACAATAGCTGAATAGTTACTTGTTACAGGATGAGACCTTCGGGCTAATCCCACATTAGGATGTTGAAATTAATCTATGACATGAACAAGTCAAAGCCAACCAATCCACCGCTCCATGTGGAATGAAAACATTTTATCATTAGAAACCTCACTAAAAATTAATTTACATGTTTCGAACTGGGGATGGCATTTTGTTTTTTTTCAGATTCAAGTCTTAAATTGATCATCCTGAAATTGGCATTGAATACGTACCTGATTCTTGGGTCTGTGAGGATTTATTTTAGCCAAAATATTTAACCAAGCCCAAATTGGAATGTAAATCTTGTCCAGGGGAATGGGGCTTCTTGGGATTCTGAGCTGAGAGTCCAATGCTCCACCTTTGTAACTGGAAAAGGTGTTTTTACATTCAGTATTTCAAACGTATTGATTAGCATAATGGTTTTCAGTGACAGTTTTCTATATGTGTGGGGGGAGGGGGGATTCTAAAACTAAATGCTCCACACAATATGACTTTCTTGGCATGTTCATGTCCCAGTTAGTGCTAATGCTGCACTTTGAAGTCCCAATGGCCTGGGCAGTGGGAGTGATAGATACAGGACTGTGTGCCCTGCACACCCAGTTCCCGATGTCAGATGTGCCCTTGTGGAAGAAGTGGCGTATTGGTGACATAAGTACCTCCACGCGGGGTGGAAATGAAAGGAAATGGGAGATGCACAGCCACCCACACCTGGCAATGGATGTGAAACAGGTTACCTGGCTGTATCTCTTCTTTGCCAAGATAGTGAGCGATGCAGAGAAAAGCAGGAAAGAGGGGGTAAAAAATCTTAGGAGAAAAAAATTATCACAGCCTTTCTGTTTCACAATTATATGATGTGATGACAAGTTTTACATTTTACCCTTTAACAGAGGATTTCATATACTGAGAACCCCCCCCACCCCCCTTCACCCACAACATACTGTGATTAGATGCAGATGGCTGTGTCCCCTTTCTTCATCTTATACAAAACAGTCAGTGCTTTAATCCTCTCCTGCAAAATTGGGAGGTCCGTCCCGGTGGGTATTTTTTGTGCAAATGCAATAAAAACAATTTATATATATAAAAAAACTAACATTTAAAAAATAAATGACTGATATTGATGTGAATGTACACTGATATTAATTTTTTTGATGATCTCCAAAATCCGAGCGTGCACTCAAATGAATTCCACAAATCTGCAGTGCTCATCTTCATAAAACATTGTGCCATGCTGGAATGTTGTTAGTAAGAAAGATTAAATGCTCCTTCACATTAGTAATGTCAGCACTAAACGACTAGCTTCTCTGAATAATTTATTTAATTCAATCTTTGCACTATAATTCCCTTATCCATTTTTGCCTTTTTCCTTAGGCTGAAGCGGTAAATGGCTGTTAGGCTTTGAAAAACCTACCGTACGTTCTTTCCATCAATCAATTAAAAAACACTTACCTTACACTCAACATGATTTATTTCTTGTTAATACAATTTTCTCACTATATCCCTATATTATTATATCCTTAATTCCATTAGCCATTTCCCTAATGGTGTTTCTTAGGCTGACCTCCAAAGAGTGCAAGAGTGGCTCTGCCAATAAAAAGCTAGAGGCTCTTCTCTTAAAACCTTGTAGGTCACGCAAGAGACAAGTCCCAGGACGGACCAGGCATCTCCTTCTCATAGTCAGCAGCACCATCTCTGGCATCTGCCCTGTGGCCCTGACAAATGTATAGCATGGCAAGAAATTCAGCTGATCTTCAATAACTGCTCACTCTGAGATGTATTACAATAAAACCTGCTTATCGCAATACACAGTCATCTCTTAATCTTTTCACGATCATGGAATCCACACACGCACTGTACTAGAATGTTTCTGATCAATTGTCACATACCAAAAGTAGACAAACCCTCACAGAATAACTGTGGGGTCTAATTTACAACTTCTTCATAAGAAATGTGTAATTATCAAAATTGCACATTTCTTATGGAGTGTGTAACCTCAACCTCAGATATGCCGTAGAATGCATTATTGAATTTTTAAAACATTTCTGAATAGATTCTTCAGATAAATGGGTCATTCATTTCATAGCTGTTTATGGTGCATTGCTGCGCTCAAATTGGCTGCTGCTTTCATAACGTCACTACACTTTACAGCTATTATTATTTTTTGGTCATTTGGGTCCACCCCACCACCCCGCCCACCCCCAAGCCATCACCGTGCTTAAGAGTATCCAAACTAGACAGAGTTCCACACATCCCACCTATAATGGAAATTCCCAAGATATTTGCTGGAATGGAATGCACATTCTCTTCCAGGAGGGATGCATCCTGATAATATAATTCCGGAAAGTATTAGGCGTAGTTTGGCAATAAGCAAAGATTGGGACCCCACAGCGTGCATCAGGGTACTACTGGAATTGAACCACCTAAAACTACATGGCTTGTCATTGAAAGCAGTCCCACATAAAAACTGGGTGCTTCGCGACAGGTCAATAAAAAAATCCCTCCCTGCAACCGCTTCCCGGGTTTGCCACAAGTGCACCTCACTGCCTGATTCTGGACTTCAATAATGGACCACAAATGGAGGAAGCCTCTCCACTGTACCACCAGGAGCTTAGAAACATAAAGGAGGACTGTTTGTACACAGGTCTTTACACCACAAGCTTAACCTGCATTGGGACCTTATTGTCTTTGAAGAGGGATAGCATGATTAGCGTCAGTCACAGTGCGGGCAATGTCATGGCCACTTTTGATGGCCCATTCCCCGCCTCCCGTTATAAACCAGGTTGAAATATTATAGACACCAAATATCACCAAATAACAGAGTCGTCTCATGTTTTAAGAGATCAATAACCTGCAGACATAAACTAAGAGATCAATAACCTGCAGACATAAACTGACTATCATCAAGAGGGAAAAAGGGGAAGATTAGGGGAAACAAAAGTTGCACAAAGATTGTTACAATGCCAAATGGCTGCTGAAGCCAAGTCGAAAGGGAGCTGGATAAACACTCCAAGAAAATCAACAATAAAGGGCATGGGAAAGAGCAGATAGATCCAGAGTGGGGAGCTAGCACGACTATAGACACGATGGACCAAACAGTCTCCTTCTATGCAGTAAATTATCCATTATTTTAAAGGAATGCTGCAGCAACTTTGTGAATAGAGAGCAATGAGCATAGATGAGATCAGAGAGTCAAGCACCACGAACTGCCAACTTCTTATTCATGTTATAATAAATAATACTATCCTTGCATTTGATATAGCGCCTTATCACGTATTCGAGAGGTCTCAAAGCACTTCACAGAATATACTGTAAAGTGAATTTACTGTATATTTTGGGGGCGAAATATTCAACAACAACATCTTGCATTTATATAGCGTCCTTCACCCAGGTAGCGACTCGGGAGTGCTTAATAGCAGTGTGGCTTGACGGCAAACCAGAAACGGGAGGTGGGGGGAAGGAGGTGACCGAAGGTAGGGTTGAAGTCGAAAGTCTTCAGGTGTGATTTGAAGACAGACAGAGAGGGGCAAGAGAGAAGGATTCAGAGGAGTTCCAGAGATTCAGGGCATAGTGGCTGAAATCACGACCACCATCACAAACAACAACCGCCACGCTTTTCTAAAAGGAAGGATGGACATGATAGGTCAAATGGCCTTCCTCTTTGCTGTAAAAAATAGATCTGTGGGTGGGAGATAATTGATGTTAATTTTTTTTGGAATATCATATTTTCCACCTTATTTTTAATATTACACAGCAGTTTCAACTGATGCTGAATTTAACAATAATTCTTGAATTTAATAATAATAATCCTTGCATTTGATATAGCGCCTTATCACGTCATTGAGACGTCTCAAAGCCCTTCACAGAATATACTGTAAAATGGGTTGACTGTGTGTAATAACCAAGGTGTGGAAGGGTTTGCCATTATCTTCATGTCCACCCAGTGAGAATTGCTCACAGTTTGACAGGCCCTGTCACAGGATTCTATCTCTTAGTGTAATGAAGGATCCAGGGCAACGTTTACATTTTAACGTTTAATTTGGATACTCTTAAGCATGATGATGGGTTTCCGCATGCATCAGACAGCAGGCTGACCCAAAAAAGCATCTGTGATTTTACGATACTTAGATAATTTTTCGCTGGAACAAACGACATTTCCTCGTAAATGAACAAACAAAACTAAGCAGCGTTTCCTTGTAAGCCATAAAATCAACTCATTTATTCCAAACAGTCTTCTTGTCGGCCATGTGAGCACAAAAAACCCTACTGCGCTCCTGTACTGTGGGTGTAAATGTCAACCACTTCTAAATAGTTTCATACCGTATTGTAAAAGATAATGTTCTCAAAGGATATCATAACGTTTTATAATGCCATCATTCCGAGCTCGGCATGTTACTTGCCATCACATTGCTCCCGTGGCAACACTCGGCATTCACACACCACCACCACCAACAGTCTGCCGCAACGAGATTAACAAACATAAAACAGCTTTCAAATTGTTCAGCCTTTCTGCCCCCATCTCTCTGCGACTCTGTCCCCACTCCCCCCTCTCCCATCTCTCTGCGACTCCCTCCCCCCCATCTCTCTGCGACTCCCTCCCCCCCATTCCTCTGCGACTCCGTCCCCATTCCCCCCTCCCCCATCTCTCTGCGACTCCCTCACCCCTCCACCCCCATCTCTCTGCGACTCCCTCCTCCCCATCTCGCTGCGATTTTATAAATGTAAGTTATTGCACTCATATCGCAAGCAAGAGGACCTGCGTTTGAGTCCCAGGGGTTGGTGTGGGGGGGCAAAACCTTTGGCAAGTTCCGAAGGTTAGTAGATTGTTGGATCTCTTTCCAGGGGTAATAATGGGAGGATGTCTTAAAGGGCTTAACAGGATATAACCTGAGGTACAGTGACTGTGTGTTTTGGAGGTGAACATAGCAAAATGAGTTAGTATTCTGGAAGGATGAGATCAAATGGACCGAAGAATCTTCTTTACTCGATCCTCTTTTGTGATCTCAACATTCAGGATGCTCTGCAGATCATCAAGATTGAAACTGAATTATTTCAGGCAGTTAGCACACATCACAATCTTCAATATTGGAGTCTTGTAGCTCAGTGGTTAGAGCACTCGCTTTGCAAATGAAAGAACTGGGTTTGATTCCCGGCAGGGTGAAACCTTGGGCAAGTTTCCTTACTCCACACGCCTGATAATAATCCCTCAAAAAAACAATAATAAATCGGTCATTTCAATCCACGATTGTTTGTGGGACACTGCTGTGCGAATTGGCTGCCACATTTCGCCCACAAATATACAGTCAATTCACTTTACAATCTATTCTGTGAAGCGCTTTAAGACGTCGAGAAGATGTGAAAAACGCTATATCAAATGCAAGGATTATTATTATTATTAATATGTATTGGAGACATTTGGTCACAGAGTCAGAACAAAGGCTGGTGATTGAGAAAACAGAAGCTCGGCTTCTAAATGAGAGACATGTCTCATTCTTTTCTAAAAGGCAGAGAGCACCACAGTATTGAGATGGCTGCATATAGTACTGCATGTCTGAAAGTCCATAAATCTGAAATTCCACCTTGCCCTTAGTCTGGAATATTATTTTGCCTGCCTTAAACTTTAAGATCGCACAGATTTGTGGAAAATTCTCCAATTTGGGCTGTATTTGGAAGCCAGCTCTTTTAATGAACTGTGGAAAACTGCCTTTCCAATTAAGACTGAATTTAAGAACGATCCACAATTAGGCATCTTCTTAGATTTTTGAGATAGAATGGTCTGACAGGCTAAGACTAAGTGGAATTTCGGGCCTATGAGACTAAAAAAATCAATATCTGGGTCATCGAGTCATCACTGTCATCATTTCCTGCACATTGTTACTTCCTCCACACTCACTGCAAATGTGCATTATGTACAGGAAGTGATTTCAGCCGGGTACCTGATCACACAGAAGCCAACCATTTTTTTTTGCGCTTGCTAATAAAGGGGGCCCGAGATATTGGATTCAGGCGACTGCTTTGTAACTGGGTTGTCGATTCCATACAAGATCAATTATCCCTATCACCTCAATAACACAGATGAGGGATTGACTGTGGCAACAAAAAGACTAGTTCACATCTTGCTTTATCCTCTCAAGGTTGATAATATTTCATAATGTTATAAACCTACATGGGGATGAGACATGTGTTTTCTGTTCTATCGGAAAGTCAAAGACTGAAAAAAGGAAATACAGATAAAATTGTTTGATTGTTCAAAGTTACCTGTGTTTTTTTAAAATTTAACACCTAATACTTAAATGTCTATATGAATTCATTCAGTGTCAATACCATTAGCATATTACCATATTTCATAGAAACATAACAATGGGGTCAATCATCTATCATTGATCTTTCTGTCACGTCTTTGTAATGGAACTCCCTCTCTCCAAACAGAAATTAGGCATTTAAAAAACAAGGTTGTGAAACAAACTACTTATTGCTGAAATTATTTTTTTATTCTTTACCAATGTGACTGAGAGCTTAAACTCTTCCTTTTTTTGCAGCATGAGACACCTGCCAAACCAAAAGCCTTGTACCTAAAGACAAGAAGATCGGTGAAGGATCTCGGGCTCAGCTCTGAGAGAAATGACAGCGCTCGCCGTTTGTGATCTGCGTTTGTGCCAATAATCAAAACAGGAACAAACATCTGGAATGGTGATGTGCGAAATCATTCAAACTCCAGGCAGACACGAGCAGCATAATAAATATAGAAGCCATCAACACTGTAGTTTTAATGTGCACACTAAAAAATGGCAGCTTACTGCAGGAGCAGTGATTGATTTCAAAATAATCATGAATTCTGTTTTGCGTGAAAGTGCTTTGCGATGTTGGCTTTATGTATCTGTTCCGTACCAGTGCTGCAGCCTGAAGAAATTTGATTGGCCTTTTGTACAAATAAGTTAATAACTTAAGGTTCCCACATTAACCTGGGTCAAACTCAGTAGAAATGAAAAATATAACATAAAAATGGGTAATGCTCTAGAGATTCAGAGACAACATGCATCTAACACCCAAGCCTTTAGCCAAATGCCTCCAGTCTCTGGAACACTCCACCTTAATCCCTTTTCATTTTTCCATCTCTCCTGGTCTTCAAAACTCGGACTATCCATTTGATCAACACCCTTATATTCTCCTTCCTCTTCTCGCTTCTTTTTATCATCCTGGTAAAGCGCTTATGAGACATTTATCCCGTGTGGAAAGCACCGTATAAATCCAAATTGTAATTGTTAAAGTTTCTATGTTCATCAAACTGACAGATTTGGGAATGATACATGGTTCATTTTAGTCACTGAGCTCCCGATCAGGTACACCACAGCCCGGATTGCAGAACAACACTCCCTCTACCCTGTCCCAACAAATTCGCTCAACTCCCAACTTCAGACAATTATTCCCTACGACAAACCATGGAAAACGTCTCCACTTCCATCCTGTGACAATTTAAGCCAAAGTAATTTGAGACATTCTCCCGGTGTGAAAGATCCTATATAAATTTCACCCACAAAAATACACAGTCAATTCATTTCGTAGTATATTTAGAGTATATTCTGTGATGGGCTTTGAGATGTCTCAAAGTCATAATAAGGTGCTATATCAAATACAAGGATGATTATTAATATGAATATAAATTGTATTGGAAATGTTTAATCAGTTCTATGGTGTGGCCATACGTGGGTTAACTCTGGAACACTCCCACTCAATTCCTCCACTTTGCCCCCTCTCTCCCCTCTTTCAAGTCCCGCCTGAAAACCTTCCTCTTCGACCGTGCTTATGGCCACCTCCCTCCTCCTCTCGGCTCGGAGTCAGGCTCCACCACTGTTAAGCGCTTAGTCAGTCAGTTCGCTTTACGGTATGTTCTCTGAAGTGAAAAGGCTCTATATCAAATGCAAGGATTATTGTTCTTATTATTGATTTCCGGTATCTATTTTTTAATCTGCTTTCTGAAACAATTCATATAAAAGATATTTAATACATTTTTTAGTTATATATAATGAATTTTTTAATTTAAAACTATTCTGCACCGCTCTTTTAACAGATGACACTTTTGGAAATACAGTATTTGGCAAACAAAAAGGTTGATTTATGTACCTTTAGTTCAATTTGTTGACATTCAAAATAAGAACATAAGAAATACTAGATAAAAAAAGACCAAGGTCCATCTAGTTCACGTCCACCTTCCTGGCGGAGGCATATGTCCCGAACTACCTTTGTACTATATCCCATAATGTTATTGATAAAACCCAGCTACACAATGTTCTGCTTTTGTATGTATTGAGGGGGGAAATCTTAAAAATCTTCACACACAAAAAGAAGCAGTCACAATGTACAATCAATCAAGGTTGTTGCCAGGTTACGCAGAGCAGTTGCAACACCATGTTTACAAGGAGAGATGCAAAGGAAAATTCAGTGCGCACAGGGTTAATTTGATGCCAGCATGTTTACTGAGCCATTTTCAGCAAAAAGCCTACACAAGCTGAGGTTTTCCTGTCCCTGTACCAGAGTGAATTGATGAAATGACCTGGACTTGATCTTCAGGGCAATATGTCTGATGGCACCGGCTGGATTGATAAATTGATTCAAAACTATTACCATGGAAAAAAGCAATAAGGTCATAAAAATTGCATTCGCTGGCTAAGTAAATCCTGGCATTTCATGACAAGTAATGCAGAAGAATCGCAAGAGAATCTGGGCATGATGCTGAATGAGTAACCAAGAAATGACTTGAAGAGCTCATCATCTCCAATCTATTCTTCCTGCCAGAGATTCATGCCTCCGCATAGTGGCACTTCATTATGGTGAAATAACTGTACACTTATAGCATATTCCTGGGCTCCCTGCAAGCCCCTGGAGGACCCTTAGGTGGTTAATACCTCATCACTGGCTTCATTGAACACTTTAATCTGCACTTGTGTGATCAATAGAATCCTGGTGTAAATTAAAAGGACAATTTCATGTAATCAAGCCTGTTAATGCTCATTCTGAAAACCATTATTTGTGGAAGGCATTTAGGAGAAAATTACAAAGTGACAGGCTGATGCACTCAGATATTATTTTAGGGAGGCTTTGCAAAGGGGTCCATTATGGGAGGCAAATGCATGAAGTCCAGCGGCATGTCTGCTGGTGCGCCAGAAGAAAATGAAATTTTTCACCATTCTATTTCTGCAGCAAATTCAATTACTGCAGGGACTTGTTCAAAGCTGTGTAACTTCCAGGGGCAGAAATTGAAAAGCTAGCAGCTAATGAAACGGCAAATGACTAGTAAGTTCTGACAGTGGCCATCAGCGAGATCAAACAGCAGCTCGAGACAGGGCGCCAGATCTTTTACAACTCTTTGCTTGTGTTTTACGCCCAGAGTAAACTTTTTCTTCCAGGGTCCTCCTAATCTTTGTTTTCCAGAATGAAAAGGAATAAGGCCAAAACTGGATACTTTGTGCGGTTGCCTCACCCCCACACACCCCTCCACCCTCACTCCCCCCAAAAAAAATTTCAAGCAAACATAGCCACCCATACTAACACGTTAATATATTAATGTACCCTTGTGAAGCCAACAATAATTCCATAGCATCCTTGCCCTCACAAAGATGCTTCAACAACAAATTGCATTTACATAGCGCCTTTCACTCGAGTTAGCGTCCTGGAGCGCTTGCTGCATAGGGCATGCAGCAGTGTATTAGCTACAGGCCAACCTGAGCTGGGCAACTGAATGCTCAGCAACTTGCTGCATGTGCAACAAATTTACACAATTAGCTCTGACAAAGAATGCCGAAGTACTTGCTGGATTGTACCTAAATATAGTTATTGTTTACACAAGTCTGACCAGCAGCACTGCTGATCCCAATACGACTGCTGTAAGGGCGATTGCACAGCAATGGTGGGTCACAATCTCTCGCAGATTTCCAAGCCAGGCATGGAAACAAACCGCCATCTTTAAAACCACGTACATGTCTGGAAGATGGTTTGGGACCTCTGGCCCCAAACCTAAGATTCCAATATTTTAACCTGGATTCAGGTTAAAATCCGTCTAATGTTCAACCCATGGATCTTGGAAAGGAGCTCGTTTACCACAGCCAGTATTTCAGATCAAAAGATCTTTCGCAATGGCACCATTACAGGCAGTTTGACAAAGTCAGGTACCACTTCAGTCCATCCGACCAAAGTTCGAAAAATACCATTCAATAGTCCTTAATTATTTTAACACCAAACTCTGTCCAGCTCTCTCTTGAAATTGTTCCTATTGTTAGCCTCCACTGAATCTCCAGACAAGTTGTTCTGGATATTTACTACCACTGTATTTAATTAAACTTATACCCTCTATTTGTCTTCCCTCATCTTGATTCATAATGAATTTCACGGAAGTTTGTTGCTTGGTCAGACAAGTTTTTTGTTTCAAAATCTATCATCATAGCATAAGGGATTCTCTTTGCATGACTGAGCTCTTGCAGTGATTCAAGGCCTATTTCCACATACTTTAGAGTCAACAACAAGAACAACAACTTGCATTTATATAGCGTCCCTCACGCAGAGTTATTCAGAACTCTCTGCAACTCTGCAGCTCTCCCGCACCAGGCTCCGGGAACCTATCACCCCGTTTTTGCCCGTCTTCACTGGCTCCTCATTCCTCATAGAATCAAGTACAAAACCCTCATTCTTACCTTCAAGGCCTTCCACGGTCTTGCTCCCCCTACCTCTCCGACTTCATAACCCCATATCAGCCTGTCCGCCCCCTCTGCTCGGCGGACACCAGCCTCTTTTAGGTCCCCTGCACTTCTAGCCCCACCATTAGCAGTTGGGCATTCAGCATCTCTACCCCCACACTTTGGAACTCTATCCCGCAATCTCTCCAACTCACCCCCTCTTGCCTCCTTCAAGTCCCGTCCGAAA
Source organism: Callorhinchus milii (assembly GCF_018977255.1). NCBI lineage: Eukaryota > Metazoa > Chordata > Chondrichthyes > Chimaeriformes > Callorhinchidae > Callorhinchus > Callorhinchus milii. The sequence continues at coordinate 31,257,299 of NW_024704742.1, read as the reverse complement.
ACCTTCCTCTTCGATCGTGCCTTTGGCTACCCTCCCAACCCCCACCCCTTGCCCTCTTCCCCTTCTGACCCCAACTACTAGCTCAGGTCCAAAACACCTGTCTCTCCGACGTGAAGGGCACTATACAAGTGTAATTTGTTGTTGTTGCTGTCACTATTGCTGAAGATCTTTAGATCTGGAATAAGGGAAATGGTACTCAAATTCAATGGGATCCATTTCAAGAATGAATGGAAGCACATGGCATTTCAGGAAATGGCTTTCCTTTTAAGCAATGGTCAAGCAAAGCTTTCAATTGGGTTCTGATTTGAGCCAAACTTTTCCCAAACTACTATGGTTAATGAAAAAGACAATTATGTAATTTTTTAATTTTAATTTTTTAATTTTTGTAGCACCTCATGCTTTTCAGCACCATCTAGAAAAATATATTATTTTGAAATAATCTCCTGGTATAAGTATTGCTTACAGGCATTATCACATTATGATCCCAGAGTACTTGTTATGTCAGCCTGGCTCAGTCTGTAGCACTTGCCTTTGAGTCAGAAGGTTGTGTGTTTGGGGGGGGGCCATCAAGAAGTGGACCCCCGAACATTCGCACAAGTCTATGTAAGTCCATGTTCGATCAGTAGCCTGTTTTCATTTTTTTCTTGACTGAATATTCCTTGATTGATGGCATAAATGAATGATGGATACCACTGGCCTAAGCTGGCACTGCAATGTAGTGCTGGAGGAGTGCTGCATTGTTGGAGATGCTGTCCTTTAGATGAGACATTAAACCAAGGTCCCATCTGCCTGTTTAGGTGGACGTTAAAGATCCCATGGCACTATTTGAAAAGAGAAGGGAGTTTCTCCTGATGACTTGGCTAACAATTTCCCAAATAAAGTTGATCATTCATTTTATGGCTGTTTGTGGGACATTGCTGAGTTTGCCCACAATACTGCACTTTACAGTATATTTTGTGAAGCACTTTGAGTCATCCTCCTGACATGAGAGGTGCTATATCAAATGTAAGAATTATTATTTCTATTTGTTAGCTTCACATAACATCCCCAGATATCAATGTTAATTGTGCTTGTCTTATCTGAAGAACAACAAAAGTAATGCTTCTCCACTTAGAAATAAGCTATGTTTTCCCTGACAACTACAAATCTTTATCCCTGCTACTGATCATCTCAAAGATCAGTGAGAAAGGAGCCACTGCAACATTTCAGCCACAATCATCAGTTTGGCATCAGAGCAATTCACTCAACTTGTGATTGTCTCAGTTATTCTGTCAATGCCCAATATGATGTTAAAGAATTCTGCACTTGCATAGAATTACATAAAAAGTAACAGCACAGAACAAGCCATTTGGCTTATCTAATCCACCCCAGTCTTTATACTCTGCATGAGCTTCCACCCTTCCTAATTGTTCCTGCCTAAACCCTCTATTTCCTTCTCCCTCATGTAATCTCCCTTAGTTCTTGGGTTTCAAGTGGGGTTTGGCACAGATCTCACAGAGAAGTTGTTGAACTGTTGACCTGGATATACAACTGCTGAGGACTCAGACATCCAAAAGCAACAAATGGCAACCATCTGTTTTATCAAATTTAACTGATTGAGGCTGAGTATGAGGCCAGGTCATAGATAATTATGAGCTCAAGTAGGAGGAGGATTCAATTTTGTTTTTCATCAAGTTGTCCACATCCCAAACACTCTGAGTCATCACGACATACCACAGTTACAAGGAAGAGTGCTAGCACTGGACACATTTAAGAAACAGCTCAATGCTATAATGGGAAGACCGAAGGGTGAGTATTCTGAAGAATAAATTCAAAAGAGCCAAAGGGCCTTCTTCACTCAAACCTGTCTTGTGATCTTGAGATGTACGCATACTTTAGGCTGGTGTGTTCAATCCCTCTGTCTTGCCCCCTCTTTATCCATCTTCATATCACACCTGAAAACTTTCTTCTTCAATCATGATCTTTATACTCAGCTCGGCTCAGCGTCAAACTACATTATTCAGCACTCTGAGACTCTATCCTGCGCGAAGGACCATAAGATCATAAGACCTAGGAGCAGGAGTAGGCCATTCGGCCCCTCGAGCCTGCCCCACCATTTAATAAGATCATGGCTGATCTTCTACCCTAATTCCATTTAACCACTCTATCCCCATATCCTTTAATCCCTCTATCCTTTAGAAAACTATCAAACTCAGTCTTGAATATGTTCAAGGACTGAGCATCCACAGCCTTCTGTGGTAGAGAATTCCACAAATTCACTACCCTCTGAACTCAGTTCGAAAAGGCTATCCCTTAATCTTGAGACTATGACCCCTAGTTTTAGATTCTCCAACCAGGGGAAACAGTCTCACAGCATCTACCCTGTGAAGACCCTTAAGAATCTTATAGGTTTCTATAAGATCACCTCTAATTCTTCTATATTCTAGAGTATATACCCCAAGTTTACTCAACCTATCCTCATAGGTCAACCCCCTCATCCCAGGAACCAACCTAGTGAAGCTATGCTGCACCCCCTCTAAGACGAGTATATCCTTTCTTAAATAAGGAGACCAAAACTGCACACAATATTCTAGGTGCGGTCTCACCAAGGAAGGCCTTATACAACTGCAGCAAGACTTCCCTACTCTTGTAACGCTATATAAATGCAAGTTATTGTTTTGTTTGTTCTGACACTGCTTTTGCTTCTCAATTTCATCAACAACCTGGGGTGGATGATTTTAAAAGTGATCTTGTTCTCTTTGCTGAAGGGCTTTTTTGGAATGAGACATTAAACCAAGGTCCCAATTTCTCCTGTTCATGTATACTTTACAGATCTTCTGGCACTATTTGGAAGGCAGAGGGAGTTTCTCCTTGCCAACAGTCCTCCAGTTAAAGATACTATGTGAAAGATACTAGGTCAAATGCAAGAATTGCTATTATTTATTATTATAAAGATAAGTTAAGTAATTTCTGAAACCAAGTAGCCATCGAACCATGTTTCGCCCACAAAATATACAGCCAATTCACTTCACAGTATATTTTGTGAAGAGCTTTGAGACATCGCGAAGACATGATAAGGCGCTAAATCAATTGCAAGGATTATTATTAAATCATTGCATGTAGCTATAGTGGACAGTGAAATAGGGTCACTTTATTCAGTTCTCATTTTCAGTACTGAGACCAAGGCAATAATTCCTTGAAGGAAGCTTAGGCATGTGGCTAATCACCCAGTTCTCCTGTATTGCTGTGTATTTGCTCTTCAATTGCACATTTTAAGCTCTGTTTCCCACATCTGAGCATTATTAAATGGTAAAGGTGACCTGGAACCCAGTGAATAAATCCTCATAATCCTCAAGAAAGCTGGTTCCTATTGTGAACATCAGCAAACATTTTGTTTGTTCAGCCGGGTTTCTGATACATCCAGAAACCCATCGTGATGCTTACAAGTATCCAAACCAAACTGAGAATTCCATACATCCAACCAACACCTGGAAATTTCAGAGATAGATTGTTGGAATGGAATGTGCACTCTCTCTCTGGAGGGATGCATCCCGCTTATCTAATTCCAGAAGTATTAGGGGCAGGTTGGCAAAAGTTAAGGCTTGGGGACCCCAGAGCGCGCGTTGAGATACTGCTGGAGTCTAATCAGCTAAAACCGCATAGCTTCGACATCAACAAACTCAGTGATGTAGTATGCACTGTACATCCAGTCACTGATAGAATTTAGTCCCATTCAAGAGAGTGAAGGGAAATTCCACCTCCTACTTCTGGACTCTATGCAATCAAAAACTCCAGACCAGCAGGCGGAAGAGGATGGTTAGCTCCATGCCAGTGTTGACCCCTACAACATTAGAGACATGGCCTCGCTACCAGCTAACAGAGCATTAAATCCTTCCTAAAATCTCTAAACTTACAAAAGTCACCAAATCTTTGAAATACTCCACTAACTCATTGATTTTGAAAAAAAAAGGTTAGCAAGTGAATATCGATCCCACTTCCTGTCACACAACACAACAATATAAATGTAGCCATCGGGGGTAAGCAAATACAAGATATCCATATATAAGGAACCTACTTTCTCTGAACATTCCCACGCTGTTTAATGTGTTTAAAAGGGAGGCGTTTGGGAAGTAAGGGTATTTAGGTGTTATGAAAAAAAGGCGAAGAAATAGGATTTGAAAGATCTGCGTTGTTTAATAAACTAATGGAGCAGGTTCTGCAAGCTGACTAGCCTTTTTCTCTTCCTATTCTATATCAGATTTTTCATTTCACTCACAAAATACACAGTCAATTCACTTTACAGTATATTCTGTGAAGCGCTTTGAGACCGCTCAACTATGTGATAAGGAGCTATATCAAATGCAAGGATCACTATTATAATTATTATTATAAATTTTTATTCTATTTATCTTTATATCATTCAAGTCAAGATTTTCTGGCTCTGATGTTCTCCTAATGTTAGGAGGTGAGGGCTGAGCGCTCGGGCTCTCATTTAGATACTTGTCTGGCAGATGAGCAGCCACATAATGTGCAAGGACCAACTCAGTCAAACTAACAATGCATTCAGGTAATGACTAATGGCACTTGAGTGGGAAATCTCAGTTTACATCAGCACAATAGGTGTCAAAAACACACTGTAACTCACCCTAATCAGAGTAATTGTACACAAGGACAGCTGCAAAGAGGAAATGAATGCCTGGCTGTGAGCAACAATATGGTTTAATTTAACCTTAACAACCCAGACACCAATATCATTTCCACACTGCACACTCTGAGAAGCCGATGTCAAAACAGCTCTCATTTGCAATGTATGACAATTTCCTCACATCTAGAAAGACACTGCCACAAGTCAATAGACTATAAATTGCACTTGGAAATGGGATCATCTTAACTAAAGCCTGCCTGGGTCCCGGGAGACCGAAGGCTACCCCCTTTTTAATAATTTGTATGTTTAGGTGTTTGGTCAATTTACTGTGTAGTTGTAACGTCTTATAGCCGAGACCATCAATCAGATTCGGCGTGACAAAAATATCCTGCTACAATATAACAGGCCATTAAAAGAGCGATGGGAAATGCTGTCTGCATTTTCTGGACCCCTTTTCATTTCCAAGAAAGCTGCCTCGAATCTAATCCAGAGATTCATCTTCTGACCAGGATTCAACAGGTCCAGGGTGGAAAGAGACCGGCCGCATCGACTGGCTTTGTCAAAAAAAAAGCTCACTTTTCGAATGTGTTTGTGCTCAGTGTACAGGCCGAACACTCACCATCATCTCCCCACAGTCACTCGCTCTCAGCGTAGTGAGAATCCTCCTCTCAAAGATCCATCTTTCTGCAGGAATTCAGCAATCAACAACAACAAGATTCCATTTACAGAGCGCCTTTCACGTCAGGAGGATGTCCCAAGGCACTGGACAGTTGGGTCAGGACCCGAGCAGGGGGGAAATGGTCAGGGAGGAAAGGGAGGGAGCGAGGAGGGGGGAAATGGTCAGTGTGAGGGGAGGGAAGGGAGGAGGCGAGGAGAGGGTAGAGAGTCGAGAGGGGAGCTGAAGGCATGGTCAAAGAGAAAGGTCTTGAGACCGGCCTTGAAGGAGGAAAGGGAGGAGGCGGCGAAGGCACTGGGGGATAGAGTTCCAGAGCCTAGGGGCTGAGAGGCTGAAGACCCGGCCACCGATGGTAGGGAGGTTGGGGCGGGGGATGTGGAGGAGACCGGAGCCAGAGGAACGGAGGATACGGGCAGGTAAGTAGGGGGATGGTAGGTCAGAGAGGTAGGAGGGAGTGAATGGCCTTGTAGGCGAGGATGAGGATCTTGAATTCGATCCTCTGGGGGATGGGGAGCCAGTGGAGGCGAGCGAGGGTGGGAGTGATGTGGTCGCGAAGTCTGGTGCGGGACAGTACACGAGCTGCAGAGTTCTGAATGACCTGCAGCTTGTGGAGGGAGGTGCCAGGAAGGCCGGCGAGGAGAGAGTTCCCATAATCCAGCCTTGAGGTGATAAAGGCGTGGACCAGAGTTTCAGCAGCGTGAGGGGTGAGGTAGTGCAGTAGTCCGGCTATGTTTCGTAGGCGATGGAAGGCGGTGCCAGTTGTGGCGCGGATATGAGGAAGAAAGGACAGCTCAGGGTCGAACAGAACACCGAGGTTCCTGACCGGCTTTGAGAGGTGGAGAGTGCAGCCTTGGATGCTGATGCTGTCAGCGCTGAGGTGCGGAGGAGCTGACGTGAGCCAATCAGGAGGGCCTCGGTTTTATGCACTTTGAGCTGAAGAAAGTTGTCTCTCATCCAGGAGGTATCCAGAGGTAGCGAAACGTTAAAGCTGTTCTTTTGTTTTCATTTCTGTAGGGATGAGGGTAGAGATAAAAAGCTGAGCAAGGCTTCGGTCCCATCTCCTTCTCACGGTATTTAACCTCAGGAACTCCTTCCCTCCAGCATCCATCTTACCACCTCTCTGTCTTTACGTCCCACCTCAAATCCTAGCTCTTTAAACATGCCTATTGCCATCTCCCTCCCTACCCCCATTGTTCAACATCAGCCCCTTCCCTATAATGCGCTCTGAGAAGTTACCCTACATAAAGGTTGCTGTATAAATGCAAGTTGTTAGTGCATCCATTAAGATGAGCAAATGATTATAACAATAGTATACATTAACTGTGCATAGTATCTTTCACATCAGAAGGATGTTCCGAAGTGCTTCACATAGCACAGGACAACAACATTTACATTTTCATAGTGCCTTTCACATTGGGAGAACGTCTGGAAGCACTTCACACAGCACAGCACCATGATCCTCACTGCTAGGGAAATGAGCTATGACTATGAGCAACAATTAGATAAACTGTAGCTCATCAGGCTGGAAAAGAGACATCTCAGAGAGCACTTCACTGAGATATACAAGATTTTACATGGGACCGAGAAAGTAAACCCAAAACAGTACATTCAGCTTCTCCAAGGTAACAGAACAGGACAGATGCAGGGTTTCAAAGGACAATTTCAAGACCCACATCAGGGATATTTCTTTGCCCAGGGGATAATTAACAAGTGGAACAGGTGGTTGAGGCCAGTACGCTAGACATATTTAAAAACAGCTTGTTTCGGTAAATGGAGGAAGATAGGGGAAGTAATCCGTAAGACGAAAGGTCTCTTTGTCCATCAAAATTGGTCTTCCATATAAACCAATTTCTCTGGATTTATCCCCAACATCTTAATCGTTAACCCTGGAAGTTAACCAGGAACTAAGTTACACCCGACATCACCAGCGTTTCCTTCAGAAGGAATGTAATTTGCACAACTGGAGATTCTTTACAGTAACACCGAGCTTGCTGCTCTGATACAAGTTATTCTCAGGCTGGTTTTCCCAAAGCACTTATAAGTGGAACCTTGTTAGTAATCCTGCATTTTAGACTGAAATGTGAGTTTTTTAACTGCAACCTAAACCACAACATCATCAGCAAAATAATGAAGGCACGTAGAAAGGGGAGCTTTAAATTTGTGCTAATAACACAGAAGGTGCAGACCTAAGGACTTCAATCGTCTGAGAACTATTTGTTGTACAAATAGATCAGTTGCTTATTGAAAACCTTTAGCAATATTTATTTTGTACAGAAAAGAGGTGAAATTATCTTGAAAATAGGAGGGACATTTATCATTAGCAAGACCGACACCGATGCCAAAGCAATTTGAACCTATAGCAAGGTGTTTATTTGTTCAGAGCAACGTGCATCAAAATTGATCACCTTTATAACCCAGCAGTAGTGACTGTCACATCTAATGAGTGCCTTTGCAGGTCCACATTGTCCATCTACTGTGTACGTTTTTGTAATTGTCCAAGTGCAGGTTCCTATCTCTGGGCAGTCGCTTCAGATCTGCTGCTGTGCGACTGTCATGCCAGACCTACATCACAGTTAATGCGAATAGACATGGCGCAACATCAATCAATGACTAGAGTAACTTTGGAAAGAGCTGAGGGAGTAAACCAAAAAATAGACACTTTCACGAGTGAAATGGCATCTCTCCATATTCATTCACCAGGTTGACAATGATGGTTGTGATAAGTTAGTGCTTCATGATGCCACTCAGACCTAATGATTTACTGTAACAGGAGCTCCATCCTCTTCACAAAGGATTGAAAAACTCATCACCTCCACTACAGTGTAGCTTGAACAGCCTCAAGCAAGACTTCATTTCCAAGCTATTCATAGAAAACTAAAGTATCTGTGCGTCTCTGCACACACCAACGAAAACAATATTGATACATAATCATACTGGAAATTTGACATTCTAAAAATTGGCTTCAAAAACATCCAGGACATTTTCAAACACATATGAGCAAATATGATATAAACAGTCTCCTGATTGCGTCTGGTCATTAATTGCAATCTATGAAAAGAAGAAAAATTGCACAGATTGGGAAAGAGCGGGGGAATGGGACTAATTGGGTAGCTCTTTCAAGCAGCCGGCACAGGCAAAATGGGTCGAATGGCCTCCTTCTGTGCTGTAAGATTCCATGATGCTATTGTCTTCTGACCTCCAAGGAGCTGCCGAGGAACTGAGAGAGACTTTCGTTTTACATTATACAGAACGGAGCCAGTCAGTCAATATTCGTAGATGCCTCACACACACACACATCATATCATATTTGGAAAGCAATTGTAATAAATAGCTTTGATGCTAGAATACATTTTCAAACATCATGTTAATTTACAATCATTATGTTAAAGGATTGTCTCTCAGCTCACATTGCAACAAAACAATGAGCTTCACTTGGATTCAAAGACAGTGGTTGTGTGTAGCATTTATAGATATGTGAATGATAAAGGGTAATTTCTATTCATTTCAAACAGTTTAAGGCAAAATAGGGAACTTCAATGTTCCTTCGGGGTTGTTGAGGACAGACACCTACAAATACTGACTTCAAGATCCTTTACAATTCTTTACAAAGTGTGTAATTTACATCTGGAATGGTTACCAGGAATGTTGGTTGAGGTCAGGAACCTGGAATCATTGTTGCTGATAATACGGTGGACGCTTAAGAATGATGAAGACATGTGAGCTTAGGGACCTTCCTCACCCAAATGTCTCCAGATGTTGTGAGCTTTTCTAGTCTGTTTCATTTTTCACAACCCCTCCACAGTCTTGCTCCTCCCTACCTCTTTCAACTACTAAAACTTAACCAACCTGTCCACTCCCTCTGCTTGGCGGGCACTGACCTTCTCCATGTGCCCCTTTCTGCCCCATGTCCACCACCCTGGCCCCTCCACCTTTCCAACCTTGTCCAATGATGTACACACTGTAATAATAATAATAATAATCCTTGCATTTGATATAGCTTTTTCACGTCAGGAGGACGTCCCAAAGCGCTTCACAGAACACACAGTAAAGTGAATTGACTGTATATTTGTGGGCGAACGCGGCAGCCAATTGCGCACAGCAATGTCCCACAAATAGTCGTATATTGAAAATGACCAATTTTTTTTTATTAATGTTTTTGGTTTTGGAGGGATTATTATTAGGCGTGTGGAGTAAAGAAACTTGCCCAAGGTTTCACCCTGCCTGGAATTGAACTCAGGTCTCTCGCTTGCAAAAGCGAGTGCTCTAACCACTGAGCTACAGGACTCTATACAGAAGCAGGAACAAAAAGCGATTAAAATAACCAAGCATGAATCATAAAGGAACATAGCAATAAATGCAAAGCTACCCAAAAATATATATAACTGGTCAGGGGGGAAGTTAGAAAATGACTGTCCTGTTTGCCAACAAATAAACAGTGACTATACTTGACAGAGTTCTTCTCTGTGAAACACTTTGAAACTTCCAACCACTTATATCAAATGCAGGAATTATTTATAAGAAACCCAACAGGAATTGAAACTGAAGATACATAGGAAACAGTAAAACATAGCATTCTGAAGCAGGAATTACAATATAATATAATTCACCTTTCATATTGGGAGGATGTCTCAAGAGTGCTTTACGGTGCTGGCAGGACATCCAAGCTGGAGATGGAAGCAAATGGAGGTGTGGAGGGGAAAGATGACCAAAAGTGCAGTCAAAGAGGTATGTTTTAAGATGTACCCTGCAGATCAGACCAGAATTTTTTTAATATTAATGTTCAATCAACTGTTTAATAAGGTTAAAAAGTTTTGTTCCAATTTTGCAGGCTGCCCGAGGAATGTTTCAACACACTGTTGTAGCAATTATTTTATGCAACTATATAGCCTGCCAAGTTTTTCAAATTTTGTGCATTCATCCATTTAACTTATGGTCATACTTACTTTCACAACGCACAGTGTATGTAAAAACATTGCACAGTCACTTTAAACCAATTTTATGTTACTTTGGGCATGAGGCTTTTTTTAAAAAAAAGGTGATGTAGAACCTCTGCTGTGCTTCTCCTGTATAAGCTCCACTCTGCAAAGATGGTTTTATGGCTCATGCTCAATACTCATCTCTCTTTTCCCCTCCCCCCCTCTCCTTAAATGGACATGTCAACCCTCCTCGTTCTTTTTCCCCGTCTGAAGACAATTCAATTGGTAAAAGAGGTAAATGATTCTGGACTATCTGGTAGAAGAGGGAAGGGCAAGTTTTCATTCTCCCTTTATATTGAAAATATTTTATTGCTGTGACTATTAAACAGGCAGAAAATGCAGTAATTATTCATTACAATAATTCCTATGAAACACTCTCGAGACATCTCGACAATGTTATTACGAATTGCCTTACAGGGCATCAAATTACAAGGATGATTATTATATTATTATTTATAAATTGTTATTAGCTACGTTATTAAATTGTATTGATTGTTATTATTATTTAAAGAAACACTAGGGAAAGAAAGAAATCCCTGCTCAACCCATGAGCACCAGTTTCAAGCCCTACAGGTTATGCTTGCATTTTGAATTTCGAGTGAAGATAGAGGTTATCAAGACACATTCCTTCCATTTGCATGTGGACGCTTCAATGTATCTAACTGTTCATTGCATTACTCATGTCGTACGGCAACATTCTGCAAGGTTGCATCGCTGAGGTCAGGGCTTATGACATGTCAGGAAGGATAAGTACCAAGGGAGTGATTAATAGATTCAGTGTGTGAAAAACATACTGCCAACTGAAAAACTTCACAGAGCCTCCCTGTAGCAAAAGAAGCTGCAAAAAAACACTGTAACCTTAACTCTTTCCTCCACAAAGAGCTTCAAATGCCTTTGCAATCGCCCCCTTCCCCCAAAGGGCCCAGAAATTGGCCGATATTTCCCAGCCATAAAACACCTCAAAACACATCAGTGGTAAAGCCAGGGGAAACTGTTCTGCAGTTTCTCTGATCTAAATAGCATGATAACTCCCTGGCTCAACTGGTAGCACTCCAGCTTCTGAGTCACAAGTTTGAGGGTTCAAGCCTTGGAACTCATTCTAGACTGACCCTCCAGTGGTGCTGGGGGTGTGCTGCATTGGCAGAGGTATCGTTCTTTGGATGAGACTTTGAATGAGATTCTGTCTGTCTGTTCAGGTAGTCATTAAAGATCCCATGGCACTGTTTGAAAAGAGAAGAGAATTTCTCCTTGTATCCTGGCCAACAAACCCACAAATAAAATTAGTCATTCACTTCACTGCTGCTTGTGCGCAAATAGGTGTACAATCCTGGCTAATAATCCCTCAAATAAAAAACTGGTCATTCACCACCATGGCTGTTTGTGGGACACTGCTGTGCAATTTGCTACCGCATTTCTCTATAAAACACAGTGATTACATTTTATACTAAATCCTGTAACTTGCTTTGAGATGTCCTCCCGGTTTGAAAAGCGCTATATCAAATGCAAGGATTATTACTATTATGATTATTATTATTCATAAACATTTAGTGGTTTCAATGGGGATGACTAAAGTGTATATAAAAAAGTGTAGGTTACCTCTTAATTTACAAAGCTGTTTGGTGAAGGAGTTTTCCTGTGTTAAGGTACCAGTCTCCTGTTCTCGATAAGATCACTCAAACCCCATGATACTGCTTCCCTCTTCTGGCTTTTCTTCATCTGCAATACATCAGCAGCAACATCACTCTAAGTTAATATTTGGATAAGGCAACGAGAAATATTTATGAAATGATCTCTCAACAATCCAAGTGTGCACAAGCAGAAGCTCAAACAGATGACTCCAAATGAATGGCTGTACAGTATCAATGGGATCATTTCCGTAATCCATATCAAGTGCAGAGGTTTAATAATAACATATGGGAATGTATTTCCTCCACAGTCTACCTCATCAAATGTGTTTTCCCAAAACTCAAAATCCATTACATTGTTGGCCCTTTTATTCAAGTAATTTCTCCAGCACTAAAATTTCCCTTCTTTATTGTTTGTTGAACAACAACAAAATTACATTTATAATGCGCCTTTCACGTTGGGAGGACGTCCCAAGGCACTGGACAGACAGAGTTATGGACACAAGCTGGGGTCAGGGAGGGTGGAGGGTAGGGGGGAAGAAGGGAGATCGAAAGCACGGTCAAAGAGGAGGGTCTTGAGATGGGTCTTGAAGGTGGCAAGGGAGGGGACGAGGTGGAGGGACTGCGGGATGGAGTTCCAGAGAGCGGGGGCAGAATGGCAGAAGGCCCGTCCGCCAATAGTGGGGCGAGCGAGGTGGCGGACTTGAAGCGAGCAGGATGGTAGGGGGTTAGGAGGTCGCAGAGGTAGGGGGGAGCCAGACCATGGAGGGTTTTGACGATGAGGACCAGGATCCTGAACTGTATCCTCTGTGTGATGGGAAGCCAGTGGAGTTGGGCAAGGATGGGGGTGATAGGGTCGCGGAGCCTGGTGCAGGAGAGGACACGGGCTGCAGAGTTCTGGATGATCTGCAGCCTGTGGAGGGAGGAGTTGGGGAGGCCGACAAGCAATGAGTTTGCATAGTCGAGCCTCGATATAATGAAGGCCTGTATGAGGGTTTTGGAGGCCTGCGGTGTGAGATAGTGGCGAAGCCAAGCAACATTGCAGAGGTGGAGGAAGGTAGAGCGGGTCATGGATAGTTGAGGGTCAAACAGGACACCAAGGTTCTGTACTGGCTTAGCAAATTGGAGTGTGCAACCACGGATGGTGATGCTGTCAGCACCTGAGGTGAGGAGTCGCTGACGGGAGACAATCAGGAGAGCCTCGGTCTTGTTGACATTCAACTAAAGAAAGTTAGCTCTCATCCAGGACTTGATGTCCGACAAACATTCAGTCAGTTCTTTTTACACACTTGCTAAAACAATAATACCCTGGCGGCGTGGTGTGGGGGGGGGGGGGAAATGCACTGATGTTCTACTGAGCCGTCAGACTATAAAGCTGCACAGATTGGAGCTGTGACAAAGGTGTGAGAACTGGCTTTAGCATCACTGTGGCAGAGACAAGAAAATCCTTGTTGATTGCTCTCCAGTGTCCCCTGGTGTTGAATGTCAGACAGGGGCTATTTCAAGTGAGGACTGTGATTCTTCCCCTTTCCTTCTTGCCAAGAGTGTTACTAACTGAGTCAGGCTGACACCTTTGGCCAAGACTCTGGAGGGCTGCAGCACTTTTGAGGGGTTGGGGGGCGGATGGGGGGGAAGTAATAGAAATTAAACAATGATAATAAATGGCAATAGTGTGGTCTCGCAGCTCCAAGTTGCTGAGTGCTTGGGATTTCAGCAAAAGCTAAGCTCCCGTCTCTGGAGGTGTCCAGTACTCAGACGTGCGTGTGTTGTTCAGCCGGTTTCAATATGCCTCTGCCAGACTGCATGGAGAATCATGTGGAAGTGAGGAGTCACATCGTGGAGAAGCCTAAATCAATACATTGAGGGATTAGCAGAAATAATAACATTAAACTCAATCACCAGAGTGAACACGTGCTGCAATACAGCAGAGATCTGGAGGTGCCCACCACACACACAGCTTTCAGTCCACTGGTAGGCATGGTACACTGTTGCTCTCTGATCACTCGGGCATGTACCAGAGAGCAAAGCAGGGCCAAGCAATCAGACCAAGCCAGCCCAGCCCAGCCTAGGCCAGCCCAAGTGACTTACACATCCTGCAGTTGTGGATGCTGGTTTCAGCAAATCCCAGGAGCTGCCCTGTCATCAAGTATAATGTTAGTTAACAAGTCCCAGTCAATCAAATGAGAGATTCAACCCAATGCAATGTTTCTATTAAATTATGCTAAAATGTCTGCAAAAATCCTCACAGCGCTGCCCCCAGCATTATACCGATGTCCCAGCCTAGCATGTGAGTTCAAAATCCCAATGTGAGGCTTGAGGGCTCCAAACTGATGGCAGAATAAAGATGTAGTTCAGTACATGGGAGATCACTGGAGGAAGACCTCATAAAGAACAAGCGGAAATGAATGCGACTCTGGAGTAAAAGTTGAGGTATTCCACACAGTCAATTCACTTTATAGATATCCTGTGAAGTCCTTTGAGACGTCTTAACAACACAATAAGGCACTATATCAAATGCAAAGATTGTTATTATTTTTAAATTAAAGCCGTTGCAAACTTGCTAAGGAACAGTGTATTAAACATATAGTAATGTGGAGTCCTGTAGCTCAGTGGTTAAAGCACTCGCTTTGCAAGTGAGAGACCTGAGTTCAATTCCAGGCAGGGCGAAACCTTGGGCAAATTTCCTTACTCCACACACCTAATAATAATCCCTCCAAAACCAAAACAATAATAAATTGGTCATTTTCAATCTACGACTGTTTGTGGAACATTGCTGTGCGCAATTGGCTGCCGCGTTCGCCCACAAATATACAGTCAATTCACTTTACAGGGTGTTCTGTGAAGCGCTTTGGGAAGTACTCCCGATGTGAAAAGCGCTATATCAAATGCAAGGATTATTATTATTATTATTATTAATCTCACTGGAATTTTCTTGGTCCTTTAAAATCCTGGTTTTATGCAGGCATTGAATGTTTAATTACTGTGTCCCACTTTGTCCAAACATGCTCTAACCAGCTTCTCACACCATTTATTTATAATATGGCATTGCCGGCGCAAACTGACACTGCCATCTCCTCCCCCTTTGTGTGGTAGTTTATTCAAGTATTGTAGTTTATTATGCCACCTGCTCTGCAATGGTGTATTCTTGATCCATACATATTTAAGCAATAAATATTTTCCTCGAGAATTTCTTTAAAAACAAAGCAGGGCTCCCTCTGCCTCCTCGTCCCCCTTGACCTCTCTGCTGCTTTCGACACAGTCGACCATTCTATCCTCATTCATTGCCTCTCCTCTCACCTCAACCTCCACGGCGCTGTCCTTGATTGGTTCAGATCGGACCTCTCAAACCCCCTGCACTTCATCTCCTCAAATGGCTTCTCCTCTAGCCCCTGGATTGTCTCGTGCGGTGTTCCTTGGGGCTCTGTCCTTGGTCCCCTCCTCTTCAACATCTATATGCTCCCCCTCGGTGACATCATCCACAGACATGGGGTCAACTTCCACATGTATGCGGGTGACACCCAACTCTATCTCTTTGCCTCCACCCTTGACTCCAGGACCACTGCTGTGCTGACAGAATGTCTGTCAGACATCAAGTCCTGGGTGAGAGCTAACTTTCTACAGTTGAACGTCAACAAGACTGAGGCTCTCCTGATTGGCTCCCGTCAGCACCTCCTCAACGCAGATGACAGTATCACCATCCATGGTTGCACACTCCACCTTACTAAGCCAGTCCGGAGCCTTTGCATCTTGTTTAACGCTCAACTATCCCTTCTACCCCACATGATAATAATCCCTCCAAAACCAAAAACAATAATAAATTGGTCATTTTCAATCCACGACTGTTTGTGGGACATTGCTGTGCGCAATTGGCTGCCGCGTTCGCCCACAAATATACAGTCAATTCATTTTACAGTGTGTTCTGTGAAGCGCTTTGGGACGTCCTCCCGACGTGAAAAGCGCTATATCAAATGCAAGAATTATTATTATTATTATCATTATTCGCGCCATGAACCACTCTGCCTTCCCCCACCTCTGCGATGTCGCCCGGCTTCGCCACAGAGAGGATACAGAGAGGATACAGTTCAAGATCCTGATTCTCAACTTCAAAGCCCTCACCACCTTCAAGATCCTCCTCTTCGAATATGCTTTTGATCTCCCTGCTTCCCCCCCTGCCCTCTCCCCTCCCCGATCCCGACCCCCAGCTCGGGTCCAAAACTCTGTCTGTCCAGCACCTTGAGAAGTCCTCCCGACATGAAAGGCGCTATATAAATGTAATTTTGTTGTTGTTGATAATAGCATCCATGACACCATTAATTCAGTGAACCTAATCCAGCCCCCTGTCTTTTTCTTAAAGGGACATTATTGTCTCCCCACAAATTTATTGTTCTTTTTAGAGAGCCCCTGGCAAAGCAACAACAAAATTACATTTGTATAGCGCCTTTCACATTGGGAGGATGTCCCAAGGCGCTGGACAATCAATGTTTCGGACCCGAGCTAGGGTCAGGATCGGGGTGGGTGGAGGGCAGTATGAGAAGGAGGGCCACCGAAGGCACGGTCGAAAAGGACAGTCTTGGGATGGATCTTGAAGGAGGCAAGGAAGAGGGAGAGGTGGAGGGACTGCAGGTTCCAGACGATGGGGGCAGAGTGGCAGAAGGCCTGCCAGTCAATGATGGGGCGGGCGAGGCAGGGGACATGAAGGAGGATGGGGTTCTGGATGGGATTCTGTTTACTGGATGGGGTTAATCAATTAGCTCCCCTCGCTCAACAACAATAAATTGCACTTATATAGGATGTCCGAAAGCGCTGGACAGTCAAGGGTTTGACCCGAGTTGCAAATTGGAGTTGAGAGGGGTGCAGGCCAGGGGAGTGGTGGGAAGATGACCAAAGGTATGGTTTCCCTCCCCTTGTGTAGTTCCTAGGTGACATGACCTAGTTTAGCCCCTATCTTTCCTTTCATAGGGCCCTTCCAATGCCACCATGTAATTCCACTGCTTCCCACTTGCTAGCGAGTTTGCATATGCCTTCCCCTGAAATGTCTGAGTAACCATCCCCATCATAAGCTAGTATTAGCTTGTCCAATGTTTGTCTCTTGAAATCTCAAGCCCAGTGCCTGCTGATCTGGTCTTTAGACCACTGGCTTGCACAAATTCCTAACCGTGTAGTACAAGAGAATTAAACTACCACCAACAAAGATACAGGTGTCTATCTTCAAGGTTCTGTTGAGTTTATTGCCCCATTAGACCCGTAGAAAAGGCATTCCCCAAGGTATTTTACATTTACTGTGACAGATCAGTGATAATCAGTGCTCATTCCCAATTCTCACTCCCAAAGCTCCAGTTGTGCTTTACTCTGCAGTCTGGAAAGCTATTTAGGTATAAACCATCTGGTCCAAATTTCTTCTCCTCGAGTGAGATATTTTTCCTTAATTTCACACTGGTGGGTGGCGCATGGTTGCAATAGTGATTGACCAGTTAGGTTGTGTAAGCCTAGGAAGGTCATCGCATGGAGACCGTCTGTCCTTTCAATATCAGTTAAGTTAAATAAAGAACGGAGATGCCACTTTGTAGTAAATAAAAAATAATAATCCTTGCATTTATGATAATTCTTATAATAATCCTTGCATTTGATATAACGTCTTATCATGTCATTGAAATATCTCAAAGTGCTTCACAGAGTATACTGTAAAGTGAATTGACTGTATTTTGTGGGCGAAAGGCAGCAGCCAATTGCACAAGACAGTGTCCCACAAACAGTCGTAGATTTAGTGACCAAGGTGTTTTTTNGAGGGATTATTACCCGCGGAAAGTAATTCACCAATTGACTAACAACCAGGTTCCTACTTAACACTAGGTAAACAGAAGGCCTCTCTTTTGTGAGGCGAGCGCTCTAACTTAGCATGACTTACTTCTGAAGACTAAAAAGAGTAATTAAAGGAACCCTTGGCAGTTATGTCTTTGGGATGAGATGTTAAATCAAGCTCCCATCTGCCTGTTCAGGTAAGGTTTAATGATCTTGAAGCACTATTCATAAAAAGAAGGGAACTTCAATTGGTTATTCATCTCATATTTATTTGTAAGAGCTTGTTAGTGCAAAAAGGTTACCCTATTTGCCTATAAAAACAGTTAATGTACCCAATAGTAATGCTTAGAAATATTTCAATTTGGTAATATGTAGTACAGTAAAACTCACATAAGTCGTATCAATCAGGACTATAACATTTAAATGACTTACACGAAGTCCGAGTTATAGGCAAACTTGTATAAGTAGTATAAAATACAATTTAATCAATAATTTACACTGCGTACATGTCACTTTATGGGGCTAGTAAGTGTGCAAGCGGTGATGGATGAAGACTATGTTTCCCGCAATTCAATGCATCTATCGCCGCATAGGCATTTAGTGGTAGGCGCTGGAATTGCATTGAATCACAGGAAATTGAGTTTTTCTGCACATGCGTCGATGGATCAAGATTCCGTTTCCCGCATTTCAATGTTTCAATGCAGCCGGGCAGTAAATTCACATGCGTTAACAGCAAATACGTCATTTCCCGCGACTCAAGGCCTCCAGTATGTGTGGGAGTAATGGGGGTTAGCAGAGTGGCATTACATGTTAGGAGATGATTAATACCAGCAATGAAATCTAAGTGGTTTTGATAGGAAACTGAATGGGTGAATGTACGACTTAGGTGATTATACAATTTATGAAGAGTAGACTTATAAGCAAGTTTTACTATATTAAAATGAATTGCTTCCTTCCTTTTCCCTTCTATGCATGCTATGTTAGATGTCGTCGCCTTTGGAAAAGGTCAACGTAACAATATGAAACCATCTGAGTTAGGTGATGCCCCTGTCAGTCAATATGGGATACTTCTACATGCCTGAGGACAGCAGGTGAGGTGCATGTATCAATGTGAACAATCGAGAGCAGTTTCAAGCTATCGTGAGTCTTGTTACTAAAGTTTAATAATGGAGGTGTATCGTGATGCGCTTCTAAATGTGATTCCTTAATAAGAAATTCCATTAGAATTCTTATTGAGCCTGGCAAATTCCACCCCAGAACTATAATATAATAATAATAATCTCTAGATTTGATATATCTTCATCACATTAGATTTATCACATCAAAATATTTCAAAGTGTTTCATAAACTTTTTTTATATAGTGTAACTGCAGTTACTCTATTTGTAAGCGAATAAATACATCCAATTTGCACATGATGTCCCAGAGACAGTCATGAAGTAAAAATGCCAATTTTTTGTCTGGAGGATTATTGGCCAGGAGACCAGGAGAAAGCTTTGCTGTTTCCAAATAGTGAAACAGAATATTTAACGCCCACCTGAACAGGTAGTCAGGACTTCGGTATAATAATAATATTAATAATAATCCTTGCATTTGATATAGCGCCTTATTACTTTGTTTAGACATCTCTAAGTATTTCTTAATAGAACTTTTTAATAAGGAATTTAAATCACCTACAAGGGGGCTCTTATTGGTAATTGGAATTATGTCATGCTGACTTCTCAAAGACGTATCACTTCCAGAATATACTGTAAAGTGAATTGATTGTATATTTCGTAGGGAAACGCGGCAGCCAATTGCGCACAGTGACCACATTTTTGGGGGGCGGAGAGCAATTATTATTCCCTTCAGAAAGCGATCAGCCAATCGACTAACAACCAGGTTCCTACATACAATAAGGTAAACAGAGGCGTGTGGACTAAGGAAACTTGCCTAAGGTTTTGCCCTTCCCAGGAATCAAACCCTGTCCTGTCACTTGCGAGGTGAGTGCTCTAACCAATATGCTACAGGACTGCAGAATAGTTAACTCCAAGGGGAAGCGAGGACCACACAAACACTATGGGCTATATGACCCCTTTCAATGCTGTAAGCTCAATATCTCATCTGAGGGACGACACCTCTGACAATCCAATGCTCCCCGCACCCACCCACCCATCACCAGGACTGCACTGAAATATCAGCCTAGACGGTGCTTTGAAAGAAATATTCCAACAAATATCTCTGTATTTTTCATATATAGGTGGGATGTATGGAACTCTCAGTTTTGATTTGGTTAAACGTGGTGATGGTTTTCTGCAAGTGTCGGACACCCGGCTGACCAAAAAAAAAGAGGAGAACCCATGGGCCAGCATGACATAATTACAATTACCAATAAGAGTCCCCTTTTAGGTGATTTAAAGTCCTGTTAAAAAAAACAAATTAGACCCTCATTTATTGCAACAGAATACCATTCCATCACTAAGCTTGTAATGTCACAAAGGGTCCTGCTTTTGAATTGCCAGCTTACGAGTTGTGGTGAGTTAGCAGGAAGTGACTGCAAGAGAATGAAGAAAATGTTAATGTTTCAATGCTGTTTTCAAATTTCTCTTATTTCATTTGTATTCATCCATCAACTCATTCCATCTCGCCCGTGCAAATGAGATACTGGTCCTATTATCAGTCTCAATTACAGGCACAAGAAATCGCAGGGGCATTGCAGTAATGAATTCATTCTGTCTTCACTAAAGAGAAGTTTTGTCTTTTTAATTTTTGTTTCATCCCAAAGCAGAACAATCCGACCAAATTATAAAACAAATAATGTATTTTCTCCTCTATTACTCCATGCCACTGAGAGAGCTGAAACGACACACTAACAACTCATTATTAATCAGGAGAACACTTGCAGCTGCTTCTGCCAACTCTTTATTGTGCCATCTGTTCACATCAGCAACCAACACGACCCAACAGAGAGTGTTGACTAAACAAGCAGCATCTATTGTGCCAAATCATTGGTGTAAGCACTCAGATCATTCTTCCAGGAAAAAGACTCATTGGGGGCTATTTTCCACTGATCAGTAAATCTACTGTAATTGGCAAAGAGGGCTTCTAGTGGGAAAATCCCATCCTAAGTATACACTGTTGAGATCTGTCAATTTATTAACAAGGGTGAACTAACTCCAATTTAGTCAAAATCAAAAGGTAGAGTTAGACCGGATTGAAGCCGTTTTCTTTTACTCAACTTCAAACAACCAAAAACTGTGCACGATTGGCTGCCGTGTTTCGCCCACAAAATATACAGTAAATTCACTTTACAGTATATTCTGTGAAGCGCTTTGAGACATCTCGATGATGTAATAAGGCGCTATATCAAATGCAAGGATTATTATTATATTATTATAACATACGGAAGGGAAGCTGGGTCAAGGGAAACCCAGCTCTAATTAAAAACTGACCTGACTTTCCTTCTTTTTAATTAGTGTCTTATGGCCAATTCACTGTTGTAAGCACTCAGATGTTCTCATGGTGCAGGACACTACCAAAGTTGAAAAGAGTTGGTGAAACATCAGAACCATAAAATCACAACACTTTCAGCAATGAAGGAGGTCATCCAGCCCATTATTTCTACACAGTCCACCTAATTACAGGACTGCCTATAAGCAGCGGTGGGCACATCTTGGCAAACTGTTCAAGCCATTAGGCTGAAGTGCAAGCAAGGTTGCGACTAGTGATCTCCGTGATGGGGAGCATGTCTCCTCAGCTGTCTAGCCACTTGCATTGTCTGCCTTGAACAATCTGGCAGCTACAGCAATATTTTCTAATATATTGATGTTCTTTGGAATGCAGGATGCTTCAAAGTCAAACACATTACCTTATTATGGCTTTGCTAATGAAACCAGACTGTTTGGATTTATTTGCTGGAAAGATTACTACAATACAAAGAGGAGTCTTGGCTTATTCGATTAACAAACTGTGGTTTTAATGGATAATTGGAAATTGTTGGGATTATGTGTCCTGTTTATAAAAGGAACAACTCCAAGATGTTCTACTTGAAAAGGAACAAGGGTCACAGATGAAATGCAAAACTGTCAGAACATATAGGATCTCCAAGTGAAGGGTGTTTATGATAATGGTTACTTGAAGCAGTTCCATTGATACATATACAGTGAAATCTGTCTTCAGGAGAATGGGCCAAAGTGACCTTCGTATAAGGGTGGCCTCTGAGTAAGGGTTTGTTGATGTGTGAACACATGCTGAAAGGGCTGTGCCAGGTGGTTATTATCAGGGGATGGTTGCTGAATGGAAGTGGTTGCTTGAACAGGTTTAACTGCTAACACTGCCCTCCACCCCTCCTGATCCCAACCCCCACATCCTTGACTGTCCAGCACTTTGGGCCGTCCTCCAGACGTAATTTGTTGTTGTTGACTATAGATACACACACAGGAAGGAGCGATAAAAGGCCCTGAGATCCATCAACTACATTCCTGAAAGAGTTTGATCCCACTCTATCTCCATTGCAATGTATTACCACCACATCTCTCGTGGTGCTGGTCACTCAGTCCCTCCTGGGCAAATAATATATAACCATTTCAGAAAAGGAGCTGGTCCAAGCTTAGTTTTCCCTAAAGAGTAATATTACTAATAATCCTTGCATTTGATATAGCGCCTTATTGGGGCTTTGAGACGTCTCGAAGCTCTTCAAGGATAAATATTGTCAAATGGATTCACTGTATATTTTGTGGGCAAAATGCAGCAGCCAATTGCACACAACAGTGTCCCACAAACAGTTGTATATTCTTTTTTGAGAGACTATTTCCCCCGGCAAGCGATCCGCCAATCGACTAAAAAACAGGTTACCATTTACTCTTAGATAAACAGAGTCGTGTGGAGTAAGAAAACTAATGTTTTGCCACACCCGGGAATCAAGCCCGGGTCCTCTCACTTGCTAGGCGAGAGCGCTAACCACTATGCTATAGGATTACACGAGTATGTGCCAATTGACAACGTATTGATGCCAATAATGTTGTTATGCCAGGAACATCAACCATGAAGCACAATTCCTCCTGTACCTTACAAATTGTTCAATCCTGAAGCTACTCTAAACGCACTGATTATGTATATGGATATAAATTTATATCATACAGTAAGACTGCCTGAATGATGGAGTTAGACTGAAGCATATGCTGCACTGCCTTTTACTTAGCAGCAAGTGTAATTTATCAATTCTCATGGGCACAATTAAAGCTATATAAAAAAATATTTGGGCCAAACTCCGGTGAGAAGACAGCCATATCATACTGCTGCAGAAATACTCATCTCACGGATAGAGAGTGCACAAAATAACAATGACAAAGAGTAAATCAGATTCTCTTCCTACTGAATAAATGTGAGCCTAGCTCAGTTGGTAACACTCTCGCCTCTGCATCAGAAGGTTGTGGTTGAAGCCCCATATTGGTCCTCTGAACATACAATCTAGGCTAACATTTAAGTGTAGTGCTTGCGGTGTTGGATGAGACGTTAACCAAGTTCCTGTCTGCCTGTTCAGGTGGACATTAAAAATCCCATGGCACTATTTTAAAAGAGAACTGCTTAACTATTTTAAAAGAGAAATCCCCTAAATAAAATTGGTCCATGGCTGTTTGTGGGACACTGCTGTGCACAAACTGGCTGCCACGATTCGCCCACAAAATACACAGTCAATCCACTTTACAGTATATCCTGTAAAGCGTTTTGAGATATCTCGACGACGTGATAAAGCAATATGAAATACAAGGAATATTATTACCATTATCCTTTAAATGTGCATTGAATAATCCATGTGGACTGAGGGGAACCTTAGTAGGAGAACAGGTCCACAGAGTTCTTAGATATGACCTTTGTCCCCTCTAATCTACATGTTCTTCTATAGGGAGACAACCTCCAGGGGAAGAGATGAATCATAGACTCATGGGATGAAAATTGTGATGTTTCCTAGCAGATGTGTGGAGCAAAATTCCATCTAGGTCTAGATTTACTCTGTTTATGTAACAATTCAGAGTGGCCATAGTTTGGCAAATTCTTAAATACGACCATAATTTTGAAGTTGTTTGTTCCTAAGTTCTTTCAAGAAGAAACAGAAAAACAAATTCAAAGTTAAGACCGAATTTTCGTCAATTTTCCAAATTCTGAATGCTCTAAAATGCTACACAAATAGGGTAAACCTAGGCGCAGATGGAATTTCTCCTCACAAATCTGTTAAAGAAACACTGCAGTTTCTGATGATTAGTAAACATTGAACCACCTGAACCACTGCCATCCTCACCGACTTAGAGAGAATGGTTGAACATTTCAGCACTGCTATCACGGTTGATGACTGTGCTGCTTTTGCATTTCAGTGCTGCTTCATGGGACATCAGAACAAAGTTTGGTCACTCAATCCACGATTGTTTGTGGGACACTGCTGTGCGCAATTGGCTGCTACGTTTCGCCCACAAAATACATAGTCAATACTTTTCAGGATATTCTGTGAAGTGCTTTGAGATATCTCAACAATGTGATAAGGCACTGTATCAAATGCAAGGATTATTATTATTATTAAAGTCGACTTAAAACGGTTTCCCAGAGAACAGCATTGATAATCGCTTCACCACTTCATAGAAAAGAGTCTATCAGCACAGCACTCCACCAAGATTGCAGGATAATCAGCCTAGACTTTGAACTCAAGTCCTGTTCACAAGATTAGTTTAGATAACAAAAGCCCTTCGGCCCATCTGATCTTGTGTGTGCACAATTGGCTGCCACGTTTCGCCCACAAAATATAGTCAATTTACTTTACAGTATATTCTGTGAAGCACTTTGATATGTCTTGAAGACATGATAAGGCACTATATCAAATGTCAGGATCAGTACTATTATTATCTTTCCACAATACCCACCCTACAGTCCTCCCATCACAACATTAAGCTGCTTATTAAAGTAGTTTGTTGTTATGGTCATCCTTCCTGGCAACCTATTTCAGTCGTTAATTACCCTCCCTTAAAAGAAAACCTTCCTGGTATCTGTCCTGAAGTTGCCCTTTACAACTCTAAACGTATGTCCTTTTGTTCCATTGTCTCCAGCTTCTTGGGACATCCTCCCGACGTGAAAGGTGCTATACAAATGTAATTTTGTTGTTGCATCCAAAGTGTAGACCAGGATTTACTTTTTCCATTCCATTTAAAATGTTATATCCCTCTTGAGGAGTTTGAAGTTGCAACCTGCTGAGCCAGAGATGAGAGTGCTTCTGTCAAGTGAGCCAAGTCCTCATGCTATATACTGCATGACTATTTAAAGCAGTTTCTGCATAAAATCAACACTAAAAGTACATTATAATTCCTGGTTAAGTGACATGAATTGGATTCCAGGAGGTGGTTTCAGAGCTAAATTGATGAGAATGTCTGGACTGTAACTCCAGTTTTATTGCAGCCAATTGCAAAATGTGAGATTAAAAATTCCTGGGCAGTGCTTTGCACTACCCTTTAGGTTTTTAGCATTAATAGAGACCCAGTCATTCTCTCAGTTGTTTTATAACTTAATAAAACTGACTGTCATTTGGCACTGCAGAGCAGAGCTGTTCAGAAGCATAGAAATCAACTTTCCTTGATCTCACAAGATCACAAGAGAGGTTCTGATGAAGCAGACCCTTCTATTCTTTGAAGAGAAGGGAGTTTCTTACAGTGTCCTGGCCAATAATCCCCCATAACAACGACAACAAATTTACATTTGTATAGCGCCTTTCACATTGGGAGGACGTCCCAAGGCGCTGGACAGTGAGTGTTTTGGACCCGAGTTAGGGGTCGGGATTAGGGTGGGGGGGGCAGGGGGGAAGCAGGGTGATCTTAAGCACGGTCGAAGAGGAGGGTTTTGAGATACGTCTTGAAGGAGGCAAGGGAGGAGACGAGGCAGAGGAACAATGGGATGGAGTTCCAGAGGGTGGGGGCAAAGTGGCAGAAGGCCCATCCGCCAATGGTAGGGCAGGCGAGGCGGAGGACATGAAGCAGGCCGGAGCCCGCTGAACGGAGGGAGCTGGAAGGATGGTAAGGGGTTAGGAGGTCACAGAGGTAGAGGGGAGCGAGGCCTTGGAGGGCTTTGAAGATGAGGACCAGAATCTTGAACTGTATCCTCTGTGTGATGGGAAGCCAGTGGAGTCAGGCGAGGATGGGAGCTATAGGGTCACGGAACCTGGAACGGGGGAGGACACGGGCTGCAGAGTTCTGGATGATCTGTAGCCTGTGGAGGGAGGAGTTGGGGAGGCCGACAAGCAAGGAGTTTGCATAGGCAAGCCTGGATGTTATGAATGAATGTATGAAGGTTTCGGCGGCCTGTGGCGTGAGACAGTGGCAGAGCTGGGTGATGTTGCAGAGGTTGGGAAGGCAGAGGGTGTCATGGCATAGATGTGGGGTAGAAAGGATAGTTGAGGGCCAAACAAGACACCAAAGTTCCGGACTGGCTTTGTAAGGTGGAGTGTGAATCCATGGATAGCGATGATGTCAGTGCCTTAGGTGAGGAGGCACTGATGGAAGCCAATCATGAGAGTCTCGATCTTGTTGACCTTCAACTAAAGAAAGTTAGCTCCCATCCAGGACATTCTGTCAGGACAGCAGTGGTCCTGGAGTCAAGGATGGAGACAGAGAGGTACAGTTGGGTGTCATCCATAGACATGTGCAAGTTGATCCCATGTCTTTGGATGATGTCACCAAGAGGGAGCATATAGATATTGAAAAGGAGGGGACCAAGAACAGAGCCCTGAGGAATGCCGAATGAGACGGTGAGGGGGCTAGAGGAGAAACTGTTTGTGGAGATGAAGTGGAGGTGGTGTGAGAGGTACGATCTGATCCATTCAAGGACAGAACCATGAAGGTTCAGATAAGAGGAGAGGAGGTGGATGAGCATAGCGTGGTCAATGGTGTCAAAATAACTATTCCATGGCTATTTGTGGGACATTGCTGTTGCGCAACTGGCTGCCATGTTTTGCCCACAAAATACAGTCAATCCACATTACAGTATACTCTA
Source organism: Callorhinchus milii (assembly GCF_018977255.1). NCBI lineage: Eukaryota > Metazoa > Chordata > Chondrichthyes > Chimaeriformes > Callorhinchidae > Callorhinchus > Callorhinchus milii. The sequence continues at coordinate 31,230,594 of NW_024704742.1, read as the reverse complement.
TGAAGCTCTTTGAGATGTCTCAACCACATGATAAGGTGCTATATCAAATGTAAGGATTAATATTATTAATCTTATCTTTCCTGAAAACACATCTGCCATTATGTGTGACAAATTTCAACTGGGTCTAGATTATCACTGGCATAGAAAGAAGTGAGGACATATTGCATTACCAGCCTCCATCACTCTCTGACAGATACTAAAGATGTGACTAACCTCTGAAATAGTCACTCAGGAGAGAGCAAAACTAATAACAGTTTTTATAGAGTAAAAATTCCCTTTTGTAAAATAAATTTTCTTTATCTGTTGCAGCCACATAATGATGTGTGACTCTTCTATTTTCTTCCGTTCTGCTCAAGCCAAACAAAGAAAAATTGTGTTTGACGTAAATATGATCCCAGGTGACACAAAGAGCAATTACACATTTTAATTCTGAATTAACGGATGTCATTTCCTTAATTGGCTTTTCACAGTGATTACATGAAAGCCATTCAAAATGAGCATATTGGACCTCAACAGAGTGATCATGATAACATTTACTTGGTAATAGCATCAGGCAAGAGTTGACCATCAGTCCACCAAATCTACCTATCTAAATATAGTCACATAGTCTGAGCTGGCACTCCAGCGGAGTGCTGAAGACATTCTGCAATGTCGGGGGTGATATTGTTGAGGTGAGACATTAAACCGATTGTCCCATCTGCCTGTTCTTATGGACATTAAATCTCCCATAGCACTTTTAGGAAAGAGAAGGGAGTTTCTCCAGATACAGTATAACCTGTGAAGTGCAGAGTATATTCTGTGACGCCTTGACAATGTGATAACAACAAATTACAATTGTACAGCGTGTCGGGAGGACGTTCCAAGGCGATAAGGTGCCATATCAAATGTAAATGTAAGGATTATTATAATTATCTACAAAAAATTCTTTCCTTCTGACTCCAAACAAAATAACGGTAAATCCTTTCCACTGGCAGGAAGATGTCCATTTCCTTTTTTAAACCTTTCTGGTTTCTTGCTCTACCAATTGGAACATGCCTTGTTCTTGAACTCGATACGTGGCAAAAAAAAAAGATCTGAACCCAAATCTTCCAAAACTTCAAAATATTAACAATTTGTACCTATATAGCATCTTTCATATACTTAACCGTCTTAAAGCACTTCACAAAGATGGACTGGAAATTGTTGGAAATAGGGCTAAATAACTCCATCAAGTCAACAATAACTTGCATGTAGCACCCTTCATACAGGATAACGTCTCAGAGCGTTGTACAGTGGTGAGTCTCCCTCGGTCTCCTCCATTCATGAGAATGGTTCTGGAGTGACCAAATTCCTCTGTCCCATAAGGTCTGGAATAGCCTAAGACCTCAAAGTGGCACAAGAATTACTTGGGGAGAGAAGGTGAATTTTTCTGTGATTCGCAATGTTAAGGTAAAAATACAAGTAGAAATGGGAACGAACAATTTAACGATCACACCGTGCCTGTAACTTCTTTGAGATCCTCTTGGGATTCACAGCAAAGGTAGAGCTGAAACCCCGTGCCCGTATAGGGTCATGCTGGGTGAAGGGTGCTGCCACCTAGTGTCTGTCTCACGCTAAACATCTTATGTAGCATCACTAACTTTCCTTGGAGTACTTTTATGCCAGGGATACTTAGCGAACATCGCAAATTTTACCTCGACATGCGATATCCACAAAAAGGCCCAAATGCAACTGCTGAAACCACCCAAAGTGGAGAGGACATCAGTTTTGATAGTGAAATTCAATGTATAATATGGGTAGATTATTATTATTATTAACATCATTAGATTTGCTAAATTTCACAACACATTCGATATTAAGCTGGAAACTGATTTCACCCACATACTAACCCACAGTCTGAATTCATAATAATAATCCTTGTATTTGATATAGTGTTTTATCACGTTGAGATGTCTCAAGGCGCTTCACAGAATATACTGTAAAGTGAATTGACTGTATATTTTGTGGGTGAAGCGCAGCTGCCAATTGCGCACAACAGTGTCCCTCCCACATACAGTCTTGGATTGAGTGACTAAATTATTATTTATTTTAGGGGTTTTTTGAAAGGATTATTTCAATAATCTCAATATCAAATTGTTTCGGACACGCGACGTCTCAAGTTACCTTGAAGCCATTTTTTAAAAAAAAAAGTATCCTGTCAATTTGGAAATGGTGGGGTGAGACCTCTGAACTCAACACCTCATTAAAAGGTTAAACATTGTACCCACCCCGTCTCTTTGCCACTGTTGTCGGCAAAACCCGCAACGAAGGGAGCTAAGTGCAAACAGAATAAATCATATTGTAGACTTCAGCGGGTCGGGGCATCTTTGTATTCTTTGAAATAATTGAAATGAATCCTGCACAGCGAGGGCTCACAGTAACAGGCTCTCTAATGAGGCTGTAGCCTGGCTTTTATGAGTTTACTCTGCGTACCTGCTGATCCGAGCTCCAGCAAGCCCTCAATTGCCAATGCCTCGCACAAAGCAAGGTCGTGGCAGGTGACTTTCAATTTCAATTCAGCGGAGGGGAAAGAAAGAAAGAAAAAAAATGGAACAAATTCATTTGCACAAATTTGAATAATTCCCCCTCTCTTTTTTTTTTCGGGCAGACACCACACCTTTGCACAATCGCTTAAAACTCGAGATATTATACTTGTATATAACGATTGTAATGAAGCAGACACGACATATGAATCCAGGTGTTAGAATAAAGCCTCCCCACACACCAGGGAATTTGTGTTGCCTCTGGTGAGCTCTTAAACTTATCATAAATGTATCAAGATTGCTCTGGGCCATGAAACAGCTGTAGACAATTAATCTTCCACAATTCTTCACCAAAGAATTGGTTTCTGAAGGAACATCTGCTGTGAGGGGTGATTATTCACAGGCAATGGAAGCCACAGTACTTTATGCATAGTGTGATCAGTGCCAATGAAGCGAAATTTATCGTTTCTCTGGTTCAGTGGAATAACATTCAGCTGCATTAAAACATCATCCATCAGAATCGTCCCAGAGCCGGGCCAATATCATCCAAAGAAATTAAAAGAAAGCATTCATTTTAACGGGAACTTGTGAAGCTTACAGGACAGATAGCTTTCGAGTGTCAGGGAGCGAGAGAGAGGGGGGATAGGGGGAAGTATTAAAAAATAAGGTTACCAAGTGCAACGAAGCTGGCGATTAAATGCGCCAATACACAGTCATGACATCCCAATTACAACATTACTGCTTTTAATGTATTCATAGCTCCAACATACTTAATCAAAATCTCTGGCTAGTGAAACAAGAGAAAGCAATTTTTTTTCAGTTAAGTGTGTTATTTCTGTAAAAATCGGGACAATATTCATTGAGTAGCCGAACTCAAAGAGGAAAGGGGAGAAGGGCGCAATTTTTTTTCCGCAGTTGCTTTCTAATTGATACCTACTCACAGGCCGAGTGAGAAGGAATGTACCTGTGGACATCAGCTCAGGGGAGGCATTGCCTGTGTTATTTAGTAGAAGCAGAAGATGGGCTGAAAACAAAGCAAGTGCAAACAATCAACCACCACGTCTATCAATAATCGCCGGTCTCCATCAATGGCTCACGTAGCACTGACTGTGTCAACTTCTCACGTGCAGAGATCCAAAGGCATCAGCTGACATGGAGTTAAGGAGGTTTGCTGCAGGGTTTGATACAGTCCAGATTTGAGAATCGTGCCAGTTAAATTGATCTTCCCTGGCTTAATCTTCATTCCTTGGCAAATTAAATTTTGCTCTGCATAATAGCTTGACATACATAGTATTGAATCTGACAGACATTTTGCAGTTTAAATTAAGACTGTAATTGAATGCAGTTCCACAGCTCAAGCGGTTGAGTACTTGACTTTTAAGCAGAAGGTCATGGGTTCAAGTCCCTGGGCTGCCTGTTATCCTAACTCACTTGTTTCAGTTGAGTGAGTTTTTGTCTAATTTTGGCTGAACCTGTACATCACAGGCTACGGTTCAGACTGTATGTCACACACTTTGGTTGAGACTGCATGTTTCTATCAAGCGCTTTGAGACGTCTCAATGAAATGATAAGGATTATTATAAGGATTATTATTATTTTGTCACACACCAAAGCTGAGACTGTACGTCACAGGGCACAGCTGAGCCAAAACATCCTCTGCTGGAAGAAAGGGAGAAAGAACGAACATATTGTAGAATAGCTCACCCTGGTCCAATTGACACAGAGTTACATTGACAGAGATATCTACACACACAGACCACCCTATCAGGCAGTGACGAGAAGTCTATAAGGAGAGAACATTTTTAAATAAACGTGGAACAAATTAGACTGCTACTCCTCACACTCCAGTGCAGTGCTGGGTGTGCTACATTGTTAGAGGTGTTAGAAATATTGTAACATAGACATTTGCAACACAAAAGGAAGTTATTTGGCCTACCGTGTCATTAATAACAACAGCAATCCTTGCATTTGATTTAACACGTTATCACTTCGAAATCTATCAATGTACTTCACAGTAAATATGGTTCAGTGTAGTGACTGTGTATTTGGCAGCTCCCTCACTTTGGAAAGTGTTTAATATTGGAGTAATGTCCTTTAAAGTCAGTTCTTTGACCTAATCTTAGAAATAACGATCCGACTCTGTGTCAATTGGACCAGGGTGAGCCATTCTACAGTATGTTCAAAGGTCCTTTGGATGAGATATTAAACTGAGGTCCTGTCTGCCATTCAGGTAACTGTTAAAGATCCCATGGCACTATTCGAAAACAGAAGAGTTCTTTATGGTCTCCTGACCAACAATCCTACACATTAAAAAATGGGCATTGATTTCATGATTGTTTGTGGGCCATTGCTAAGGGGAAATGTGACTGGTGAGTTCTCCCACAAAAACACATTCAGTACACTTTACAAAAATATGGTGAAGTGCTTTGTGGCATTCCTAATGTTATAGGTGCTACATACAATTCAAGAACAAGGATTATTGATGTAAGAACTTAAAGGTTGTATGTTTTTATGGTCCGTTAGCAGATTGAAATGTCTCAAGGAAATTTTATTGCCAATTGTAGTGACTATTTCATATTTCAGTCTTTTACATAGTTGAAACACTGCCCCAAAAAATATTCACTTCATAGGCATCAAAACGGGATGTTTATCTCTCGTTTTCTCAACACTTTATTGAATACTGAATAGGTACAGATGTTGAGGAGAACATTTGACACGTTGAAGTCCATCAAGATTTAAGACACGTCCTTATAGGGTTATCAGCGCAAAGAGTGCCTTGGTGTGCTATCTTTACACCAACACAAGCTGGTGCTCACTATTAATTTTTCTAGCAGATGTGCGGTAATTCAGATCTTTGTTTCTAAGATTAGGTCAAATAACTGACTTTAAAGGAAATTATTCTGATATTAAATACAAGGTACGCTATTTACTTTCTGAAGTGAGGGACCTGCCAAATACACAATCACTACACTGAACCGTATTTACTGTGAAGTACATTGAGAGATTTTGAAGTGATAAGGTGTTAAATCAAATGCAAGGATTGTGGTTATTATTATTATTGACACCGTAGGCCGAATAACTTCCTTCTATGCTGTAAATTTCTATGTTACAATATTTCTATTCTATTATTGCAACTTGCCCTATTCAGTGACAGTATAATAATCCTTGCATTTGATATAACGCTTTTCATGTCTTCTAGATGTCTCAAAGCGCTTCACAGAATAGACTGTAAAGTGAATTGACTGTATATTTGTGGGTGAAATGCGGCAGCCAATTGCGCACAGCAGTGTCCCACAAACAGTCGTAGATTGAGTGACCAATTTATTATTTTTTTCTTGAGAGATTATTATCAGGCGTGTGGAGTAAGGAAACTTGCCCAAGTTTTCACCCTGCTGGGAATCGAACCCATGTCTCTCGCTTGCAAAGCGAGTGCTCTAATTACTGAGCTACAGGACTCCAGTATTGAGTGGTTTGTGCTCGTGCTGAGCTCCTGATCTCAATGGCTCCACTTGGAAAGGCAGGGAGGAGTGGCTCAACAAATCCCAACCAGTGGGAATCGGGTCACTCATTGTGTTATAAATACTTGAAGAAGAATAAGCAGAAGCCTTGATTTTGATATAGTGCCTGATCATGTCATCAAGACGTCTCAAAGTGCTTCACAGGATATACTGTAAAGTGGTGTGTAAAGTTGCCTATTTTGTGGTCAAACGTGGCAGCCAATTTGCGCACAGCTGTGTCCCACAAACAGCCATGCATTGAGTGACTATTTATTTAGGGAAGTGTTGGCCAGGATACCGTAAGAAACTCCCTTTTCAAAGGATCGGAATAAGGAGAGAAAATAGGTTTCGAATGGATCACAAGTGGAATAATAGTTTGTTTGAAACTACAACACATTGAAAGATTCAGGTGATCATCCTTCTGGGAGCTGTTAAAAAACATGGATTCCCAGAGGTGATGCGGCTGATATTAACTCCAAGTAGTGTGGATGAAGAAGACCCTTTAACCCATCCAATTTCAAACCCCCAGAACATCCGCTCCTCTATCCTTACATCCATTACATGTTGTGAACCTTCTCGTGACCCAGTTACTATTCTTTCCACACCCCTGACTGTCCAGCGCCTTGGGACATCCTCCCGACGTGAAAAGCGCTCTATAAATGTAATTTTGTTGTTGTTGTTGTTTCACTGGTGACTTGCTGGTAAAAATGAAAATCGTGTAACACAGACTATGCTATATTCATCTCTTAAGTACATTCCCCAAAACATATTCATGGTGTGTCAGCCTGGTTCAAATGGTAGCGTCTTTGTCTGTAAGACCAAAAAGTCGTGGGTTTAAGGCCCACATTGAGACTTTTAAATCACAGTCTAGACTGACACTTCGATAAAATGCTAGCCATGTTTGCATTATCAGAGGTGCTGTCCTTTGGTCGAGACTTCAAACCGAGGTCCTATCTGCCTGTTAAAGACTGCGAGGCACTAATCGTAAAGAAAGGGAGTTTCTCCTGTTGTCCCAAAACCCCAAAATCCTCCAGGTTAAATTTGGTCAAGGCTTCACTTCATGGCTGTTTGTCAGACACTGCTGTGTGCAAATTGGCTGCCATGTTTGCCTACAAAAGACACAGTCCCTATTCAGTAAATCCTTTGAAGCACTTTGAAACATTTCGATGATATTAACAATATATATATCGAGAGGATAAGGCACTATAATTATTGTTATGGCTTCATCCCTCAAATGTTGCAGAGTTCCGTAGGCACTATTGTAGCTTGATGCTTCCTAGCGTGTATTTCTATAGCGATGCAAGGTTTTCACTCTTTCATCGCTTCCTGCATAATAGCAAATGGATATTAAGTTCGAAACAGCCAGAAATTCATATAGAGACAGGAGGGCATCTTTAAAAAGAGAAATGACCTCATTATCAAGCATCTCAAAAAAAAAAGCAGGGATGTATTTAAATAATCATTGCCTTAGATTGTGAAGATCTGTTTGACATATTTTCCACAGGCTTTGGCTTTCTGCAACGGTTGCCTGGTCCCATTAAAACTAACATTTATAGTACTAAACTTTAATCAATACTATAAAATGTGACTGGAGGAGTGACCCGAGTGGCAGTGCTGAAGTACATCTCCAGCATTAAAAAGCACTTTCCAAGCAGCTAGAACACTGTTATTAGAAGGAGGGACTAATAACCACCTGGATGGTAAGAATACCATTTTCAAACTGTTCCCTGGGGACTCAGTGTGCATAGATGAATCTGCAGGATGAGTAAAAGGCCTTTTCGAAGATTTCAAGCTGCGATGCAATGGATTTTGCATTAAATCCAACTTAAATCCTGTAATTCACCAAACAGGCCTTCTACTAGGTGATGATACAGTCAGGCTAAACCCTGTTTATTTCGCCGTCTAGAAATAGCTTCTGAAATAGATTTAACAGCGGGGACCCATTTTAGATAATGACAGACAAAATGGATTTCTGTATTTTAGCAGCACGTCAAAATACAAATGAAATAAATATATTATTTAAGAATCTCCCAGAAACACCTCCTATTGCATTTAATATAAATGGCTTCATTCCAGACTCGCAGCATAAACATATGTTTTTATGCCTTAAAGTATCTGAGACCCATGAAAAACTCCAGGCTGAATGCTCAGGGTTATATTTGTGTCAGAAATAAGGATTTGAGGCTGCCTTTAAAATATAGAATTGGGTTAAACAAAAGGAACTTTTGCTTCTGATGTGAAATTTCTCATTTTCTCCTCCTCCCATATTCTTAATAACAAAATAATAATCCTTGCATTTGATATACAGCTTACCACACGATCAAAACTTCACAGGATTTGCTGTAGAGTGAGTCTGTTTTATAGCCGAATCCAGCAGCCATTTTGGCACTGGGTTCACCAACAAATAGCCATGAATTGAATATGAATTCTTTCTTCATTTACCAATTTACATGTTCTCTAATTCCCTCTCCTCTTCCCCTTTCCCATTGATTTCCACCAGGTGTCAGCCAGGCTTAGTTGGTAGTAATCTTGCCTATCAGTCTGCAGGTTGTGAAGCCCATGTACAAACTCACAAGTGTAGGTTGATGCTCCACTCCTCTTTTTCCTTTTTTTCTTTGTGGATTTTGTGCATGTGTCACCCTCTGGCGGATTTCACAGTCTAGGCTAACTAGTGCACTGCTGGGGGTTTACTACATTGTTGGAGAGGCTGTCCTCCAGATAAGACGTTGAACCAAATTTCTGCCAGTCTGTTCAGGTGGATGTTAAAGAACCAATAGCTCTATTTATAATAATGATAATGATAATCCTTTCATTTGATACAGTGCTTTATCACTTCGAGATGTCCGACAACTCTTCATAAAATATATTGTAAAATGAATTGACTGTGTATTTTATGGGTGAAACACAGCAGCCAATTGCGCATAGCTGTGTCCCACCAAGTCATGGATTGAGTGATCAATTATATATATGGAGGATTGTTGCCAAGACACCAGGAGAAACTCTCTTCTCTTTCCGAGTAGTACCATGGGATTTTCAAACATCTGCCTGAACAGGCAGGCAAGACCTCGGTTTAATGTCTTATTCAAAGGACAATTTGAACAGAGAAAAAAAATAAAGTCTCCCCTGGTGTCCCAGCCAACAATCCCCCAGATAAAATTGGTCATTCACTTCATGGGCTGTTTGTGGGATATTACTCATATCCGAGTTTCTTATATTAAAAAAACTCCATCTAACATTTTACAAAAACCTAGTCTAAAAATACTGAACCATTTGTAGAAGTGCAAGACTTTAAAATTGTACATAAATGTAACAATTTAACGCTGTATAGAATTCTATAAATAATAATCCTGCATTGTTAGAGATGACGCCTTTTTAAATAGAGGTCCGTCTGCCAGGTGAACATTCAAGATTAGATGGGATCTTGATTTCTGGGATGTTGCTGTCCCATAAATTGCCTGCCACGTTTGCCTATAAATGCATAGCCTTTTTATTGTAATCTCCTGTGAAGCGTGATAGCCGTTATGTAAATGAATGCAAGGGTTCCTACTGTTATTATTAAAAGTGTATTTGTGTAGGATTAGATGATAAAAAGTGTACATTATAGCAGTGCATAGAATCACATTCTAGCAATGTGATTGTAATACTGTGTACAATTATATCTGTCGCACTTTGCTCTATTATTCTAAAATTAAGGCTATATTTGACTTAGGGAAGCTACTGAGAAACAGAGAACAGATCAGCCAGCTGTAGTTTGTATCTTGATGGTACAGTATTGCAAACAAACGATCTACTGATGTTACACAGAGAGAGGTGAACATAAGACGAGGCTTTCAGTGAACCTCTGCAGACAGAAATTGTATCTACTCTGATTCATTCTTGAATGGGAGGATATCTGAAAGCGCTTCACAGGATTCAACAACAACAGCAAATTCACAGGAAAGTGTAGGGGCCGTGTATTTTGGAGGCAAACCAATTTGTGCACAGCAGTGTCTCACGAGCAGCTATAAAGTGAATGAGGGTCTTGATGGCCAGGCTATTGGGAGAAATAGAAAGACATTTTCAAATAGCGCCATGTGATCTTTAATGTCCATCCTGAATAGACAGACTGTTACGTTACTACTTTACTACAGTATTTTGTTTGCCCTGATCTCACACGATGAGGGATTATTTTTCACTTGTCAGACAATTTACCAACCTTGTTGATGTGTTGGTTAACACTGGATATTATCCATTGTGTGCGCACTCTGACACAGGGTCAGTAAACATATTGTTAAGCAAAGAAAAATACCCCGTTACCTTCTAAAAGACCGCTTTAACCCATTGGGGACCATCATATATGGATAGCAGCCACCCAGAGAGCTTCCCTGATTGCATGAGTGTGCTTTGTGTGTATTGGGGGTGGGCAGGGAGGGAGATCAGTGAAAACTTTACATTTGCGAAGAGTTTGAGTCTCTCGGTCACACAGACACAAAACTGAATTCCCTGCCACTGCACATTAGAAACCAGAAGTGGAGATTGTATTTAAACCCAGACGTCTATTGTTAAATGTGACATGCTCAATTTATCATTACTTATGAAGGGAAAACGGATGAATACACATTCAATTTAGTCCGGCCGCTTTCTTCATTTATCACTGGGTTTCCTCATCCATCATTCCATTTTTTCTGATGCAACTAATACACAGTTTCATAAGTTTAATCTAATTAATCATAATTTTAATGTAATTTTATTTTAATGGACCGTACATTGGATTTTATAAAGTTTGCTGTGATTTCATAAAATGTGTTTAACATTTCTAAATAAAATATCCTTACAGTTTTACCAGCCTTCAAGCAGGTCAGAGCAGCTGTTTACTCCAGCTCCGTCATATGAAACAAGCAGAGAGGCTGTAAAATAGACAGACATTCATTGTGTACTACAGTGCTCTGTGTGGCATCTGTGAATTTTTAATAATGATAATAAAAATCTTTGCATTTGACCATATCATGTCAATACATCTCAGAACACTTCAGAGTTTTCTGAGAAGTGGAGTGACTGTGTATTTGTAGGTGAACGCAGCAGCCAATTTGCGCCCAGCAATGTTCCATAAACAGCCATGGAGTGAGTGACCAATTTCTTTTGGGGGATTGTTGGCCAAGACACGGGGAGAAACTTCCCTTCTCTTTTTCGAATAGTGCCACCTGCACAGGCAGACAGGACCTCAATTTAACATGAAGAACTGCACCCCTGACACTGCGGCACACCCCAGTACTGTCATCTTAGACTATGTGATTCCAAGTCCTGACAACAACAAACAACAACAACTTGCATTTATATAGCACCCTTCACAAGGGGCAGCGTCTCAGAGCGCTTCGAGGGGCTTAAACCCACAACCTTCTGACTCAGAAGTGAGAGTGCTACTAACTGAACCAAGGTGATATACATGCCCACCTGAACAAGAACATAGAAATTCGGTTTGAAGTCTCATTTGTGGCAGCCGGTGGGATCAGAATCAGCATGGAGAGCATTGTCTGATTGACCAACTGGCATAAATCGAAGGAATTAATTCTGCGGTGCTTGATAACGTCTTCATTGTGTTAATTAACATCACAAACCACTGCAAACTTTAGTTATTTTGCTCCAAAATGTCAACAGGTTTCTATGTTTGCGGGCAGAGGAACACAAACGGATTTGAAATTGCACATATATCTCAGAAAGCCAATTGTGTTTGTGTTTTGCCATCCGAAATGAAGGTTCTCCAAGCAACTAAAATCAACACACCTAAAACAAGATTCAATCTGTCCACAATCAAACAGCTACAGGAATGCTGAAATTAGAAAGGAGTGTGCACTGAAGCTGAGATAGTCTTTGATAGTCTTCATACTCGAGTTCTCTCCACACTGAGAGCCCATCACAAAGTCCTGCTTTGGAACTCCTCTCACACTGCTGCATAGATGTTTTAAGTTTTATTTTAATCATCCTTGCACTTGATATTGCATCTTAACACGTTGTTAAGGCATCACAAAGTGCTTCACGGGATTAGAGAGAGCAGTGACTGTGTATTTGTAGGCAAATGCAGAAACTAATTTGCACACAGCAATATCCCCCAAGTAGCCATGAAGTGAAAAATCTAATTTATTTGGGGGATTGTTGGCCAGGACACTGGGAGAAATTCCCTTCTCTTTTTAAATAGTGCCGTGGGATCTTTAACATACACAGATGGGACCTTGGTTTCATGTCTAATCTAAAGCACGGCACCTTGGATAATATAGTGCTACCCCAGCATTGTACTGCAATGTGAACCTGGACTGTGAGCTCAAAGTCCCAACATTGCTTGTGTATTGTAACTCATGAAAGCTATTAATGTGTCTTAATCTCTTTAAGTTCCTGTGAAAATGCAGACACTGTAAGCATTTTTGAAGAGAACTACATAAAGTAAGGAAAGGTAGATGTGATATTTAAAGAAAATTGTACATGGGTTGCAAGCACCGCACAGAGCAACTATGCTGGTAAGAACAGTGCAATTGCTTGGGCCCTGTGTTTTCCAGGAGAATGGATTAGATAGAATTACACTGTTATTGGATTAGCACCTTGGCTTTTTTCAAACTCATTTTAAATTGTATGTTAAATACTGGTATATAATCTGTTGAGAATTTATTTTGTGCAGTTCAGCTAAAAATGTAACACATCCTGCAGTTTATTGATTTACACGGAAAAATGCAGAGTCAGTGCGTTACGGCTTTTCAACACCTACAAAGCTGTGTTATTTCATTATTACTGTAGATCCTGCACTCCTTTGACTCATAGCTCTGGCAGGAAAGCTAATATGGATCCTGTTGCCCCACCACTCCCAGAGGGCTTTCCACATCCCAACAACTCTCTGACTCTGCTAACGTCGGAAAATGAAAATACATTGTCCAAAAACAGAGTAAAGATCAGCCTACATTGTCCCCAATAAGATGCCTTGCCTCAAACTCATAAGGGCGCCCTCTAGAGCATCAGTGTGTCTTTTTGGGGGGTAAATGGTTTCTACCTTTACCCCAGCCAAGTTAAAACAAACTCCCCCAAAGAATTGGCTTTCCAGGTACAATTGTGGTGAAAAATGCAATAACAGATTTTATGAAACTTAATTGAATGCGTGATTGAATTTGTTATGAAACATTGCATTTTCACCCCAATAAATGTAATGTGCTCAATGGGCTGAATGGCCTCTGAATGTTCCCAATGATCTGGGAAATAAGAGGTCTCTCTCATTGAATGGCCTCACCAGCTCCTCTACTGGAAGTGGTGGACAGCAACTCTGAGTGTCTAGAAGGGAGTGATCGGAGTCGGCAGCTCATTCCGTGCCACTTGTTTTTACACTAGCCTTTGGTTTGGGTTCTTGCATGTATAATGTAATTGCATTGAAGGAATAAATTTGAACTCTGGTGATAACCAAATAAGTACATAATTATTTTCTGAATTGAATAGTCTGCAATCCCACCACAAATCAATCGTTCTTTACCTTAAGAAGTCCTGACTCTATTTTAGCTCAATCAAAATAAAATCAATAAAGACCAATTATAGCTGACCTACTCTTAGACTATGCAAATAGGAGATGTCGAAAATGAGCTGTTCATTGTCACACGACCCAGGAAACTTTACTTAGGCCAAAAAGTAACTATGCTCCTACTTGCTAATTAATGTCAATGTTCAAAATGTGAATTTCCTTCCAAAATGCCTGAGCGTAACAAGTAAGTCTTCTGAATGTGATAAGTGCCAGTTCTACAGTGCAAATTCGCTGCTGCATTTGCCTACATAATACAGTGACTACACGCTACAGTATACTCCTGTGAAGAGTTTTGAGAAACGCTCCCGACATGAAAGGCATTATGCAAACTGTAAAGATTATTATTATTATTGTATTTATGTTCCACCGATGACTTAGTTGTTAAAGATGTTGCCCACAGCGGCCAGCAATGTTCCAAGTATTCCCTGGTGTCTTTCGAGTTAGTTGGTCAGTTTAACTCAGTAGAACTCCCATATCTGGGTCAAAGGTTGTGGGTTCAAGGCCTGTCTAGGGGACTTTGAGCTCATGATCTAAGTTGACATTCAAGTACAGTATTGGGAAACTACTGCATCAAGTGGAATTGCCAACCTTCATGTGAGTCACTCAAGTCTTGTTCAGGTAGATGTTTAAGAATCCATAGCACCACTTGAAAAGAGAAGGGAGTTTCACCTGGTGACATAGCCCAACAATGATCCTGCAGACAAAATTAGTCAATCACTTCATGGCTGTTTGTGAGGATATTGTTGTAGACAAATTGACTGCCTCATTTGCCCACAAATATACAGTCACTGCGCCTAAGCAAATTGCTGCAATGTGCTTTGAGATGTTCCGATGTTATAGGTGCTATACCAGATTCATGGATGATTATCTAGTTGATCACGGGTGGGAATAGTGGGGTTGCCTGATTTGCTGCATTTTTGTAGGTGAATGCAGCAGCCAATTTGCACACAGCGATGTCTCACAAATAACCATAGAGTGAGTGACCAATGGGGAATTGTTTCTAGCACCAAAAGTGCAATCCAAGCCTTTAATTATCGACTGGTTTGGGAGTGAAACCCCCCCCCCCCCCACCCCCTCCCCACTAACCCACTTTCTTCTGTCGGGTGAGGGTTAGGAAGCTGTTGCTGAGGTTCAGCTCCACCTCGATCCACTGAAATTCAGGGCTTAAAAGCTGACAGCAGGCAGCAGCTGCTGTTCAGCATCTCCGGGAAGCAAAAGCTTTCCCTGTCAATCAGGAAACGTGACGGGTGCTCGCTACCTGCCACTGAAGGCAAGCACTAAATATCAACCAGAACTCAGATCTGACACAAATTGGCCCTAATTCAGAACTTTCATTTGGAGAGAGCATGAGAAATGCATTGAAAGTCCTGCACTGAATGAAATGCACACCCTTTGGAGACAGAGCTCACCATCATGACAGCCTTTTAAAGCGGGAGTCTCACCACCTCCTCCTGTGTGTGTCATGAACAGTCCTGGCCATTGCTCATCTCCAGATTATCCACTGCATAAGATTTAACTTGGGACACGGTGAGGGAGGGGGTGGGGGGTGTTCATATGTGTGCGAAGGCAATGTATGGTGAAGAGATATCAAAGCTCTCGGCTCAGTTTGGTAGTGGCTGAGAGCTCATTGATCGCAGTGAGAGTGCTGGAGCTATAGGAAGCAGTTCTTAGGATCTGGTCACCAGCCAACTCCTACTATATGCTCTCTGACTTGAAGCCATGCTTCAAGAGTCGTCAGCAAGTAACTCTGGGTAGCATTAAAGAGGTTAAAGAGGGTTTCACAAAGACCGGTTACCCCCCCCCCNACCCACCATGTTTCTTTTCCTAAAATGAATTTTTATTTGCTGTTGGAGATGAGTCGAGTGTAACAACGTCTGATACCAGTAATATCCTTGTCACTCCATCCATGTTACAGAAGATGTCACACCGAACATGGCGATCGATCATTATCTGCCACGAAAGCTCACACACGCTGATCCTCTGGACTTCTTAATACAGTTAAGCATTTGCACTTAACACAATTAAGTACAGTACTTCCAAATACAATTATCATCATTCTTCCACATGTTTCAGTTGTTGGTCAGTGCACTGTTTAAAAAAAACAAGATAACAGGATTTTGTGAATATCCATAGAACTGTAGAAATTTACAGCACAGGTGAAGGCCATTCAGCCTGTCGTGTCTGTGCTGGTTCTTTTAAGAGCAATCCTTTCAGTCCCACTTACCTGCCCTTTCCTTATACCCCATAGGACTGAAATGTTCAAGATAATGTAGAGAACTTGCAAAGTGCATGGTTTTCAGCAATTCCTTCCAGTTGGGAAATATAGAACAAAAGGAAACAATCTAAATATTAAAGTTGAGACGTTTCTCTCTGCACATACCAGTTCCATTCTTTTTCTGAATGTTTCTGCTTGTTTTAAAATGGCTCATTTCAAAATAAAGGCTTGAGAAAAAAAACGGTTATATTGTTAAGAGAAAGGCATTGGGCTATTTTTATTGACAGTTTACATTAAGAGATTGATCCCACTGTATTGCGATTTTTAAATATAGGGTTTTATAAAGTGGCCTCTCAACAAAATAATTTATTATAAAACCTATTTAGTAATTTGTGCCTCTAATTCCATTGTGTACTTAAGCACCATTTTAAACAGATCCCGTTCAGAAAATACCGGCAATCTAATAAACTTGATGAACAAACAGACAGCTATTGAAACAGAGATAAGTTGCCGTGCTGGATTTGGCAAGGGTTCAGAACAACAGCTTTAAATATTACTTTTACGAAACCTGAAAGGGCTCATTGTTACAAAAGCCCCGACTCTCATGCACTCTGTATCTAAATGCCTGTACATCTGACAGTGAGAACAGAATTTTGTTTAAAGCAATGGCATTCTGTTTTTATTTGATAATGTCCAGGCCATATTTAATCCACTGTCAAGTTGGTAACAGATTATAATAATAATAATTATCCTTGCATTTGATATGCCTTATGACATCATCGAGACATCTCAAAACTCTTCACAAGATATTATTGGTAAGTGGTGTGACTGTGTGTGTTTTGTGGGTGAAAACATTAGAGAATGGGAGAGAATTTGTGGTATTCTTTAGGGTGTTCCTTGCATTAATCAGCACCTTAAGAAATCAGGTCAATAGGCCACTGCTCCTTCACTGCTAATTTAAAGAGAAGACTGACCAGCACCTTCTCAGAGCAGGTAAACCAAGGATAAATAATAAACCATGGCCCTGCCAGCATCGCCCACATCCCAGGATAAGTTAATAAAAAATTAAGCACTTAGCTTCCTCACTGTTCTGCTCCTAACTTCCATTTTCCTCGCAGTTGACTTGCCATTAGAGAAAACCCAATAAACTGACTTTATGTACTCAGTTTCCTGGTGTAAGCCAGGAACATGGTTTTCAGTTCACATTAGAAGTTTTAACTGAAGTATTTTTACATAAAGCGAGTTCCATCCACAATAAGAACATAAGAATTAGGAGCAGGAGTAGGCCATTCGGCCCCTTGAGCCTCCCCCGCCATTCGATAAGATCGTGGCTGATCTTCTGACCTAACTCTAATTACCTGCCCTATCCCGATATCCCCTAATCCCTCTAATTTTTAAAAATCTATCAGTCTCAGCCTTGAAAACGTTCAAAGACTGAGCATCTACAGCCTTCTGGGGTAGTGAATTCCATAAATTCACTACCCTCTGAGTGTAGAAATGTTTCCTCAACTCTGTTCTAAAAGGCTGACCCTTAATTTTAAAACTGTGGCCCCTGGTTATAGATTCTCCTACCAGAGAAAACAAACCCTCAGTGTCTACTTTATCCAGCCCTTTAAGAATCTTATATATTTCAATAAGATCTCCCCTAATTCTTCTGTCCTCTAGAGAATACAGCCCGAGTTTATTCAACCTATCCTCATAGGTCATTCCATCCTAGGAACTAACCTAGTGAATCTACGCTGCACCCCCTCTAGGGCAAGTATGTCCTTTTTTAAATAAGGAGACCAAAACTGCACACAATACTCTAGGTGCGGTCTCACCAAGGCCCTATACAGTTGCAGCAAGACTTCTCTACTCTTGTACTCTAAACCTTTTGCAATGAATGCTAACATGCCGTTCGCCTTCTTAGTTGGCTGCTGCACCTGCAAACTAACTTTTTGAGACTGGTGTACAAGGACACCCAAATCCCTCTGAACACTAACACTATCTAATCTCTCCCCCTCTAGAAAATAATCTGTTTTTCTATTTTTGCTCCCTTAGCCTATCTATATCCCATTGCAATCTTTTTGCATCATCCTCAGAGCTTACTCTCCCATCTAGTTTAGTGTCATCCACGAATTTAGATACGTTACATTCAATGTCCTCGTCTAGATCATTGATGTAAATTGTAAATAGCTGAGGCCCAAGCACTGATCCTTGTGGCACTCCACTAGTCACATCCTACCAATTCGAGAATGACCCGTTTATCCCTACTCTCTGTTTTCTACCTGTTAGCCACTCTTCAATCCATGCTAATATGTTCCCATTAATCCCGTGGGGTTTAACCTTGTGCAATAGCCTTCTGTGTGGCACTTTGTCAAATGCCTTCTTAAAATCTAAATATAATACATCTACTGGTTCCCCCCTATCTAACCTGCTAGATACATCTTCAAAAAACTCCAAAAGATTAGTTAAGCATGACTTCCCTTTTGTAAAGCCATGTTGACTCTGCCTAATCTTGTTATGGTCTTCCAGGAATCCCATAACGACATAATATGTAGGAGCAGGAGTAGGCCATTCGGCCATCGAGCCTGCCCCGCCATTCAATCATGGCTGACCTCCTAATCTAACTCCAGATAATAACCTAACCCTGCCTTATCCCCATATCCGTTAATCCCTTTTGCAATAAGAAATATATCTATCTTAGTCTTGAATATGTTCAAGAACTGGAGCGTCAACAGCCCTTTGGGATAGTGAGTTCCATACACTCACCACCCTTTGAGTGAAGAAGTTCTTCCTCAACTCAGTGCGAAAGGGCTGGCCTCTGATTTTAAGGTTGTGACCCCTGGTTTTAGTTTCTCCAACCAGGGGAAACAATCTCCCACTATCTACTCTATCAGGCCCTTTGATGATAGAGTAGATAGTTTCTATAACATCCCCTCTAATTCTTCTATATTCTTGAGAAAATAGGCCCAAATTGGTCAGCGTATCCTCGTAACTCATCCCCTTCATCCCTGGTACTAACCTAGTAAATCTACGCTGCACCCCCTCCAAGGCAAGTACATCCTTCCTTAAATAGCCTCTTCCTCTTTATATATTTGTAAAAGCTCTTGCCGTCTGTCTTTACGTTCCTCGCTAGTTTGCCCTCATATTCCATTTTCTCCCTCTTAATCACTTTTTTGGTTCTCCTTTGTTGATCCCTAAAGTTCTCCCAATCCTCGGGTTTACGACTCATCTTAGCTGTTTTATAGGCTTCTTCCTTTAACTTTATACTTTCCCTAATTGCTCTAGTTAGCCAGGGTTGGGCCACCTTTCCCGTGGCTTTCTTATTCCTCAAAGGAATACATGCTCGCTGGAAATCTCCTTAAACGTCTGCCATTGCTGGTCTACTGTCAAATCCTTAAGTCTAATTTCCCAGTTTATTTTAGCTAAATCCTCTCTCATACCAGCAAAGTTGGCTCTACTCAAATTTAAGACCTTTGCTCTCGGATTTAACTACTTCTCTCTCTAACTTAATGCTAAATTCCATCATATTATGATCACTTTGCCCTAGAGGAGCCTTAAGTTCCAGTTTGCTGATCAGCCCAGCTTCATTACACAAAACAAGGTCTAATGTGGCCTGTTCCCTGGTTGGTTCCTTGGCATACTGATCTAGATAATTATCCCTAATACATTCTATAAACTCTTCCTCTATCTTACTTTTCCCAATTTGGTTGTCCCAATCTATGTGCAGATTAAAATCACCCACAATTAATGTTTTTCCTTTGCTACATGCTCCGCTAATTTCCTGATTTATACCTTGAGAGATACTGTGACTGCTGTTCGGGGGTCTATAAACTACTCCCACTAGAGTTTTCTGCCCCTTGTTGTTACAATGTAGGGTTTTAACAAATAATCCTTAGCCTCAAAGTACCACCAACTGAGCCAAGCTGACACTTGTAGGAGCAGTCCAATGTGACAGTCCTTGATGTGACCTTAAAACTATCAGTCCCAGGTCATAATATAATAATAATCCTTGCATTTGATGTAGCGCCTTATCACATCTTCAAGACGTCTCAAAGCGCTTCACAGAATATACTGTAAAGTGAATAGATAAGGTAGTGTATAATAAATACTGTAATAATATTTACTATGTCATATAATAATTCAATTTGCGCACGCACACAGTAATCACATTTGTTGCAATCAAATGCTCATCAGTTTTCAGAACAGTGTGAAGCACTTTGCTTGACACCATTGGGCAATAATAATAATATTAATTCTTGCATTATCACATCATTGAAACATCTCAAAGCATTTCACAGAATATACTGTAAAGTGAATTGACTTCATATTTTGTGGGTACACAGCAGTGTTCCACAAAAAGCCATGGATTGAGTGACCAAATTCTTAATATTATTTTTTTGAATGGATTATTATCCCTAAAGTGATCTGCTAACCAACTAACAACTGGGTTCCTACTTACTGCTGGCTGAAAAGAGACGTGTGGAGAAGGAAACTTAGCTGAGGTTTCGTCCTGCCTGGGAATCAAATCCGGGTCCTCTTGCTTGCGAGGCGAGTGCTCTAACCAATGTTCTACAGGACTCCTCTCTATCAAATGCGAGAATTATAGAATCAAGGAATCATAGAATATTACAGCACAGGAGGCCATTCGGCCCATCGTGCCTTTGCTGGCTCTTTAGAAGAGCTATCGAATCATCCCACTCCCCCGCTCTTTCCCCATATCCTTGCAAATTTTTCCTCTTCAAGTACCTTTCCAATTCCCTTTTGAAAGTTGCTGTTGAATCTGTTTCCGCCACACTTTCAGGCAATGCATTCCAGATCATAACAACTAATGGTTATTATTATTACAAACCAGACATGGCCATCATGGCATTCTGCCATTGAATACACCGCAGAGATGTTTAAATGATAGCTTGGTGTATCTAGTAGAATGACATTGGACTATTATTGAATTAGCTTAGGACTGAAGGCCAATTATTTCCATTCCCTACCCTGAGTTATGACAGTATTGTTCAGGTTTAATAGATGCAGTGTTTTGTGAATCACATCTGGTTTCTTTACCAGAAGATAAGATGCGCCAATAAAAAGCCTTTTTTGTTTCAAAACAAGGCATGCGCAAAACAGATTCAGCAGACCTCCCTCCTTCTCTGCTTGAATTTATGACCAGGGCTTATTGGAAATGATTCATGATGTGGGGAAGCTGTTCTGCAGATTTGCTTTCAGTGTTCAATAAAGTCTGCTGATGTTTCATGGATTTTCCCCATCCATTTTTAAGTATTCTCCATTATGGTCCATTATTTATGAGTAATTAAAGAGTCGACTTGAAATATTGTTCCTTAAACCATGCTCTGTAGTTTCTTCAGCAATTAAACGTAATTTACTGTAGTGCAGGGTATAATTGCAAGACATGAATTCACCAATTTACATATTTTTTTCCTGAAATGAATTCTGTTTAACCATGACCCACATTAGCTGAAGAAAACTGCTTTGAATATCCTGTTGTAAAGCACTGTTTAGTTACTGGATTCACAGGAACGTACAGGGTCGGGAATGACCATTGAATGTTGGGTAAATCTTGCGCCATATTGGCTGGTCCCAAAGTATTTTTCTTTAAAAAAAACAAGAATAACAATAATTATCCTTGTGTTTGCCATAAAGCCGATAACGCCAAGAACATCCAAAAATTATTCACAACGATTCCGTAAAATATGGCGACTGCTCAAGCTCTCCCCACCACTCAATTGAATTCTTCGCCAACTTTCTATCTAATCCCCTCTGGAATTTGCTGTCTATTCTGTTGAGTCGATATGCTTAAAAAAAAACTCAATAAAATAAAGCATGTAAAATTAAATGGCGAATTTCCGTTGCAGGGGTGCTACTTGCGTCACTTCCTGCACTTGCACAGCATGCAGGAAATGACATACGCAACAGTTCCTGCGCATTGAACAGGAAGTGATGTCAGTAGTGACCTGATGTCCTAAAAGTGGCCATTTTGTAGAACAGGTAGTCAGTCAGTCCATATCAAGTTGGTTTGCGATAAAATGTGTGGGCGTGGGGATGACTTTCAGTGTCAGCGCTTCAATACATAAATACTCGCAAGTTTGAGACTTCAATATAGATTCCAGCTTCGAGGAACGCACAAGCCCCAAGATGCAGGAGCAACCTCAATGTCTGAATCACTCCAAAAAGTTCCCCAAATCCCTGTATCAAAGCTTGACATGCCACAGTTACTGGAACTCTATCTGATTTATAAGGCTAACCATGGTTTGGTGAATCAAGGCCCCTGGAGAAGATTCTGAAATGTTGCCCTCACCTAATGATACCATCGTTCACGATCCCTCCACGTTGTAAGCATCGCCGGGGTCACATTCACCAGATATCCGTCCTTGCAGCAATGGCATCTGGCTACATTGTGTTCTTGTGCCAACCAATATCAAACAGTGCAAACCCGTGCCCCAAGTCAGAACGCATTTAATCTGCCTCCGCACGGACTGATTCTCTTAATTACATTACACAACCATCAGTCTCAGGCTCGCACTTTTTGCAAAGTGTGCAGAAAGTCACAGGTCAAGTTCACTCGCTGAAGAAGCAGCCAATTCAACACATTCTTTTGATTAAAGTCTTTGAATCAATGTCAAAGAATGCACCAACTTCAATTTGCAGCGGCTTCTATGCTGCAAACCCACATCCGGTTCCTTACTATATTCCTTATTATAACATTTTGTTTCTGCCTCCAAAGCATTCCCTATTTTCCACGTACCTTTCCCTAGCCAGGAATCTGGTCTGTACTCCAGGATCAAGTTAGACTCCAGTAATTTACATGTTGCCAATGCAATGCAACACAAATTTACAGCAGGAGGCAAGTCCATGGATAACGGTGAAGGGGTTTTCTCTAAAACATGGATTGAACTCAGTCAGTCTGTGTTTAAACTTAATAAAGTTTGAGACAGCAGGAAGGACAGCTCCACATCTTTCCTGTTCAATACACTGGCACACTGACTTGCTTGAAACCACTCGGTGTATACATAGGTTTAGCAGTGAACACTCCTGATCTCGGCTGCTCTCGCTGGGGATGCGGGTCAGTGGGCACCTGGTTGTTCTTCAGTATGCCACCCAAGAGGCCATTGTTTACGTGTGAGCTTCAGCGGTGAGTGTCCGCAGGCTACCCGACCAGAGAGAGCACCACAGCCAAGCCTGACCTCTGCCGACTCGACTGCCACACACGAGCATCATAAGAAGCGGGTACTGCAGAGGAAATAGGAGCAGAAACCCTGGCTGATTTTCCCCTCCCTAACCCTGGGAAGGCTGGCGCAATACAGTACAAATTTCCATTTATATAGCACTTTTCACATCGGAAAGGACATCCCGAGGTGCTCGACAGTACTGAACTGGTGGGTGGGAGCCAACATGGGGGTGGGGAGGAGGAAAAGAGGGGAGTGTTGCAGGTCTATCCACTCCACCACCAGAGCATCTTTTTCAAGAAGAAAGCTCAGGGCCAAGTGGTGCAGTTCAATCCTATTGTCTTCTTCTGCCAAGAGGACCTTTCTCACGAGTATATATTTGGGTTACTTGTTCCAATTTAACTTGTCAAGCCATTTTGTCTTAAAATGCGTCTTGACATTTTCAGGATTGCACAGAATATTCTTAAATTCGATTGTAGTTTGGAAGTCAACGTTTTAAGACAAAATGGCTTGACAGGATGAGACTCAGCGAGAATTTTGGGGTCTGAGAGAGCAATGTGTCAAGAACACAAGGAACAAGAACATGACACCCACCTTCGCACCGTGTGAAGCTCTGAGCTGCAATGCTCAAAGTAACCACCAGATGGCAGCCTTTGCCTATAGGTAGACCGCCATGAAATCACATTCCTGTGTTGTGATTTATGGTTTAATAACAGTGATTACTGGACCAGCGATTTTGATGCACAGGAGTCAGACAGAACAGGAAAGCACATCAGTGAAGGGCACACTATAGAGAGACAATATAGAGAAACTAATAGGAACCAGGCCCCCTGCGGGACAGAACGACGACTCAATTCAAGTCAAATGAGTTGCTTCTGAAAGCAGACTGGTCAGTGGTGATCTATCTGCCCCGAGCTAAAGGCAGGGGCCGATAGAAGAGCTGCAATCCAATCAAGGTGTCTGCTTAGATCACACCATTGTCTGCAGCGCTGACGTCTTAGTGCTTTGTGAAGGTAACCTCGGTCTCAATGGCTGGATCTCATCCTTCAACTAACCCATTCTCCCGTGGGTTTGAGAAACACAGGCATAAAGGTCGAAGGAAATTCCAAGGCAATAAATCAAGCTTCGGGTCCAAACCGCCAAAATAAAACCGAGTACGTTTTACGCTCCGGAGGAGAAAAATGTGACTTGACTTGTGATGTGACTGTTCATCACAAAGACAAAAACTTATCTAAAGCAGTCAGTCAGATATCACTAGCCACGAGAATGACACCACACCATCATCTCACCATCCTTCAAACTTAGCTTGTGAAACTGCATTTTTTCCCCCTAAATCAGCCAGATGTCTAATACTTGCAGAAACCTATCACAGTATTTATGATTATCCAAACCATCTAGGTACAACAACAACAACATTTCATTTGTAGAGCGCCTTTCATGTCGGGAGGATGCCCAAGGCGCTGGACAGTTGGGTCAGGACCCGAGCAGGGGGGAAATGGTCAGGGTGAGGGGAGGGGAGGGAGGGAGCGAGGAGGGGGTAGAGAGTCGAGAGGGAAGCTGAAGGTACGGTCAAAGGTCTTGAGACCGGCCTTGAAGGAGGAAAGGGAGGAGGCGGCGAAGGCACTGCGGGATGGAGTTCCAGAGCCTAGGGGCTGAGAGGCTGAAGGCCTGGCCACCGATGGTAGGGCGGTTGGGGCGGGGGATGTGGAGCAGACAGGAGCCAGAGGAACGGAGGTTACGGGCAGGTAAGTAGGAGGATAGTTGGTCGGAGAGGTAGGAGGGAGCAAGGCCGTGAGGTGTAGGTGAGGATCTTGAATTCAATCCTCTAGGGGATGGGAAGCCAGTGGAGGCGAGCGAGGGTGGGAGTAATGTGGTCGCGATACACCACCTACCCATCCATAGAAACTTCACCGTGTCTTTCTTCAACTTTCACCAACTCAATGTCAGCAAGACCTCAGGCGCTGGCAGTATCAGCCTCCACGCCTGCACACTCAACCTCACTAAACCAGTCAGGAACCTGGGTGTCTCGTTTGACCCTGAACTGTCCTTTCTCCCCCACATCCACACCATGACTGGCACTGCCTACGCAACATTGCCAGACTCCGCCACTGTCTCACCCCTCAGGCTGCGAAACCCTCACCTACGCATTCGTCACCTCAAGAACTCCTTCCTCATCGGCCTTCCCAACTCTTCCCTTCACAAGCTGCAGATCATCCAAAACTCTGCAGCTCGTGTACTCTCACGCACCAGGCTCCGTGACTCCATCACTCCCACCCTCGCCCGACTCCACTGCCTCCCCATCCCCTAGGGGATCGAGTTCAAAATCCTCGTCCTCACCTTGAAGGCCATCCATGGCCTTGCCCCCTCCTACCTCTCTGACCTGCTGACTCCCTACCAACCTGCCCGCACCCTCCATTCAGCGGGCATGTCTCCTGCCCGACCCGCCCTATCATCGGTGGCCAGACTTTCAGCCTCTCTGCCCCCACACTCTGGAACTCCATCCCACGGTCGCTTCGCCTCGCTTCCTCCCTTGTCTCCTTCAAGGCCGGTCTCAAGACCCTTCTCTTCGATCATGCCTTTGGTCTCCTTCCCACCTCTCTGCCTTCCCTCACCCCTACACCACCCCTCCTCCATGCTCGGGCCCCGACACCTGACTGTTCAGCGCTTTGGGACGTCCTCCCAACGTGAAAGGCGCTCTATAAATACAATTTTGTTGTTGTTGTTGTGTCTGGAATGGAATACACACTCTCTCCATAGAGGGACGCATCCTGCTTACCCAATTCCTAAGAATATTAGGTGCAGGCTGACAAGAGCCAAAGCCTGGAGGCTCCAGAATGCACGTTGGGGTACAGCTGGAGTTTAACCAGCTAAAACCAGATAGCTTGCCATTAATAGCACTGTCTGGCAAGCTTTACCACTGCTTATCTTGCTAGGACTCTCCTAGTCATTAGGGCTTTGATTTACATGATTAACAGGAGTTGAGTGGGATGATTTTCTGCCCCAGTAACTGGTCTGCCCTTCCAAGTCCTACCAATGTGCCAGACTTGGCTGGGTTGTCATTAGCAGTGCTCTGGAGTATAAAGAAGCCGCTTGGCTCAGGAACCAGACAAGATTTCTACATTCCATTGCCGGGCCACTTAACTTTGGAGCCAATTCAACTCCATGCAGACCCAACTTACCTTCCTATCACCTTCTTATGCAGACCCAACTTACCTTCCTATTTGACATAGCACTTTTCACATCTTCTAGACATCTCAAAATGCTTCACAGAATATGCTGTAAAGTGAATTGACTGTATATTTGTGGGCAATGTCTACCTGGAATTGAACCCAGGTGTCTCACTTGCAAGGCCACTGAGCTACAGGACATCAGATAAGGATGGATCACAAGACTGGAGCATCATGGATGAATTAACCTTTCAAATTACAAGGCTTCTAACTCCTTTGCAGGGAATCATTAAGGCCCTCACAGGCTAAATATTTTTGCAAACTCTGGAATTTGAGTTTCCAGACTAGATTTCAGTCTACAATCACACAACTCCTAGAACAAATAATATGCCTGAATAGGCTGTGTCTTAATGAAAGAACAGGAATTTATTTGAATAGCTGCTTTGCCCAAAGACTTACAAGTGTCTTTTTATTATTTCTTTGTAATAACTTATTTTCAAGGTAATTCATTCGTTGACATCAATTGGAAACATCGTTGAAAAGCAGTGCATTATTTCAACTACATTTAACCTATCGAGTTACCTAATATCCCAGGAACCTGTTGACAATAAGCAGAGGACGAAGGTAACAATGTCTTCCAATATCAGAAGCAGCTCCGCAGCATTCAAAGAGTATCCTTAGCGGACTTGGGATTTACATGAGTACATTGCTGAATGAGTCATTAAAGCAATAAGGCTTTGCCCAGCTCCAGTTGTAACCTATCTTCTCATGTGACTAACAATTCAAAAACAGATCAGTGACACAAGTTTGTGTAAAGCACAGAACTGTCCTACTTGACTAATGTTTGGTTGTGAATGCCCGGCTCCCAGTGATTCATGACAGTTTAAGTATAGGAACTGAAAAGATCAATGGTTTATGCTGGCACTTTGGCTGCCAGCATAAACCTCTTCCTCATTCCCACTTTGTAAGCAATTTCTCTGCATTCCCCTGGGTTTCCCAGTATGGCATTTAGCCGAAGCTGCTATGGCTACGATTCAAACCCAAGCCCTTGCCTCTTGGTCTGTACAGCTCAGCTACACAATATAGGCAGTGGCTTTACCTCTGAGTCATTGAAAGAAACACAACATCAAGTCCATCCTCGAGTCAGGATATTGGGATGAAAAATGTAACATCTATCAGATTCACTAATTTTAGAATGGGTTAGCAAACCTGCTACGAACCATCACATCTTTCCACGTATTCCTAATTGAATACCTGACTGCCCTCTTCCCAATTTACACACCATCATCTGACATTACTACTGACTCCCAACATATCAGAACAAATCCATCCCTCTCTTCCCATGTCCATTACAAAGCATTCTCAATGTCAGAATAGGCAACATTGTGTTAGTAAGTACAGTCATGTTAATATACTCAAGCAATGATCCTGGAAGTAGCCAATGAAGATCGGTGTAAAAAGACCTAAATAAGATGCAGCCAGTGGTTTCACAGTCTGTGAGTCACTCCCAATTGTTGGCACTGCTCACAAGAATGGCCTGTCAAGGTTTACTCAATAAGCTAAAGTTGGCTCCATCACAAATATTGTTGGTCCAAAAAATAACCCATTCCACAATTTAAGTGGGTTTCATGATTTGATAGTAAATCTCACTCCTAATGTTTCCCAGATGGTGATAGTTCTGTGGACCAACAAGAGCATCTTTTCCCAATAGGATCAAGCGTCTATACAAAGGCAGGCAGCTTACCTGTTGCCTAAACCCATGTTTTACTACTAAAATAATTGATCTAATCCATGAATAAAACATTGCAGGGGGTCCACAGGATGATACAGTAAACCTCAATCACATAAGTTGTATCAGTTGCGACTATACATTTAATATGACTTATGCAAAGTATGAGTTTTGTCAAACTTGCATAGAATATAAACTCTTGAACAGGACTTGGGCAGATGTACGACTTAGGTGATTATACAGATCAGACTTAAGTGAGTTTTACCGTAGTAAAATTAAATAGCTCATCGACTCAATTTGGTATAAATCCCCATAAGGACATACAAAAGGAAGCTTGAGATGAGGAAAACCTATTCAAGCCCATATGGTCACATATACTTGTTATATACATGGTATCACACCAAAGCTTACCTGAGGCCTGACATCTCACATTTTTAAGCTTAAGACCATTGTCTTAAAACTTAACATTCTGAAAAATTTCATAAAACGTTTAGTCAAATTCAGTCTTAATTTGAAAGCTGATTTTCCACGGGTTTTAAAGGGACCGTAAAAGGAATTGCAAAAAACCCGCCTACAAATTCAGTCTGAATTAAAGATTGCATTCTACACTCTGAAGAATTTCAGGCCTCTGTTATTCTCAATCTAAATACTTTCCACTCCACACAACACACCCAATTAGACTTTAAGGGAGTGAATGCTTATAACCCATAGATAGAGACACTGAACTAAGATAAGTTTACTGGAAAATAAAAGTTTATGCTGGATATTCACTTTGGTTTCAATAGTTGAACATCTGTAAACAAGTTTTTTTCCCACAGAATTCAGAGATTATAAAAACTGAAATTATAATAGTTTCATATTCATTCATTCTGGAACTCCACATCACAGTAGGTTGTACAACAAATGTCACCTTGAGTCATTATGTCACTGACGTCAACAGGTCTAAACTAAAAACTCTTAGATAAAGACCTAAAACTGTATTAATTTCAATTATTAATTTAAAAAGCATAAAATTATTTTTCACCAAAATAACCCTGTTCAAGATCTACTTCAGGAATTGAACCGGTGTCCTTCTGCCTCAGTGCTAAAACATGATGCTTCTTTGCTTAGCCTAAACTCCCAGAACCCCTATGGCTTCTTCTTTTCAGCAGAACAGCCTGAGGGAAGCACTGGGAATCCAGGCTAAAGAACACTGCAGCCCAATTGAGAACCCAGACACCTCTTCTTTCAAATAAAAATTTAAACTTCTTTTTAAAAATCAATTCATTGTTGTGCAATACAAGTCACACGCAATATTTATGGATAAATATTAGAGGATAGTCCCTATCTTGAAATATCAGATTAAGAGAACACAAAAAACAGATCACACTGATCTATTAGAATACTACAAATAATACGTGTGGAGTTTTGTCATTTACACAGTTTTCTATTTTGCTCTCAAAGCACTCAAAATTACAAAAATAAAGAGACACTCAACAAACTCCCAACCCGCACAATAAGACTGCGACAGAAGCCAAGAGGACAAAAGATCGAGTGACAAGAATCCCTTCAGCTGCTCTCGTTCCCCACTATCATCTTGCTGTAGTCCTTTTGCTGTTGTTTCTTGAAGATGTCTTTAACTTTGGCTCTTTTCAATGCTCCATCCCTGAATAAACACAGAAAGAGCATGTTTAACCCCCGACGATCTAATAACTTACAACATGAGGGTTCTGATTTAGTGGAAAGTCATTCAGGAGAGAACCAAGCACACACAAATATACACAGTAAAATCACATTTGTGGTAGCCATACATGCATTAGATCACAGAACCATCTTAAACTGTGTGGGAAGCACTTTGTTTGCTTAGCACAATTGGGTACTGGGAACAGGAGATTGCTCCTCCAAATTTGTGAGGAAGCTTCCTTTTAAATGCAGGCAACTGGCCCATCCTGGGGATTGGTAGCTCACAAAGGCTCGAGTTTCCCCACAGGTTTAACTCCCATATTCATACTTTGGCCTTCAGCTGCTGAGTTTCACACACGTCGTCAGTCACATCACGTCTTAAACCTCGGGACAATACGAGTTCTGCAAATTGTTGTGATCTATTCATATATAATTTTAAGTGTATTCAATTATTATCTAATGTTCTCCCCACTGGTCTATGCCTCTCTGTTCCTGCTCTGGCCTACTTTTCCTCGGTAAGGGTACAGAAGGACACTCGAGATGTAACCAAAGAGCGTCCCAAAAATGTATGTACGGTAAACGTGTGTACGGTGCGGCAAGTGTGCCTTATCAGGGTGTGCGAACGCGCACATGGATGTGGTGTATACAGGGGCGACTCCCGACCGTGTCAATGGGGCGGCCCCAAAAAACGTGTCCACAACCTACGTGTGGTGAAGGAACGTACCGTAAACAACAGAATGTGCTTTATATTGGGAGAAAAGGAAAAAATTGTAATAGAAGATGTTGTGTTTTGGATTTCTGTTGTAATAAATATTATGTTTATAAGTAAATATATTTTTTTAAAAAAGATCCACAGACACCGGTTACCCCTGAGTGGCCATGTGTGAGAAATGACAGCGAGTGTCGGCAAATTACTCAACAGCAGAGGGCGTCACAGCCGAGCAGGACCTCTCCTCAACCATCTGCCACACACATGCATTACCACTCCAGGGACGAGCAACAGGAACTCTGGTTGGTGTTCTCCTCCCTAACTCAGGGCAGACTGGGTTCAATTTATCCTCTCCATGTAGCCCCGGCTCAGAATAGCAAACCTAGCTCCTGGTCCCTAAATTACAGCTCTGTCTACATTATCCTCGAGGCTGCCCTTACAATGATTTACAACGGAAGTCCTCAATAAGGGCTCCACAATGGGCACTGGAATTAAATCCTGTATATGTCACTCCAAACCGCATTTCAGAATTTGACAAATTCTTAAATATTATCTTAATTGTGAAGCTGTTTTTCTGCAAGTTCTCTTTAAGAACTACAGAAAATCAGCTGCAAAGTTAAGGGTGAGTTTAACAACTCACTAAATTCTAGAGGCTCTGAAATCCTACAGAAATATGAGGAAATACAGACCTGGGTGGAATTACTCCCCACGGATTATTCTTCATAGGGTTACAGTTTGATATACAGCTATCAGTGCATAGTTTAAAAATATGCAGATAAGTGCGTTTGGCAGTCACGATTAACTGGTACTGTCACCCAGTTGCACAGCAGGGTGAACGTTGAAGGTAGTGTAAACTTGGTGAGGAGTTCAAATAATCATTTCAACACAAAGTTTAGGTTTCAACACATGCACACACACGCACACGCACGCACACACAAAGAGTTTCCTGCACAAATAGTAGCTCACTTGTTCCACCAGGTGACTAGTTCATTCCAAACTTCGAACTAGTGAGATTTTGTTGAAGATGCCCATCCCTCAAGCTCACTCAACTTGTTCAGTGAGCTACACACTGTATATTAATATACACAAATTAGACAGAAACAAGTGAAGAAAGGCCCAGAGATCCATCAGGTTCACTCCCAGGAGAATCTCTACTCCACCTCACCCACAAAACACACAGTCACTACACTTTACTGTGTATCCTGTGAATCGTTTTGAGATGTCTCAACGACATGATAATGTGCTACATCAAATGCAAGGATGATTATTATATTATTGCTCAATATCCCATTTACTCTACAACACTGCAGTCAGCATCACAGCAGATTAGACTTGCATTCTGATGACCCTCTCTCCCTTAGAAATATTGTCCAAATTCCTTTTGAACGAGCGAATACTAGTAACACATGCAAGTTTTATACAATAATAATCCTTGCATTTGATATAGCACTTTTCACGTCTTCCAGACGTCTCAAAGCGCTTCACAGATTATACTGTAAAGCGAATTGACTGTATAATTTGTGGGCGAAATCCGGCAGCCAATTGCGCACAGCAGTGTCCCATAAACAGTTGTGGATTGAAGTAACCAATTTATTATTTATTTATCCTCGAGGGATAATTATCAGGCGTGTGGAGTAAGGAAATTTGCCCAAGGTTTCGCCCTGCCAGGAATCGAAACCTCGTCTCTCCTTTGTGAGCTACAGGACTCCACAGTTTTGCCAGTTCTCAGCGGTTAAATAGTGAACCTTGTGGAAAGTAGCCAACACAACACACAGGATAGGGGCCCAGTTTCCCTTCCCCTCCCAGTTCCCCCTCCCCCTCCAATTGCCACATAGGAACATAGGAAAACAGGAAAAAGCCAGTCAAGCCATCACACTAGCCACATCTGTTTATTACACCTTGGCAAATCTTTTAATCCCAGATTATACTGTATAGCGAATTGACTGTATAATGTGTGAGCGAAATCCGGCAGCCAATTGTCCTTTCTCCATACCCATTAAGACCTCCACTACTCAAGTATCTGTATCTTGTGTTGAAACATCCCTATTTAGTCCATCTCTGCAGATTTCTGGGGCAGAGCATTGCACTGTGAGTCAGATCTCTTTCCACACAATGTCAGAGTAGCACAGATAGCAATCAGAGAGCCTGTCTGCAGCTCAAACCCTTCTTTCCTCCTAGAGTTGGAGTGAGGTGATGGTGAGGCAGGGAAAGGGAATCATTCAAATATGCAATTCTTTAGGAGGCAAAGTCTCCAAATAGCCACACATTCAAGTAAAATCAGCACAAAAAAAATCACCAGGAAAGATCCACAAGTCCTCCTTGCTGTGCAATGGCTGCTTTGACCCTGTTGGCAAACTGCACGGCATCTTCATCTTCCTGCAGGGTCAAGAGACAGATCTGGTTACTGACTGATCCTCACTACCCCTGAAGGAGCAGCAGCAAAGACGGTTACAACATACGTCAATGCAGGGCCACTTCTTATAACGCCTTCTCTGGGTGCAGGATGTCAGAAGTTGAATCATAAGAACAGCGCAAGCAAAAATGGACGACTTTAGGAAGTTAGCGGTGCTTCCAGCGCAGGGCAGGCATGTGTAGCACACACAGTAAGTGACATCAGTAGCGACCTGATAACCCTGACTGCCAACTATTTTAGCTTCTTCAGCACCGGCCAGCATGCCTGAGTTAAAGTGGTAATCAAGGGCATCTGGCATATTTTTGTGCAAGTAAAGGTCGGAGTCAACTATGCAATAAATGAACTAGTCTTCCTATGAAACGCTTATAAACTAGGTCCCACTATATAATTACAACAACAACAAAATTACATTTGTATAGTGCTTTTCATGTTGGGAGGATGTCCCAAGGCGCTCAACGATCAGTGTTTCAGACTCGAGCTGGGAATCGGGATCGGGGAGGTTGAAGGGCATGGGGGGGGAAGGAGGTTCATTGAAGGTGCGGTTGAAGAGAAGGGTCTTGAGACAGGTCTTGAAGGAGGCAAGGGAGGGGGCGAGGTGGCGAGACTGCGGGATGGCGTTCCAGAGGGTGGGGGCAGAGTGGCTAAAGGCCCACCTGCCAATGGTGGGTTAGGAGAGAAGGGGCCTGCTGAGTGGAAGGAACCGCCAGATTGGTAGAGGATTAGGAGGTCGCAGAGGTAGTGGGGAGCAAGGGGGATTTGAAGGTGAGGACCAGGATCTTGAACTGTATCCTCTGAGTGATGGGAAGCCAGTGGAGTCAGGCGACGATGGGGTTGATAGGGTCACGGAGCCTGGTGTGGGAGAGGACACAGGCTACAGATTTCTGGATGATCTCAGCCTATGGAGGGAGTGTGCTGTCAGTGCCTGAGGTGTGGAGGAGGTACTGATAGGAACTAATCAGGAGGGCCTCGGTCTTGTTGACGTTCAACTGAAGAAAGTTCACTCTCGTCCAGGACTTGATGTCTGACAGACATTCTGTCAGGACAGCAGTGGTCCTGGAGTCAAGGGTGGAGGCAGAAAGATACTGTTGGGTGTCATCTGCATACATGTAGAAGTTGACCCTGTATCTGTGGATGATGTGACCAAGAGCGAGCATATAGGTATTGAAGAGGGGACCAAGGACAGAGCCGTGAGGAACGCTGCACGAGATGGTAAGGGGGCAAGAGGACAAGCCGTTTGTGGAGATGAAGTGGAGACGGTGTGAGAGATAGGATCTGAACTATTCAAGGACAGAACTCTGAAGGTTGAGGTGAGAGGAGAGGCGGTGGAGGAGGATAGAGTGTTCAACAGTATTGAAGGCAGCAGAGAGGTCAAGGAGGATGAGGAGGCAGAGGGATTCCTGGTCGCTGATGGACAAAATGTCATTTGTCACTTTGACCAAAGCTGTTTTTGTGCTGTGGAAACCAATTGGAGGTGTTCATGAAGAGAGTGGTGGGAGAGGAAGTTACAAAGCTGGGAAGTAACAACACAGTCCAGGAATATGGAAAGGGAGGTTGGAGATGGGGCGGTAGTTTGAGAGCAGGGATGGGTCCAGGGAGGGTTTTTTTTTAAGAATAGGAGTGATTGCAACTATTTTTAAAGGGTTGGAAATGGTGATAGTGGACAGGGAGAGGTTTATGATGTCTGTCAGTAGAGGGACAAGGAAGGAAGGAGGTAAGGAGAGGGGTAGGGATGGGGTTGAGTGAGTAGGTGGTCAGTTTCATGTGGATTATACTGAAGACTCTTTTGCAGGCATTAATATATTTGCAACTTTTTGTTTATAAGACAACTTTTACACAACCTCCTGCAGTGTTTCGTTTCTCATTGCTGGTTAATAGAAAATATTTAACCAACAATCATTGTCCTCGAAGCACCTACAGCTAGATTTCCTGTTTATGCAGGAGGCTGGGGTTCAAATTCTATGACTGTGCTGTCTTAAAAGTTTAATAACATATTAAACTATAAATACTTCTCAGCTCATAGTTTGACTATTATACAGCCACTCTGTATAGTTCACAAAGCCAGCGACTAATCGATTGAGGGTTAATATATTACCAAGATCCAAAGTTCAATTTTTTTTCACCACTGCTACATGAGGATACTTTGAAACCTTATGTTGAAGGGCTGAGTTGAAGAGCTCCACTCAACAGCTGTTAAGTGGGCTCATTCCCCAGTTCAAGTCTGAGCCACACACACAAGCAAAGGCATTCAGCCCACTCACCTCTGACAAAGCAGTGCTCCCCAGCTCAGCACTGAAGTGTCACTCTGGACTGCAAGTACATTCAGTACACGATGCAGTTAAGATGCTTGAACAATTTCTAGCTATCCAGAATAACCTATGTAGACAAGCACCTTGCACCAAAATGAGATGGACAGAAGTGCTTAGTTACTGAGGGCAGGGATGGCTGGTTGGGTGGGAAGTCAAGACTTGCTCTTCATTACAATTAGGCTTCCATCCACTTCTTCCTGCTAAGACTCCATCTCTATATTGTACATTGCACACCCACACACACCCCTTTCATGAGTGTCTGGATGGTGATCAGGAGTGAGAGTCCTGGCCGGTTATCACCCCTCCCTTACCCAGGGACACTGAGACCAATTGTAGCCGCTACCTGCTGCCCCATAATAACATATCACATATCCCTTAATAACCACTGTTAATTCTGAAGAGCATCAAGTGCATGACCTTCCTAGTGAAGTTTGCTTTATTTCAAAGCTAGGTCATTGCGAATGCGCCTTCACTATTAACAAGTGCTTGTGGCCACAACATAACTACTATTTTTGCCAACAGAACAGCACAGCCCCTTTAACACTGCGAAGAGCAAATGACATCACCACTGAGGGTTAGCTGTTACATGGACTTTAAGATATACACTGGTATTAGGATATACATGGCAGATATTAGTATAATACATGGATATTAGGATCTTTGCAAACCTGCTTAGTCATTGGGGGCAAGTACCACACGTTGCAGACGATGGCCCAACTGGTCATCATTTGGAGCAGATATGTCACCATTCCATACTTACTGCTGTTCCAGAAAGCATCACCAAACTGAGGGTCATACTGCAACAAAGCACAGGGCACAGGGTCAAGCAAGGGCAGCAATAAGAGAATATGCATTGCACTCAAAAATACTTATTCAAAGATCCCAAGAATCTGCATGTTAAACATGGGAGTCGCAAAGGCCTAAAGGTGCAAGTCAAGAGGATGCTCTGCTCTTGAATGGCATCTGTGTACTATGACCATCAGTACGAAGAGAAAAAAATAGAAAAAAACAAGGTGGGGAGGATGAGAAAAAAGGGAACGCACAAAACCAACCTGCAACTGCTTTAAGGAGTCTGATCATCCCATCCCGAGCGACAAGAACTGCACACATCTTCTTCACCCAAATGAAGAACAGCATCGCTCATTACAGGAATAGGTCTAGACTGAGATGATCAGGTCTTTTTGCACCAATGGGGCCAGGTTGAATGAATTTTCTGATTTTTTTTTGATTATCTTTTTGGCATTGAGGAGTATTTATGGCGAACTCTTCCGTCACGTATATCTTGGGAATTTAAATGGATTGATGAAACTAGAAATTAGGAGGAATGTCTTCAAGTATAGGACAGTGAGAATGTGCAACTGGCTGCCCATAGCAGCAGTTAGCAGATAGTACAGATACATATGATTTAAGAGGAAGTTAGAAGCGCTTTGGGTCGTCCTCCCGACGTGAAAAGCGCTATATCAAATGCAAGGATTATTACTATTATTCACATAAGGGAGAAGGGGATGAAGGATTATGGGAGAGAGTAAGAAGTGGGTGGAGACTCATGTGTGGGTAGAAACACCAGCACTGACGGGCTGGGACACATGGCCTGTTTCCATGCTCTTCAATTAATGTACATCTATGTAAACTAAGATAGGATGAGTTCTACGTGGATACATAGAAAGATAAGCACAGAAACACACCGTTCGGCCCAAGCAGTCAATGCTGTGTTTATACTCCACATGAGCCTCCACCCCCCTAATCCCCTCTCCCATAAACCCTATTCCCTTATAATATATAATAATAATCCTTGTATTTGATGTAGGATTTTCACGTCTTCCAAAGATCTCGAAACTCTTCACAGAATCTACTGTAAAGTGAATTGACTGTATACTTGTGGGTGAAATGTGGTAGCCAATTGCCCACAGGGGTGTCCCACAAACAGTCGTGGATTGACGTGACCAGTTTATTATTGTTCTATTTTTCTTGAGGGATTATTATCAGGTGTGTGGAGTAAGGAAACTTGGCCAAGGTTTTGCCCTATTGAGAATCGAACTCAGGTCTTTCGCTTGCGAGGTGAGTGCTCTAACCCCTGAACTACAGGATTCCACAATGAATAGTGTTCTCCCTCATACATGCAATTCTTTCAGAAATATGTGCCATCTTCAACATACAGTGTCAAATAATTCAAGGGCAAAACTTATTAAAGTCGACAGTATGCAAGAATCACACACAGAACATTTATCGCGTTACCTTGATCGCAACCGGGTAAAAAGTTCCTCCTATTTCAAAACTTCCTTTCTTAAACATCATGACAGAGGTATTGTTAATGCAGGTACCTACAAGAGAGTTACACAGTTACGCAGTGCCTTACTTCAGGGGTAAATAAGACAAGACCACACAACCCTACTTAACATATCCCTGAATGTCAAACACTATTCAATAGCCAACATAATTCCATGAACAAAATCAATCCTATTAAATTGCAGCATAAGGCATATTGGTTGAAGAAGGAATGAATGGTTATGTAAATATTCAATATAAATTACTCCACTCTTCTAGTTATGAATTACCATATTTACTCAAATCGAAAATGCAGTTAACATAACATGCAGGAGCAGGCCATTCGGCCCTTCGAGCCTGCCCCGCCATTCAATCATGGCTGATCTTCTAATCTAACTACAGCTAATAACCTAACCCTGCCTTATTCCCATATCCCTTAATCCCTTTTGCAATAAGAAATATATCTATCTCAGTCTTGAATAAGTTCAAGGACTGAGCGCCAACAGCCCTTTGGGGTAGTGAGTTTCATACATTCACCACCCTTTAAGTGAAGAAGTTCTTCCTCAACTCAGTGCGAAAGGGCTGGTATCTGATTTTAAGTTTGTGACCCCTGATTTTAGTTTCTCCAACCAGGGGAAACAATCTCCCACTATGTACTGTTTGATGATCTTATAGGTTTCTATAATATCCCCTCTAATTCTTCTATTTTCTAGAGAATATAGGCCCAAATTGGTCAGCCTATCCTCGTAACTCATCTCCTTCATCCCTGGTGCTAACCAAGTAAATCT
Organism: Callorhinchus milii; assembly: GCF_018977255.1. NCBI lineage: Eukaryota > Metazoa > Chordata > Chondrichthyes > Chimaeriformes > Callorhinchidae > Callorhinchus > Callorhinchus milii. The sequence goes on along the minus strand of NW_024704742.1, from coordinate 31,192,651 downwards.
ACGCTGCACCCCCTCCAAGGCAAGTACATCCTTCCTTAAATAAGGAGACCAAAACTGGAGACAGTATTCCAGGTGTGGTCTCACCAGGGCCATATACAGTTGCAACAAGACTTCCCTACTCTTGTACTCTAATTCTTTCATAATGAATGCTAACATACCGTTCGACCTCCTAATTGTTTGCTGCACCTGCAGACTAACTTTCTGTGATTGGTGTACAAGGACACCCAAGTCCCTCTGGACGCTAACACATTCCAATCTCTCCCTTTCTAAAAAAGAATCCACTCTACTGTTTTTGCTACCTAGGTGGATGACTTCGCACTTCCCTACGTTATACTTCATCTGCCACCTACCTGCCAATCACCTAACCTATCTATGTCTCGCTGCATTTTTTTAATGTCATCCTCTGTGTTGACACTTCCTCCTAGTTTTGTGTCATCCGCGAATTTGGATATATTAACTTTGATGTCCTCATCTAGATCGTTGATGTAGATGGTAAGTAGCTGAGGCCCAAGGACTGATCCTTGTGGCACTCCAGTAGTCACATCCCACCAATCTGAAAAGGACCTGTTTATCCCTACTCTTTGTTTCCTACCTGTTAACCATTCCCAAATCCACGTTAATATGCTCCCCCCAATTCCATGGGCCCTTATCTTTTGGACTAACCTTTAATGCGGCACCTTATCGATTATTCTCACACGGCTCCACTGCCTCCCCATTACCCAGCAGATTGAATTTAAGATTCTTGTCCTCGCTTTCAAGTACTCCATGGTCTTGTCCCACCCTAGTTCTGTAATCCTACTGCCCCAGTCAGCCAACACCAGTCAGCTTCATATCCCCACCCATTCCACCCTATCATCAGTGGGCAAGCTTTTATAACAACAATAATAATACTAATTCTTGCATTTGATACAGTGCCTTATCACACTTATAAGATATCTCAAAGCACTTCATAGAAACTATTGTAGAGTGGAGTGACTATGTATTTAGTGGGCGAAACACGGTAGCCAATTGCGCACAGTAGTGTCCCACAAACAACTGTGGATTTTTTTTGAGGGATTATTACCCCCAGAAAGAGATCTGCCAGTCAGATTTCAACCGTGTTCCTACTTACTGCGAGGTAAACAAGAGTGTGAAGTAAGGAAACATGTCTAAGGTGTCGCCCTGCCCAGGAATCGAACCCTATTCCTCTCGCTTGTGAGGAGAGCGAGCTAACCACGAACCACTGTGTCCACAGTGTCTCTACTGTCTGCAACTCTATCCCAGAATCCCTACACCTTCTCACCACCTTCAAAACCCGCCTTAAGACCTATGTCTTCAACTGTGCTTTTGGACACATTCTACCCTCAGTTCTTCTAGTCAGTTGTGTGATGCGCTTTTGATATGTCCTCCCAATGTGAAAGGTGCTATATAAATATAAGTTGTTGTTATTTGGGGTAATTATACTGTGATCAACAATTTGGTTGGAATAGTTTAAAAAAATCTCAGTTACCTTCCGGAAATATTAAAATCGGCAATTTTGTCTTATCTGCAACATGATTTTTTAATCTGTGAAGAGAAGAAATATAAAAGAAAGGACAATGTTTTTTGGTCAGCCAGGTCTGGCTGGGAAACCCTTCACCATGTTTAAGATGATCAAAATCAAATAAGAGTTCCACATATGCATGCTACCTACACATGGAAATCTCCCTGTGTCTGTAAGATGTAATGATACATACAGTAACCACAACATCAACAACTTGCATTCATATAGCGCCTTCATACGAGGCAGCGTCACAGAGCTGTCAACAGCTTGACATCAGCCGGGAGAGAGGGGAGGTGACCATAGGCACGATCGAAGAGGAATGTCTTCAGGTGTGATCTGAAGACAGGCAACAACAACAAAATTACATTTGTAAAGCGCCTTTCACGTCAGGAGGACATCCCAAGGTGCTGGACAGAGAGAGTTATGGACCCAAGCTGGGAGTCGGGAAGGGTGGAGGGCAGGGGATGAAGCAGGGTGATCGAAAGCACGGTCGAAGAGGAGGGTCTTGAGATGGGTCTTGAAGGGGGTAAGGGAGGGAGCGAGGTGGAGGGACAATGGGATGGAGTTCCAGAGGGTGAGGGAAGAGTGGCGGAAGGCCCGCTTGTCAATAGTGGGCCGAGTGAGGCGGCGGACGTGAAGCAGGCCGGAGCCCGCTGAGCGGAGGGAGGAGCAGGATGATAGGGGGTTAGGAGGTCGGAGCGGTAGGGGGGAGCAAGACCATGGAGGGCTTTGAAGGTGAGGACCAGGATCTTGAACTGTATCCTCTGTGTGATGGGAAGCCAATGGAGTTGGACGAGGATGGGGGTGATAGGGTCATGGAGCCTGGTGCGGAAGAGGACCCGGCTGCAGAGTTCTGGATGATCTGCAGCCTGTGGAGGGAAGAGTTGGGGAGGCCGACAAGCAGTGAGTTTGCGTAGTCGAGCCTGGATGTATGAAGGTGTGGATGAGGGTTTTGGCGGCCTGCGATGTGAGTGGCGGAGCCAGGCGACATTGCGGAGGTGGGGGAAGGCAGAGCGGGTCATGGCGCAGATGTGGAGTAGAAAGGATAGCTGAGGGTCAAACAAGACCCCAAGATTCCGGACTGTCTTAGCAAAGTGGAGTGTGCTTCCATGGATGGTGATGCTGTCAGCGCCTGAGGTGAGGAGGCCAGAGGCCATTGAGTGGAGGGAGTGAGCAGGATGGTAGGGGATTAGGAGGTCGCAGAGGTACGGGGGAGCAAGACCATGGAGGGCTTTGAAGGTGAGAACTAGGATCTTGCACTGTAGCCTTTGTGTGATGGGAAGCCAGTGGAGTTTCACAAGGATGAGGGTGATAGGGTTGCGGAGCCTCATGCGGGAGAGGACACAGGCTGCAGAGTTCTGGATGATCTTCATCCACGAGGCAAGGAAGAGGGATTGAGGCAGAGCTCCAGAGTCTCAGGTGCAGTGACTTAAAGTGCGGCTACCAATGGTGAAGCAGAGGAGATACCAGAGTATGATAACAGCCACAATGAAGGAAGGATGGTTGTAACGCAACAGTTACCAGTTTATACAGTTAAGCTTCACACGCAAATTGAACACCTTTGTTTGGGATAAATAATCAAGGGTAGTTTTGAGTTGTGCCCAACCTTTTTTTTTTGACTTTACTGACTCAAGGTTGACAAACCGGAAGTTGTGATTAACACAAGAAACCCTATTTGCAAATGTCCTAAAATGAAACAAGATTAATGGGTCCAACCCATGAATGGATCTATAAAACCACACCTTGCACTATACAAATGATATTTCCAGGTTATCAGGCTGACGTCACACAAATGGTTGCTAGGACACTGGCCTTCTGAGTCTGCCTTTATGAACAGGAAGCCTCCAGTCAATGCTAATAGCCAACCAGTCAATACTGGAAGCATACCTCACTTCCAGAGTACTGTAGATCCGTCCGTGCTATAAGCAGATCCTCAGTGTACTGAGGTGTGTTATAATGGGTTGAAGCTGTATTCTTGAAATGCTAACTCATACCAAAACCCATCAAATACATCAATGAAACTCATCACACTGCGACAATGTTCTCGGACTTGAATTCAACATTTCTTCTGGAAGTGGGATGCGGGAATGCGAAAAGACTGGAGTGTTTCAGGAGCTTTGACAAGCAGCAATGCCGCGGCTAACCTTTTCATTACCAGATGGCGGTCTTTCATCTCATTTCGTTCAAACCAGACATGTGGGCAGGCTTTCACCATAGACCTCTGAATAATTCCCATCAATCCGCCATGCACCTGTCCAACCTGTTCAAGCAAGGACACCAACAGGTCATAATTCTCCATGACCAAAACAACTTTATCAATATTAATATACATTAAAAATCAGGGAATGTCTCTTAAAACATGTTTCAACTTGCAAACAACAGGTTGCATTCAGCCCGCAAAGCATCCTCCCACCCAAGCAACTCGTCCCACCAGTTCAGGCAATCCGTGCAAACATTTACACAATATAGTCACATTTATTACTGTAATTTATCAAACACCAGCAACATATCTCACTATAATGGCTCTGAATAAAGAAACAACACACAAAAAAAACACCGGGCTCAATATTATGATTCTATTTCCGAGTGTGAGTACAAGATTGACATGAGTGAACGGAGGTGTTTTTCCCTTTTGGGGAGAAAGGAGAAAAAGAATGAGAATTTAATTTTAGAGGATTAAATGTTTATGCAACCTACAAAATAAGGAATATGGCAGTATGCTGGCGAGAAACTAGAAATATAGCATGTGCAAAATGGTAACTGTTATCTGCTCTGTACAGCCAGTTTATATGGTCACGGTCAATTGAAGGACTAGAAAGAGATATCCATCCACTACATTTGTAATGTAGTGCCTACAAAAATGTAGTCACTACACTACATTTTTAAAATTTAAAGCTGTTTTTCTGCAGTTCTTAAAAAAAGAACCATTTCCAAATTAAGACTAGATTGAGAGAAAAAGAGGCAGGAGCTGTTTGGGAAGCTGTTTAGGCAAGGAAGGAGTGGCAGGTAATCATCATGTTATAATCCCTAGGGATTTTAGCAATCTCAGGAATTGTAATACACCAATAATGAAGTGCAAGGCAAAGGGAGAAGTGAAAGCACCACTAATTCTGTACTTCGCAGCACACTGTGTGAAGCAGAGCACAGGAGCAGATGCTGGATTGTATTTAGTATTTTCCTGGCCACCAGAAAAGATTATTAATCTCAGAATGAACATGCAGGACAAGATATTCAGCACTGACACCAAGTTCAGTGATTTTCACAATGTGCAATTTTCCCATTATGAGCACATCCTTAAAATCGTTCAACTAAATGGTGAGGGAATATTATCCCTTATGATTCCAGTGAACACTGCATAGACGCATTCGATATAGTAATACATGCTAAGGGCAAAAGCAATCCATACATACAACTCTTTAGCAAAGTTAACATGTGCTATGAAAATACTTCATCAGAACATTAGTAAGGCATCAAAATGTCTCTCATTAAGTCTGTTTCCTTTAGGAAATCCTGCATAAACTTAACTGATACGATCCATCAATGGTATGCTATACTTGGAGTAATAATAATAATCCTTGCATTTGATATAGTGCTTTTCACATCTTCTCGACGTCTCAAAGCACTTCACAGAATAATAATAATCCTTGCATTTGATATAGCGCTTTTCACGTCGGGAGGACGTCCCAAAGCGCTTCACAGAAAACACTGTAAAGTGAATTGACTGTATATTTGTGGGCGAACACGGCAGCCAATTGCGCACAGCAGTGTCCCACAAACAGTCGTGGATTGAAATGACCAATTTATTATTGTTTTTTATTTGAGGGATTATCATCAGGCGTGTGGAGTAAATAAACTTGCCCAAGGTTTCACCCTGCTGGGAATCGAACCCAGGTCTCTCACTTGCAAAGTAAGCATTCAATCATCTATTATTATGTTTACAAGCTCTCAGTCCTATTCCTTAACAGATTCTAATCCAGTTTTACATAATATTCTCTCGCTCAGTTCAGGTGAACATTATAGATCCCGTGTCACCATTTGAAAAGAGAAGGAAATTTCTCCCTGTTTCCTGGCCAACAATCCCCCAGATAAAATCGGTCATTCACATTTTGGCTGTTTGTGGGACACTGCTGCACACAAACTTCACCTACAAAAATGTAGTCACTACACTACATTTTTAAAGTTTGAAAGCTGTTTTTCTGCAGTTCTTAAAAAAAACTTTTCTGAATTAAGACTGGATTAAAACATTTTCTGCCGTTCCGCACAACTTAATTTTAAGGCAAAATAGTCCTTAAAGCTCAGAACTTCAGTCCTACAGAGAACTAAATGGGGATGTAGCTCAGTGGTAGAGCGCATGCTTTGCATGTATGAGGTCCCGGGTTCAATCCCCGGCATCTCCACAGATTTTCTGCCTGAAGCAACGTTTTGAATCAGACAGTGTAGGTGCATTCAGCAGGAAGCTGGACCTTTACATGAGGGAGAGGGGAATAGAAGAGTATGACAGGAGTAAGGATGGAGTATAAACTTGTGTGGAGTGAAAACACTGGCATGGACTGGTTTGACCAAGTGGCTTGTTTCTGTACTGTACATTCTTTGTAATCTTTCTAAAAGGGAAATGAAGGCAATAGAAAAAAATGATTGTAGTTTGGTCAAAGGAGTCAAACTCCACAGAAATATTCAGGTGTGTAATAAGCAGACAGACTACTGAAAGCTAGATAGGTCCTTTAAGTCTTGACGTGGCAGAAATGTGTGAGAGAATAAGGAAATGGGAGATCTATTAAATTGTGCAATGCATAAATGAAGACTGAAGATGAATTGGAGCAAATTTGTCTTAGGAATCCACAATGCAAGTAAGTATAGGTCAGATATGTAGAGTATGACTTCACACTGGAGTCAGAGGAGGTGAGCATGATCCTACAACTTAAAACAATTCAATTCAAAATTAATTGTTTCTCACCAGTGGAAAGATTGAGGCGGGAAAGATCATGTTGATTACAAATTATACAGTTACTGCACTTGACAGCAATTCCCTTTGAAGGGATTCCAGCCATTTTGAGGGTTATTGCTGCTACACCAAATACAAGGATTGTTAAAATGTTCTTAAAACTCCAAGAGGGGCAGGACGTATAAATGTAACCAAATTGTTTCACCTGGAATTATTTAATCCAGAACGTAAATAGAGGCCGTAGGCATAAAAATTAAACAAACTACACACTCACACAAAACTAAAGGGCTTGTGGAACTGCTTCCTTTTTTAAAAAAAAAGCTGATCAACAAGATTGAAGGGAAAAATAAATTTAGACACACTGCGATGGCTCCAATCCTGTGAGGATTGAAGATTCACCTGTGTTGTGCAACTAGTCCAGCTCGAATAATGTGGGTTGGAATGTCCAACGCAGCCTAGAGTTTGAATCCAATTATCCAGTGATGGAATAATTTTAAGAGAGGAATGTTTACTCGCCTGACATATTCTGATGTTTTTTTTAAAGAAGTTTCACCAGTGATTATTCGTTTATTTCAGATTAAATCAATTGGGGGCACGCCATAGCAACTCAGACAGGTCAGAAAATACAATTACTGTTAAGTGTTTTGGGATGCTCTCTCTCTGCTTCTGATGTGAAAGGCGCTGTGTACATGTGAATTTATACAGCGTCTAATGGCATGACACACAAGCTGGGGTTAGGAGCTGAGGGGAGTGAGTAGGGAGAAGACCAAAAACCCAATCAAAGAAGTAAATTTTGAGACAGACCTTGAACAAGGGGAGAGAGGGAGTTGAAGGGATGGAGTTCCAGAGAGTGGTGGCAGAAAGGCTGAAAACCTGGGGGAGTGGGGGTGGCGTGAAGGAGGCTGAATATGAAGACTGTCTGTAATGGGAAAAGAATACGTGACCCTTCAAGTTCATTCGCTCCAAAGGCTACGTATATGCTGTTAAAGGCTTCACTACGGCATCTGTCAAATGCACTCGCACTACTGAGGGACGTCACCAACCTCAGGTGAAACCAAGACAAAGCTCTTGCAAATTCCTCCCCCATCCTAATGTTGAAGGCATTCAGCAGAATCTCCTAGAGACCAATCCAGCCATTCCTTTCGACACGCACAAGTTGCATTTCATAGTTAGCATTTCCATGGTGCTAGGAAACGAGAGCCAAACTTGTGGTATCAGCACAGGGCTCTCAATCAGTCCCGCTCAGATATCCACCCCACCAGGCGAGGTAATGTGGATTCCACAGGACGGGGACAGGAAGGAGGGCAAGGAAGAGCCAACCATTCTGGTCCTGCACACCATGCAGTGACCAGCTCAAAGCAGCAAAGGCCTTGGATCAACCACATTTAAAACAAGGTAAAGAGAGGAAGAGGGGATAATAATACTCTGTAAAAATGTGCATTACTTTGGTGCATAACTTTATTGTAAACGAGACAAAACAAAGGTGGCCAAAACAGCAATTTTACTTCTCACTGAAACATTCACGTGAAACATAGGTGAAAAGTGGACTCTTATTCAGAAAGGTTAATACTGCTGGAAGCAGGCACTGGGAAACCCTACTTTTTTTTTTCTGGCTCGCCATCACTTGGAATAGACTGTCAAAATAAACTCTAATTTTGGTCTGAAAAGATTTCAAAGGGTTGTTCAGCTTACACCCACCGCATTCAATTGTTTTTGGTTCAACCACATGTCTGACATGTAGGGAAACCTATCACCATGCTTAATAGTATCCAAACCAAACTGATAATTCCACATATGTATATTATCTGCGTATGGTAATTTCCCTGTGTCTGAAGGGGAGCACTCTGCTTACCTAATTCTAAGCATAAGTTGATAAGAGCCAAGGTTTGGTATCCCCAGAGTGTGCTTTTACTGAGAGTTCCACATATATGTGCCACTTACAAATGGAAATTTCTTGGTGTCTGGAACGTGTGCGCTCTTCTGGTAGGAATGCTGACTTCTTCTCTTTCCGCTGGAGGAGAAGCCTCTCTGCTGACTTCTCCTCTCTCTTCTCATAACCTCTCCCTCCACTTCCACCCACCACATCCACCCGCTTGACCTGGTGGTTACCCTGGGTCTCAACATCTCAGACCTCACCATCACCAACAAAGCCATCTCGGACCATTACATCATCTCCCTTAACTTCTCAATTCCTCTCCCTACAGCCACCCAACCCATCTCCTACCACCCCCTGAAAAAAAAATGACCCACCCTCTCTCACTCCACTACCTTGGAATCAGCTGAACTCCTCCCCCTCTGGGCTTCTTCCTGCAATGACCTATTCTCCTAGGTCACTCTCATCCACAACTCCCTCTCCACCACTCTTGATGCCCTTGCCCCCTTCATTTCCCGAACTGTCTCCTACTCACGGAAGTCATCCAGATATACCAGCCACCTCCACTTCCTTAAGGCTCAGTTGCGTGCCGCTGAACGCACCTAGCTCAAATGCAACTTAACAGTGAATCGACAGAAATGGCTGGACCTTATTAAATCTTACCGTGCCTACTCACTTTCACTAAATAATCCTTCTACGCCCAAGACAATCTTGGAGGCCAAGGACAAGCTCAGGCTTCTCTTCTCCATCACCAACCGGCTCCGCCACCAACCCTCTCACACGTCACCCATCCTTTCCTCCAACACCAACTGCGAGGAGATGCTGGACTTCCTCTATACCAAAGTCAAGAGGATCCACTCAGCTGCCCTTCCGTCTACTACCCCCTCCCCATCTCCCCCTCACATCGCAGCTCCAACCCATCCCTCCCTCCACATCTTCGAACCTGTCTTCGACTTCTCTCTCATCACCACCATAACCAATATGAAACCGACCACCTGCTTCCTCTACCCCATTCCTACACCTCTTCTTACCTCCCTGCAGCATCTCCTTTCTCCCCTACTCAGACAATCCCTGTCCACTGGCACAGTTCCCACCACTCTAAAAACGTCCATCATCATTCCTATCCTTAAAAAAACCCTCCCTGGTCCTGTCCCTGCTCTCAAACTACCAGCCCACCTCCAACCTCCCTTTCCAAATTCCTGGAATGAATCGTTGCGTCCCAGCTTTGCTCCTTCCTCTCCCACCACTCCCTTCAACAACCCCTCCAATCGAGTTTCAGTGCTGCCCACAGCACAGAAACAGTTTTGGTCGCAGTGACAAATGACATTTTGTCCATCTGCAAACAGGGCTCCCCCTGCCTCCTCATCCTCTTTGACTTCTCTGCTGCCTCAATACCATTGACCATTCTATCCTCCTCCACCACCTCTCCTCTCACCTCAACCTTCAAGGTTCTGCCTTAAATGGTTCAGATCCTACTTCTCACACCGTCTCCACTTCATCTCCACAAATGGCTTCTCCTCTAGCCCGCAAACCATCTTGTGCAGACTTCCTCAGGGCTCTGTCCTTGGTTCCCTTCTTTTCAATACCTATATGCTCCCTCTTGGTCACATCATCTGCAGACATGGGGTCAATTTCCACCTGCGGATGCAGATGACACCCAACTCTCATCTCTCTGCCTCCACCCTTGACTTCAGGACCACTGCTGTCCTGACAGAATGTCTGTCAGACATCAAGTCCTGATGAGAGCTAACTTTCTGCAGTTGAGCGTCAACAAGACTGAGATCCTCCTGCTTGGCTCTTGTCAGCGCCTTCACACCTCAGGTACTGACAGTATCACCGCACTGATCAGACCGAAACCTTGATGTCTTGTTTGACCCTCAACTATCCTTCCTACATCACATCCATGCCATGTTCCACTCTGCTCTGAGGCTCTGTCCTCGGTCCCCTCCTTTTCACCCTCTATATGCTCCCCCTTGGTGACATCATCTGCAGACATGGGGTTAACTTCCACATGTATGCAGATGAAACCCAACTCTACCTTTCTTCCTCTACCCTCAACTCCACGACCACCGATGTCCTGACAGCCTGCCTGTCCGACATCGAGTCCTGGACGAGAGACAACTTTCTTCAGCTCAACGTGCGTAAAACTGAGGCCCTCCTGATTGGCTCGCGTCAGCGCCTCCGCACCTCAGGCTCTGACAGCATCGGCATCCAAGGCTGTACTCTCCACCTCTCAAAGCCGGTCAGGAATCTCGGTGTTCTGTTCGACCCTGAGCTGTCCTTTCTCCCTCATATCCGCGCCACAACTGGCACTGCCTTCCATCACCTCCAGAATATCGCCAGACTACGGCACTACCTCACCCCTCACGCTGCTGAAACCCTGGTCCACGCCTTTATCGCCTCAAGGCTGGACTATGGGAACTCTCTACTCGCCGGCCCTCCCGGCTCCTCCCTCCACAAGCTGCAGGTCATTCAGAACTCTGCAGCTCGTGTACTGTCCCGCACCAGGCTTCGCGACCACATCACTCCCACCCTCGCTCGCCTCCACTGGCTCCCCATCCCCCAGAGGATCAAATTCAAGATCCTCATCCTCACCTACAAGGCCATTCACGGCCTTGGTCCCCCCTACCTCTCTGACCTACTATCTCCCTACCTACCTGCCCGTACCCTCCGTTCCTCTGGCTCTGGTCTGCTCCACATCCCCCGCCCCAACCGCCCTACCATCGGTGGCCGGGCCTTCAGCCTCTCAGCCCCTAGGCTCTGGAACTCTATCCCCCAGTGCCTTCGCCGCCTCCTCCCTTTCCTCCTTCAAGGCTGGTCTCAAGACCTTTCTCTTTGACCGAGCCCTCGGCTCCCCTCTCGACTCTCTACCCCCTCCTCGCTCCCTCCCTTCCCTTCCCTCACCCTGACCATTTCCCCTCTGCTCGGGTCCTGACCCAACTGTACAGCGCCTTGGGACGTCCTCCTGACGTGAAAGGTGCTCTATAAATGGAATCTTGTTGTTGTTGTTGCCTCCCCCACCTCGGGAACATCGCTCGAGTCTGCCACTACCTCACATTACAGACTGCCGAGACCCTCATATACACATTAATAACATCTAGGCTCGACTGCGCAAACTTCCTTTTTATTGGGCTCCCCAATTCCTCCCTCCATAGGCTGCAAATCATCCAGATCTCTGCAGCCTGTGTCCTCTACTGCTCCAGGCTCTGCGACCCTATCACCCCCATACTCGCCTGACTTCACTGGCTTCCCATCACACAGAGGATACAGTTCAAGATCCTGGTCCTCACCTTCAAAGCCCTCCATGCTCCCCCCTATCTCTGCGACCTTCTAACCCCCTACCAACCTGCCCGCTCCCTCCGTTCAGCAGGCTCCGGCCTGCTTCACATCCCCCGCCTCGCCCACCCCACCATTGGTTGGTGGGCCTTCTGCCCCCACCCTCTGGAACTTCATCCCACAGATCCCCGCCTCGCCTCTCCCATGTCGCCTTCAAGACCAGTCTCAAGACCCTCCTCTTTGACCTTGCCTTCGGTCACCTTCCTTCCCCCACTGCCCTCCATCCTCCCAATCCCGACCCACAGCTCAGGTCCAAAACATTGATTGTCCAGCCCCTTGGAACAAAAGGCCCTATACAAATGTAATTTTGTTGTTGTTGAATGCACCCTGCTTACCTAATTCCAGAAAGTAATAGGTATAGGTTGGAAAGTGCCAAGGTTTGGGTACCCCGGAGTGTGGGCTGAGGTACTGTTGGAGTATAACCAGCTAAAACCACATAGCTTGGCACTGATAATGTCTGGCAAGCTTTCCCGCTGCTTGTTCAGCTAGGACCACCATAACAGTTAGGGTTTGGGCTTGCAGGGTTAATAGGAGCTGAGAATCCCTACGCCCAGTAGCACTGCATTAGTATTCCATGATATCCAAATTGGATTGCTCCTAAAACCATCTCCTCCAGGTGGTGATATAAGGGGGCTTCAATCACAGTGTCTTCACCCCCAGTTGTAGTCCTTGGTTACTTCCCATCAAATTACAGGCAACATTACTGCACAAATGTGCAGCAGGAACATAGTGTAAGACATTTTGTTCCACAAATCTTGCAAACAAAAACAAAATACACCTTGTAAGGCACATTGGGATTCAAAAGTTACTTTCCTTACCATTGCATAACATCCATCATTGGCTAGTATAACGATGTCTATTGGTGAGGTGTGGTTTGCCACACATATGCCTCCCTTTTTGGGTCTGTTTTCCCTGAAATCAGAAAGTATTTTGTTAGGATTACTGTAACACTAACAGTACAGTAGTTAACAAATCCTGGTAACACAGGGATCAATCTACACAAGTACATATCGGCAAATATCTCTGCTATTCTTTACACCATGTTTTGCGTATGTATGCAGTTACACATAGATATTGCACAAACACAAACCCATTTAACGTGGTCTCACTTTTCTGTTGAGATTATCACGACAGAATTATCACGGTACCCACTGGTGCACCACAATCTTAATATTCTTTTGTCAAAGACAGTTAATTGACTTTCATCCTATCTCTATCAGTTGGGTGAAACATGCAGTCCAAACCATGTGGATGATGTTGGCTGCTCCAGCACTGAAATCTCTGCAAGCAGCAATAAACAATGGTAACAACTGGTGACTTCAGGCTAAAAGATTGTGGCAAAATTGAGAGAGAGGGTGTTCATACCCAAAACTAAATGACAATTAAATAGTGATTTAATTGGACTGCAGTTTTTGACATGATAGCTTTCAAGTGCTCAAATTACACAATACATTTTTCACTCAAACATTGGAATTTGGGTGAAAAACATCCTCCTTGGAATAACAAGGAAGCAGCATGTCCTAAATAACATAAAACTGTGCCAGTCACTGAACAGACCTTTTATGATGGAGACGTGATCACACAGGCAAACCGAGCTGACATAGCCATAAGTGCTTAGCGATCAATATCTTGATCAGATGCACGGCCAAGATTGCTCCAAGGAATCCATGGGACAACCTGACCTCAGGGGAATACTGGAGCATTTTGTAACTGAACAGGGAAATGCCGGACAGATTAAGTTACAGATTTGGCCTCACACATTTTATCTTGCCTGACGTTTGCTCTGCAATGGATTAAAATATTGTTGGAATTAATTCTGGACAAAGCAGTTCGTGTTTCATGTAATTAACTAAAGAATTAAAGCTGTTAGGATTGGGGCAAAGTTTGCGAAGGCAAAGGGTGCAGATTATTTCAAAAGCTATCCGCATCCTAGGTTCAGCCAGTGAAGATAAGGAGCCCTGGAATTCCGCCATTGGAAACAAACACACCCCTATGATTAGCAAACCCAAACAGGTCAGAGTTCCTTCAGACCCATCACAATTAGAAAGTCAAATTGAAATCTGTTTGCGACTCCCTTCGCTTTAAACCTACATTTAACTAAATTACAGCAAAATACGGTCAATTCACTTTACTGTCTGTTCTGTGAAGCGCTTTGAGACATCGAGAAGATGTGAAAAGCGCTATATCAAACTCAAGCATTGCTATTATTATTATTATAAATATCGTGGTTCAGCCCAGCTTAGTTGGTAACACTCTCACTCCAGAGTCAGACGTGGGTTCAAGTTCCACGTTGAAACTTGGAACTCATAACTGTCTGACATCCTGATGCAGTGCTGGGGGTGCGCTGCAATGCTGAAGGTGACGTCCTTCACATTAGACATGAAACCGAGTCTGTAGACGTTATAGATCCCATGACTCTAGTCAAAAAGAGAAGGACATTTCTCCCGGTGTCCTACCCAATAATCCACCAAACAAAATTGTTCATTCATCTCATGGCTGTTTCTGGGACATTGTTGTGTGCAATTCAGCTGCCACATTCGCCCACAAAATACACAGTCACTACACTTTACAATATATCCTGTCAAGTGCTTTGAGGTATCATCCCAACGTAAAAGTGCTATATCAAATGTAAGGATTCTTAGATTGTGTGCGAAGTATCACCGGTGACAATTAGCAAATTATATATTGCATCTGCAACCAGAATAACAGATAACAGTGTCCAGAATGATGGCTATTTTATAATGGGCCCTGTTACAATTTGGGATCTGGGCTTATGGATCCAAAGCACCACATTATGACGGCAGCCAGCTATATCTACTAAGTTCCCTAATCAAAAGTGCAACACTATGGGGAAACAAGACTCACTGCTATTTGGAAGGAAAATTTAATTTCAGTAGTGAATTAGTGCAGGTCATTAGATCTTTCACAAATTCTGTATGTTAAAAAAAGACATTTTTCAAAAAAATATTTATTTTAGGTTTAAGGAAAATTACATTCAAAATTTATAAAGGGCAATAACCCTGGGATACTTTTTGATATTTCTGTGTGTGAGTGTTGTGTATGTTATATGTGCATTGATGGTTTCACTGTCCTGACTGCACACAACAACTGACTTCACCAGCATCGCAAAGCCGGATTAGCCTATAAACCATGATTTATGTCCCCGAGGATTGAGGGGCCCCAGATATGAAACCAGCAGGGTGGACAGGCTACTCAGGAAATTGGGAAATGATACCAATAATGGGACTGTGGGTTGTTTTATGTTTTTCGGCGCTGGCATCCCTCATGAATCGTCACATGCTTTTTTCATGAAGGGCTCCCAAAAGTGATTTGGTTTATAGCCGTCAGATCCCTTAATCCAGCCCTGCAGGAATGCTGTTTCTACCTCTGATGTGAATCAGCAAGAACACACTCTGTGGCGTGAACAGCAAAGCTTCACTCAGCTGTTTATACAGGTAACAGAACAGGAGCAAAATGGTATAATTGTGGGGCTCTTATAACATTAGAAGAGTAACACAGGTTAGAAATGTAAACTATCTACATAACCTGTCAGGAACATCTTGTGCTGCATCTCTTCCCAATAACATTTCACTAAACTTCCTTTCCTTTCCTCCCTGCTCCCTCATTCATCCAACCCCTCCTCCCTCCAGGCCAATTGATAAGTGGTGACAAAACACCTGTGAAGAAAAGGGTGAGGCATTCATAGTTTGATATCAAAGTCTTCTTAGCCCTTGTTCAATATGAAATGATGGAAAATTAACAAAATAAATAGAATTATTTAAATAGTGCTGTGAAAGGTACAATGGGACACGGCCTGCAGTAAGATACCATCTAGCCCTTCGGTGTTTAAACCATTACACTGGGACAGTGAAACGTGGAGTCCTGTAGCTCAGTGGTTAGAGCACTCGCTTTGCAAGTGAGAGACCTGAGTTCAATTCCAGGCAGGACGAAACCTTGGGCAAGTTTCCTTACTCCACACGCCTAATAATAATCCCTCCAAAAAACAAAACAATAATAAATTGGTCATTTTCAATCCACGACTGTTTGTGGGACATTGCTGTGCGCAATTGGCTGCCGCGTTCGTCCACAAATATACAGTCAATTCACTTTACAGTATATTCTGTGAAGCGCTTTGGGACATCTAGAAGACGTGAAAAGTGCTATATCAAATGCAAGGATTATTATTAGTAGTAGTAGTAATGTTACCTCATTGATAGCAAATCCGATTTGCATCATGAACTGTATCCTCTGAGAGACAACCCCTAAAGATCACACCAACTACAAGAACCTCGGCTCAGAGGAGATCTTCAGCCGGAACCAGAACATGTTACACTAATTACTGTAAAGTGGAGTGACTGAGGGTTTTGTGGGTTAACACAGCAGCCAATTTGTACAAAGCAATGTCCCACAAACAGCCACGAAGTGAGTGACCAATTTATTTGGGAAGACTGCTGGCCAGGACACCAGGAGAAACTCCATTCTCTTTTCAATTAGTACCATGGGATTGTTAACATCCTCCTCTACAGGCAGACGGGGCCTTGGTTTAACATCTCATCCAAAGAACAGGACCTCCAATAATGCAGTGCATTCCCAGCTCTGCATTGGAATATCAGTGTAGACTCTATGAATTCCATTGCTCACGTGTGGCTCAAACCCACATCCGCTGACTCAGAGCGTGAGTGCTACCAGCTGAACTATGTTGACACCTAAAGTTGACTAATATATTACAACATATATAAGTTAGTCGTTGTCTTAATCATGGCGTTTCCTCTGTACAAATATTTCCGTGGTTTAAAAAAAACACGGTTGCAATATTACAATAGGGAGGTACCAAGGAAAACACTTTCCTATTACATTGTCATTTGTTGGTCATCATATGACCATTTGACACAGTTTCATTAAATTGAGGAGGAGCAATTAACTGTCAGACACTTGAGTCATCTGAAACCTTGTACAACCAGATGCTGACTAGCTTTTTCTATTTAAAAAAACTAATGATGTTTGATACATTTAAAACTTATATAAATACACACAAGGTGACCCAGTCATAAAGGATAACTCTGGAACGCAACACCGCTTATAATGTGGGTGTCCTGTGAACCCTCGGTTACTGAAGTGTGGTACACTTCCAGCTTCCAGCATGGACTGGTCAATTCCCTTCCCATGCAATTCTCATTGCTTCAATCTTAGCATCAGCAGTGTAAATCCATTTCAAATCTCTTCTCAAAAGCAATTCATTAAGTACTTTAAAAGTGCCTTTTTTAATGTTTTAAAGATCTGGTCACTTGATCGGCTCTGTAACAATAACTTTCTTTTTAAAAAGTAACTAGGGTTTGGCACTGGTTAGCAGAGCTCCTAATCACTGCACCCCTAAAGTCAAATCGCTCACACAATATGAACTGGTTAGTACACCAAGTGCCCAGATGTACAGACTTTCTAAAAGATAATAACGTAAAATAAACGTATTCAATGGCACAATTTCATTCATTCAGATAAAGAGATACACGTATGAGTGGCCACGACACAGCCTTCACTTAAGTGTTACACAGCAAGATCCCTCCCAAATATGCCTCAATATAACAACAACTTCCATTTATAATAGTGTCCTTCACTCAGGGCAGTGTCTCCGAGCGTTTAATCCTGAAGAAGACTTTGCTAATGCAGTACTGTTTGTTGACCATGTTGTTTTCACATTTATCACAATCCTCCACTGGCTAAAGGAGGGGAAAATAACACAACCACATAAGCCTGGTGCATCAGGTGCCTTGATAGCAATTTTGGGATCAAATTCAACTCTGGGGAAATCAACGTTTAGGGTGAATAGTGAAGGAGAGCATGGAATGGTTCAAGGCCTAAGCCAAACTCCTTACAGTCAGTCTCTGCAACATGTTTTAATCCCAATCTTGAAAATGTAGTCCTCCACTCCCCACTGCATTAGCATGACATTAGCGCAGCAGAAACCCTCACAAGCTCTGGGTGAGGTGAGGTATGCCACCCTGACTTGCAAGAACTCGGGTTTGACACAAGATCACCTTGGAGCAGAGCCCTCCTTCAGAGCAGGGACCCTGTGTGTACGTAAGTGTGACGTACACAGAGTGTACCTGCACAAGAACACACTCTACATCAGAGGCCTATTTTTCCATCACTTTTTGCCATTTGTGCTGTGGTTTTCTTATTGGAGAGGAATGCTTCCAGTCCCACTGTCTTGTGGTTTTACATCGATTATGCTTACCTGTCAGAAACATTTTTTAAAAAAATTAATGGTTTGCAAAAAGCACAGCTTTGTGCATTGACTCACTTGTTGTGGTAGTGAATAGTTGCTGACAGTCCTCTGGCACATATTCTGTAGCACATCAGGTGGACAAGTTCACTTAGCCACGTCTTCAAGCTGTGGGGAGACAAACACTTTAACTCTCTTTCTCTGCAATTTCCAATAAATAATAATCCTTGCATTTGATATAGCGCCGATCACCTCGTAGAGACGTCTTAAAGCGCTTCACGGGATAAACTGTAAAGTAAATTGACTGTATATTTTGTGGGCGAAACATGACAGCTAATTGCACATAACATAAAGCCAGATAAAGACAAGCTAAATGTCAACACAAAACAATCTCCTCATGCAACTCCACCCCACACCCTCTTCCTCCTATGACCATCCCCAGGTAAAACCACCTCTAGAAGCAGGGAATATCCCAATAATGATATAATAATCCTTGCATTTGGTATAGCGCCTTACCACGTTGGGAGGACGTCTCAAAGCGTTTTACAAGATTTACTGTGAAATAAAGTGACTATTTGTAGGCAAATGCAGCAGCACAATTCCCCACAGCAATGTCCCATAAACAGATATGAAACAAATGATCAATTTTATTTGGGGAGGGATTGTTGAACATGACACCAGAAGAAACTCCTTTCTCTTTTCGAATAGGGCCATGGTATCTTTAAGATCCCCTGAACAGGCATGGGACTGTGGCTTAATGTCTCATCTAATACTAAATATCAATACTGCTTCCACCACTTTAATCTCCCTGGTAGTGATAATCAGGATTCACCCTATAGATAGGCACGATCCTCTGAGAAATCTGTTAGATTGCTTTGTTTAGGTACAAAATAGCAAAGGACAGGCACACAGTAGTTATGTTCCAAACAGCAAGAGCTGAAAATGTTCTAAATCCTAAGGTGGCCAGGAGCTGAGACATCCCAATACACTAAAAGCACACAGGGAACACAAATTTGAAGTTACACTTGCATAAGTCATGGAGTATCAGAGGTGAGCACATTGTTATAATGTGTACTGTTCTGAGCAAAATAATATAATATATATAATAATCCTTGCATTTGATATAGCGCTTTTTCAAGTCTTCTAGACACCTCAAAGCGCTTTATAGAATAGACTGTAAGTGAATTGACTGTATATTTTGAGGGCAAAAAGTGGCAGCCAATTACCCACAGCAGTGTCCCACAAACATTGAAATGGATTGAAGTGACCTTTTTTTTATTATTTTCTTTTTCCTGAGGGTTTATTATCAGGCATGTGGAGTAAAGAAATTTGCCCAAAGTTTCACCCTGCCGGGAATCAAACCCAGGTCTCTCGCTTGCAAGGCGAGTGCGCCTTGAGCTACAGGACTCCTGGGTATCTGAGCTGGGTATCTGCAGATTCATTTTTTCTGCTCACCAGATATTACCCAACGTGCCAGACTCTCACCTGGGACTGTAGATGCAGCAAAACCTTCTTGTCCTCAGGACACAAGGTGTCCATCCCCAGGACACAATGTGCTCCCCCCTCCCTCTCCCACTTTCAAATATTCCCATTTCTTACCCGCTGTTTGGTAACTGTCCTACTAGGGATGTCCCAGTCACAAGCCAGCTGAGGCCGATCACCGCCAAAGTGAGCCTGCAGATGAAGTTGCATGAAGGTAAATGAACACAGTACATTAACAAATGCATCAATCTGGCTCAGCTGGTAGCACTCTTGTCTCCTAGTCAAAAGGTTGTGCGTTCAAGCACCATATCAGGACTTTGAGCTTATAATGTAGACTGATACTCCAGTTCAGTGCTGGCGGAGCATTGCATTGTCGAAGGTGACGTCCTATGGAGGAGCTGTTAAATTGAAGTACCATTTAACCATTTGTGGAGTCCTGTAGCTCAGTGGTTAGAGCACTCGCTTTGCAAGTGAGAGACCTGAGTTCAATTCCAGGCAGAGGGCGAAACCTTGGGCAAGTTTCCTTACTCCACACGCCTAATAATAACCCCTCCAAAACCAAAAACAATAATAAATTGGTCATTTTCAATCTACGACTGTTTGTGGGACATTGCCGTGCGCAATTGGCTGCCGCGTTCGCCCACAAATATACAGTCAATTCACTTTACAGTGTGTTCTGTGAAGCGTTTTGGGATGTCCTCCCGACGTGAAAAGCGCTATATCAAATGCAAGGGTTATTATTATTATTGTTATTTTTCTCCCCCCACTCCTCATGATATTTTCAACTCATGAGCGTATTGCCGGATGTGCTTTTTACAGGCACTCGCAAGCCGCCAAATGGCTGTTAACCAACAAGCCTCCACATATGACAACATTCTGTTGAACTGCACGGCGGGGGGGGGGGGAAACTAAATTGTAAAACTAAATTTGATGGACAATAACTGCAGCACTTTGTGTTTTGACTGCTCATTTTTCATATTTACCGTAAAGGAAGGAGGAAAACATATCGAATACAGAGGCCCACCCCCCATAGAATGGTCAGACGGACGCTGATGTGTTGGAAGTTTCTGTTTGTCCTCGTTAGCAGGTTCCACTTGACCATCTCTTCTGAACTAAATCTAATGGTCACATCATCCTCGACGATAGCTTCAAATCCTTTCTTGGAGAAGTAGAATGCATCGGAGAGTTCAAAGTCTCCATCCTGGAGAGATTTGTTCCTGTTGGAATGCCGCCTCAAATCCTTGATTTCTTCTTCCAGAGTAACTTTATCACTCTTCTCGATAATTTCTTTAAGACAATAGCAATTACCATTACATTTCAGTAAAGTAGTGGCTTGGCATTGGCACAAGCAAACATATGCAATCACACACTCACTCACACACATGCACACAATTACTCACACACACTGGCTCAAACACACACTTTGAAAATTATGCATGATCTTAAACTTTTAGACAATGGTTTGGAAGCTAATATCAAAGCATTAAGGACTAAAGCAGATTTTGGATGCAATGCATGTTAGGAATGTATACTGAGAAAAGGCATTCAACACCAATAAAATGTATAGTTTAGCACTGCCTTCCTGATAGTTGCTGGCTGTGCATAAGAACACAAAGAAAGACCCAGCCTAATGCAAGCATTAGAAACTATTGAGCTATCCATAGCTTAAACCTGTTTTCAAGTGATTCTAAATATAGCGAATGGGGAGAATTTGTCAGATTTTCTAAGCTGTAGGATTCTTAAGAATCCATATATTCCAATCTTACAAAATGGCATTTAAAGAAACAAAGGGTTGCACAAGACTTTCTGGCACAATGGCTAATGTTCTGTGCAATTAAGCAATAAACTTCACAATCCTGCCCTCCCGATACTAGTTTGGTCATTAATTCTACACTGAGAATAGTCGCTGAGTTTTTTTTAACCATCTACAGTTCAAATGTCTCACTCACAGAGTTAATGATTTTACTCGCTGGTGTTAGTTTGCTTTCCTTATATCACCGGACTCCATAACTCAAGTCAATTCCTAAAGGGCCTATAAAAAGAAAAAGATAGGGGGAAAAGAGGATATTGAGCCTAAACCTGCTTTAAAAAGAGTCACTGAGAGAAAAGTTAAGCACTAATCAGCAGCTACACCAACCATAAGTCGATTTCTAATACAGGTTTCAGGAACAGCACAGTGGGTCTGCTTTACAATAATCAACGGTCTTTCATTTTCATAATAAGGAATCTGAATCTCGCAAATGGGGACTCCTTTCTCTAATCGTTAGTATATTCAGGCAAACCTTGGTAATTCCTTCTCCAAAGCCATCTACTTCTGGAGTGGGTAATGGTGGTGAGGTGTGGGACAGGATGAAGCGTTTCCTCACAGCTGCATTGTTCCCAAGGTGTCGAGCTTGGCAACCAATGTCAGAATTGAGTCAATCCTCTGTGGCCAATTCCTGAGCCAGGGTGGGTCCGCAATACTCCTGGGCACTACTGATGACAGACCAGCCAGTCTGGCTCATTGGCACGACTTACAAAGGGCAAAACAGTCACTTGGGACACTGGGATTCTTCCCACTTGGCGCCTGTTGACCATGCAAGCCAAAGCCCTAACAAGGTACAATGCTCCCAGCTGGCCAAGCACAGAGGCTTGCTAGACAGTGCTATCAATAGCAAACACTTAAATATTCCCACATCCAGCTTGCTACTCGTTTAAAAAAAAAAGCAAACTTTCAGGTCATTAGGTTATACCAATGGCACTCCCACACAGAAGTTGATGTCAGGTGTGACCTCTTCAGCAGGAAGTCGGCCAATCAATTTTATGGGCCTCAGCTCCCACATTAAAGGGGCTCTCCTGTGCTTGTGAAGCACTTTGAGGTAATGACAATGATAACGAGCTGAAAGAGCAGAGTTTTTTTGTAATAATAGATACTGCAGGCTTTACTACACAGCTTCAAACACCAAAAGAACAATTAGGAATTATTGAAGAGATGTCCTCATGCAGGTCAAGACACGGGTCAATTTTTTTGTCCTAAGTTGCTTTATGTTGCATTATGTCTCTTCCTGGGAAGTGTGTAAATCAGTTTTGCTGGCAAACTACCAATAGGTGTTTCATGCTGACACTAAATGGGTTGAGAGAAGGGCCTTTTCAGTAAATACTTAAGGTGTCTTGTGCACTACTCCCTCATAGGTTGACTTTATAACATGCTGTGATCTAAAATGGTCAGTTGCTTGTAGGATTCAATAGTTACAAATTCTGCATCATCCCAAATCAACTCAAATTAATAAATTAACTGAAATCCTGCTGAGTTTTCTACGTTTTACACCCCATCTGTCATTGAAGAACACTCATGAAGAGCAGCATGCATGAAGCAACATGCCTGCTAAAAATATGTTGACAACTCCTCCACTGGATAAGAAAAACAAGATTCCAGTCAGCAAATATAAAAGACAGGACGCTTCACAAGGATATTTGAAAAACAAAAACATTTATGTAGTAATGCACTTCATATAGGATAATGTCTTGGAATGCTGTACAGTAGAGGGTTTGGACGCTGAGAAGGGGAGAGGTGGTGATCATAGGCGTAGTCAAAAAGGTAGGTTTTCAGGTGGGACTAAAAGAGCGAAAGAGGCAGTGGTTTTCTGAGGTATTTGAAGGTCAAAATAATGCCAGAAAATATTGCATGCAAGAGCATTGCCAATTTCATGATGAGGGACTTGCAAGGCGAGTGAAATATTGCAATAGGGTCTATGATAATTTCCTTGTGGTGGATTGCATGAAAAATTCTCTGTAGTTTAAAAATTAAAGAACTTTAAGGATTTTGATATTCATTCATCTTTCAAAAATTTTGTTTGCCCAATACCATTCTCTTGCTCTCATCCCCCTCCATCACCTGGAACTCTTTGACCTCAACATATAATACTAAACTTGCATTTGATATGGTGCCTAATCACTTCTCGAGACATCTCAAAGCGCTTCTCAGTGGTTAGTGCACTCGCCTCGCAAGCGAGAGACCTGGGTTTGATTCCCGGGAGGGCAAAATCTTGGGCAAGTTTCCTTACTCCACACACCTAATAATAATCCCTCAAGAAAAAAAAACAATAATAAATTGGTCATTTCAATCCACGACTGTTTGTGGGACACTGCTGTGCGCAATTGGCTACCACATTTCACCCACAAATACAGTCAATTCACTTTACAGTATATTCTGTGAAGTGCTTTGAGACATCTAGAAGGTGTAAAAGCACCATATCAAATGCAAGGATTATTATTATTATAGCCTAGCACTAACCTCCACAACTGTCTGACCCCAATCACCTTTGTGATGCAAGTCCTTGCTACAGTTCTGTTGCATCCTATTGCGTTATTCATTTTGCAAACCTCTTTTTTTCCCCCATATGCAATCTCTTGTGTATGACATATGTAAACAGAAACTTGGCTTAGCCCTCTTGTATTTTACTACATCAGCAGATACAGGAGTTAGACCTGAAACAACCTCTACAATTGTCTGCTGGCAGGCAAAGACTGGTAGGCAAGGGTTAGCACACCAAAGTACAGGGAACATTTTTTTCTGCACCCACCCTTTTACACTTGTAGACTTGGCCTCACATCCAGTGGGGAAGCAAGTAAGTAAGTGGTGCGATGACATCAGATGCATTGCAAGAGCACTTAGATATTTATTTTCGTGATTACTGCTACCAAACAAGAGGCAAAGGAGGGTTTGGGAGCTATGCCTGAATGTAAGGCAACTTTGGTTCCATCCGTTTTACCTGATTCCGCTATTGTTGTTTGGTAATGGCGATGGGGAAAATAATCTGCTAACATTTTTAAATATGTGCAACCCATCCAACACCATCACACTGCTTGCACGATGAAACAAGATGTGTTAAAGACACTCAGAATGACTTTTCATTTTAGCCTGAGGCAAATTAGCTACATTAGGATTCACCAAGACAACAGAGCAAGAGATCATGGGTTCAAAGTTGCAAAGGGCAATTTCAGCATAGACGGTGAGAATTTTTTCTTTACCCAGAGCATATTTAAAGACGAGAACAGGTTTGTCAGGAAGGGTGGTTGAGAACAGGACACTGGTCACATTTATAAAAAAAATGTTTGATTTGATGGGGGAGAATAGTAGGGTGGATGTTCTGGAAGGATGAGATTGGATGGGCCAAAGGGCCTCCTTCATCCAAACCAATCTTGTGATCTCCAATCTTTCTCCAAAACAGACCTGAGATGTTGCAGCGACAGGAATTGTCCCGTTTACATTTTTGGGGTCAGCCAGATGTCTGGCACATGCAGAACCATGCTTAAGAGTATCCAAAACAAGCTTAGAATTCTATGCATCCCAACTACACATGGAAATCCCAGAGAGAAATTGTTGGAATGGAATGCGCGCTCTCTCCCCGGAGGGACACTTTCTGCTTACATTACTGTAGGGGTAGGTAATAAATAATATACTTTGCATTTGATTTAGCGCCTTATCACGTCATCGAGACGTCTCAAAGCACTTCACAGGTCAAATGGTGTGACTGTGTGTTTTGTGAGTGATTAAGGAATCTGAGAGACTTGTGTGATCGCAGTAATCTAACATTCCAGGAAGAAGAGATCAGATGGCCTGGAATATGTCACACTTTGAATAATCTGGTTCCTTTGAGGCACAAAATAAGAAACATAGGTTTGTGATACAAAATACACCTACCATTAAAGGTCGAGTAAGTAACCTTTTCCTGTTCCTGGACTCTGTTTTTAATCTTTTGAGTCGCCCACTATAAGAAAGCAGATCCTATTATAAACTTGAAAGAATTAATAAGTGCTGAAATACAAATTCCCATTGCAAAGCTGTCGCAGCATTTTCATATCCTGACTGCAATACAACGCATGGGAAGCATACCAGTTGGATTTTTTTTAATAAGTGATTATTTCTTCTCTCCCCCTCCACACCCACAAAGAGAGCAAAATCAGGCCAATAGAGAGAGAGAGAGAGAGAAAGCGTTTCTCCCACAAAATATATAGTCAATTCAACAACAACAAATTCAATTTACAGTATGTGAAGCTCTTTGAGATGCCTCAACAATGTGATAAGGTGCTATATCAAATGCAAGGAATATTATAATAGAGCAGACCTGCCTGATCATCTTAACGTTTTGTTTATTTCTGTACCGTGAAGAAAAACAAAATCATCACTAAAACGTTTTTGTCTACTTTTGTCTAATTCATTTTACTTGCTACTTTTAAAGCCTGTGTGTAAATGTGTAAATTGATAATAGTCATTTAGATTTCAGAATTAAAAGCTATTCATTCAGTGGAAAAGCAGCCGGTGCTGATTGCTACCCTACACATTAACAACTGCACTTCCTCATTACGGCACCACCTCACAGGAGCACAGTTGAATAATGGATTGAATGGAATCCATACCCAGCAATTCCCCGAGATAAAATTGATCATTCACTTCTTGGCTGTTTGTGGAATACTGCTCCATGCAAATTGACTACCGATTTCAGCCTGAAACAGGCCACTCAGCCATACTAGTCAGTGTTTTCCAAACCCTAGTCCCCTCCTATATCCCTCTATTCTCTTCTTCCTCATACATGTATCTCGTTTCCTCTTAAATGCACAAATAAAATTGATCATTCGTTTCATGGCTATTTGTGGAACATTGCTGTGTGCAATTGTGCTGCTGTGTTTGCCTACAATCACTCCATTTCACAGTAAACCCTGTGAAGCACTTTGTAACATCCTTCCAACTTGATAAGGCGCTGTACCAAATGGAAGAATTATTATTAAGTTATTGTTCAACTACGGCTTCTGGCAATGAGTTTGTCATTCTCACCGCCGTCTATATAGAGAAGTGTCTCCTAAACTTTCTTTTAGATTTTCTGGTGCCTCCCCACACTCCTCCGTGATGAACTTGCTAACAAGTGGAAACAGCCTATGTATGTCCAGTTTATCACCTTTAAGCAGAGTACAGCCAATGCCTTTGGCATAGTACATAAGTGCTAAAAGTGGTACATTATATAGCAGCAGTTGGAGAGGCAGAACAAATATTGAGGTACAGTATTATTTATTAGTCCGGCACACATTGGAACTGAGATATTTGAGTGGCCACATACGTTTCCATGTAACATGTGTGTTTCCTGATCAAGTTAATGTATGTATACCGAAATGGACACCAGAGTAGTTGCAAAATACTCTCAATCAATTAGGGAGATTCAAAAATATTGATTACTTTTACTGAAGCATCCTTGCATTCAGTGGTATCTGTGGGACGCACATCATCAGCTGTTGCTCTGGTGCTGAAACTTGGATGTGACCCACATTAATTTGATACAGTGGCTTTCACATTGGGAAGACGTCTCAAAGCGCTTCACAGGATTTACTGTGTGTTTGTA